>NW_028324218.1:4636184-4945263 GCF_054372755.1 Phalangium opilio | reverse complement strand
TGAGGTACCGCCATATTGGAAAAGTTTGAGATCGTATAATGATTTATTGGTACAGCCATAAGTTCATAAGATATGTTCACCATAAGTTTGTCACTGGTTGCTGAGAGCTTAGCATGACACGTTTCCAGCATATGTTTTACAAAGGTCGTGTAAATGTGACGTGTTCAATTGTATACACTCTTGCACAGTTTGCTTGGGAACCAGGGTTAGCGTAAACATGAAGTAAGACACGCCTCCTAAAAATATTGACAACAAAAAGGCCCGGTCTAATGGCAAACAACCCAAAAAAGTAAAGTTCAAAGGGGCTCTCATTTTAGTTGACAAGTAATTTTCGGCAATTACCATATCTTGAGACGTGTTTCCATGTTTTACTGTCCGCTTATGGCAACACCAACTCAAATACTCTGTGCAATCAGACATTAAAGACAATGCAAACCCCACAGTTCCACTTTCAAATATGATAATTATCGCGTCTAAAATTTCCATTATAGATATCTGATCGCCCTCCAATATTGCAGTCCATTTGAAACTGAATTTCAAAACCCAATTAACCGTAAAAACGAAAACTACTAATCGTAACTTCGAATCTAATTCCGAAATAGTTCCCAAATATTCATTATGAGTTTTTGCTAAGATCTGAACGTCAATTCGCGAAGTTGACATAAACTGTCCCCAGTTTACGATATCAGTCTTCAGGCTTGCGGCTGTGAACACAATCAGAGCTTGCGTCGAGTTTATAACGGTGTACATGAACAACATGCCCACAAGTCGCAGAAACCACAATGAATACAATAACATCGGATAATTCAATATAATAGCGAATCCAGTGTAAAACATATCGATAAAGACACTCGTGTATATCGCCATTGGAATTAATACCAAAAGAACATAGATTTCATTAAACGAAAAATAAATTAATTCAACGAGACTCAGGATTGTCATTTTAAAGTTGGCGTTGCAACGCGTTTTCTGAAGTTGTCTTAAACAACACTTGGTTAAATCTCCGTACAAAGTGACGTTGACCATGTAGACCCATTTCGATACAATGCACATGTGATAAAAGCACCGGAGTAACTGAACTGAACTCCAGTTATAGTACATGCGGAAAATGGTGTTTCGCAGTATATCAGCCATAAACAAATTAATTACGAGTAGTCTTATTGCAGCTGTAATTCGACTGCGTTTTGTAACACGTTCGTCGAACGCTCCTAAACATTTCAGCCATTTATAAACGATATTGAAAACTACGTTTTGTTTTATGCATAATGGTATATTTTCTTGCATCATGAAATTTTGTTCCATTTTGTTTCATCGGTGATCCAATTCGAAAGGTTTAAAAACTGTTGAGTAGTTGTCGGTCGCTATACAAAAATCTTTACAAACTAATTTCATATTGCGTTACCATATTTCTGGTAACAGCATGCATATTTCTCATAGTTATTCCAAATATTGATTTTACTTCATATTACCATAAGTTTATAAGTGATATGTTCCATCCATAAGTATGATATGCACTACCTATACGATTCGTAATGCTACTGAGAGATTTACAGCAGCTCGAGATATAGTTCCAAAAGGAGAACGACGGAAGCGCGAATTCAATTGAAATCCTACACTCGGTGGTGGTTAATTAATTTTGCAGCTAGGACCTATTCCATCTAGGTCCTATTTAGTCTGCATTACTAAGCCCCCTTTGACAGCAACGCCCCACTCACTCACCAGGCCTCCCTCGCTTTACCTCCTCGAATCTATGACCTACCTCACTCACTCACTTCAAAATTACAAGCATTTCAGTTTGTCATGACCAGATATTAATTACACAAACTTATGGAAGGAACATATCTTATGAACTAAGCAGTAAAATGACAAAAAAAAGTCACTGTCAAATGTTTTCCATTCATTTCAATGTAAGTAACAAGTTATGAACGGTTTCAGAGTGGTATTGATCTTTCAAAATGAGTATAATTATATTGTCATTCTGAAATATCGATTACAATTCTCGTAAAAAATTTGACGTGTTCTTGAAAAGACTAACAGCAAAAGTAGAGGTCAAAGGGTGCTTCATTTTAGCGCGAATGCATTAGGCCTACTATTCATTAATAAGCCTTGGTTTTAATTTTTAAAATTTTTCGGTAGAATTAATGTCTTTTGAATATTAGATTAAATTCCAAATGTATCTCACAGAAATCTTTAAAACTTTCTATGCATATATGAGAACACAATGACAAAGGTAATAAAAAACTAAAACACAATAAAACTCTATTGTTAGGCGTTATGGCTATAAGGCGGGAAAAATTGCCGTGCGGCGCATGGTTCTAATGACATAGTGCCTCTGACATATTTTCACACTACATTAAAGACGCATTAAGATACCGAACCGCGCGTTACCGGACTGTGATATGCCGCGTCAGTTTTACCTGGCATTGGGGGAAATTTTGAATTAAACTATTGTGAAAGTGAAAATGCGAGATTCAATTACGTATTAATAAAAATTCGGTATCATAATTCTAATTTGCAAACCCTTTCATGCTCAAATTTAACGTTTTCAATCGTGTGTTTACCCTAAACATGGTCATGAACTCATGGAGTGACGTAGGAAATAGATTTTTGCAAAGCGACACCTGGTGTTGAGCTGTCAAAGGCTTAGTAGCGGGGATAGTACGTTATCAAGCCCGGTATACCCACAAAACCCGAATTCATAGAAATTAACATGGGATATATGGGTACACAATAATTCCTAGTAGCTGTATACATTCCTGGTAAAACAAATGCGATTAAACCTTTGAAACCCAGATATGAACTGAATCGTATCGAATCGGACGTGATTTCAAATCTTCCGAAAACCGCATGGTGCTATTAAGATTTTTTAAATATATATTAAAGCTTAATGACCCTGAAATAGGACCCACCTAAATTACAGCAATTAAAATTTTAATTACGAGATTTTGTTCCATATCTTGATTAATTATTACAGCGCGAACAGTTGCGTATCCTTTAATTAGTCGTTAATTTGTCAATTAAGTGTTCTAATTCAGTTAGAAACAGGAGTTGATAATTATTTGTACACCAAATTGAAAATTCTCTATTGAAATTCGTTGGCCTCTAATTTTAACAAAAGCAAATATAAGTAACAGGAAGTGATAGATTACTTTATATTATTTATGTTTGATGATACGTTACCTTGTAATATTCATCATAACTTGTGTTAGGGAGTGTAATATAGAACAATTTCGACTCAAAATTTGTTGATTTAACATAGAACCATGCCACTGCATGCACTTGGGTCCTACCCTTTTTCTGACACTCACACTTTTCTTTATAAACTCTTGGTAATACTCATATCAAAATAACTAAATTATCAAAACATAAATTCCCCATCAAAATAAATAATTATTTTTTTTAAATAAATTAAGGTTTATTTTCTCAATAAACAGAACTTAAACGCTGTGTAAATTCAAATTCCTAATTTCTAAAATTAACATTTTAATTTAAAATCAACATCCTTGGTTGAGTTTCGATGTCTGGTATTAAAGTTAATTTATTTTCTTTAAAAATACGCTACTAGAAGCTGTCCTAAATTCTTTTTTAATTTTTTTAGAGAGAGATACCTTAATATTGTGGGCATGTTTATCTTTACGAGTAAAACAGAAGCTATTTCAAATCCCTTATCGGAAAACACGATTTCGGTATTTAAATATGTTATTTTTAAAATTGGGTAACTTAAAATAAATAATTCGGGTTTATCACCAAGTGCTTAAGGAAAAGGATTATTATTAATATAAATAAATGGGAAAATTAATGGTTAAGGAAATATTTAAATTAATTTAATTTTTTTTTAATATTAATTTTGATATCTTTAGTTGAACCACAGCCCACTTTTAATCCAACGCAATATCACGAGTAAATCTTCTATGATTACAAGGGAACTGGCCACTTCTTGGTAGGATGCATTAAACTAATTATCAGGATAATCATAATTTACACATTTGATCAATTTAATTACCAAGTTTTGATCTATGAAATCGTAATTTATTCCGTCTAAACACAATATGCCATTCTATTTTGCAAAAACTACAAAAATTACTTAGCTTAATTAAGTCAGTTTCAAAATTAAGAATTTAGTTTGCAAGAAAATATGAGAGCCCAATGCTTTTAAATATATACTGCATTCTTTGTTAAGACGCTCTGTTTAAATTTATGAAAAAAATAAAAAAAAAAATTAACCCACTACCTCGGTAATAAAGAATCAAAAAACCCCCATCTGAGAATACTAATAGCCTAATTATAGTTCATTAAAAATACGTTAAATTCATAACTCTCCACTCTACTGGCAACTTGTGGGGAAAGTGCACTTTAAATTCTACCCCCGGGCCATTCAAAAAATCAAGCGTACTTGGTCGAGCATACTTTAAAGAAGTCACTATATCATCGTGAAGCGTGAAATGTGGGAGGGTTGAAATTTTAAAATGATTTGGCCCATCCATGTCATCAGGAATACATACAGCTACTAGGAATCATTGTTCCAAAATATCTCCCATGTTAATTTCTATGAATTCGGGTTTTGTGGGCTTAGGAACTTACTATAAAATACACCACGCCTCATAATTCTGATGGCGCCTTTCTAACTGTGATGGTTTTCATTGGTTGGTTGGGTATCAACGCGAGTTCATAGGTGCGGCCGCAAGGTGTAGTAGCCAGCGATATCTATCTGTATCTATATAAATCAAAGTCCTGACTGACTGACTGATAATCAACGCCCAGCCCAAACTGCTTGCCCTAGAAGGCTGAAAATTTGCAGGAACGTTACTTGTAAGTAGTAGGCGCGTACTCAGAAAGATTTTTTCCAATCCGCCGCCATCTTAATAAATGGCGCCCCGAAATGTAAAAAATCTTCTCTATGCAACAAAGTCCGCGCGTTTCACCCCGTTTCGCAAATATTTAGTACATTGCTTTCCTTTAACCTATAGACGGGCTGAATGGTCTTTCGGGTTCAATTTGATGCCATCTTTTTAAATGGCGGCCAGATATTTAAAAACCCTTCTTTATGGAATAATGTCCGCGTGAAAAGTAATAATAAAATGTCCCGACTGGCTGACGGGCAACGCCGAGTGCCTTCACTCCTAGGGTGCTACAAAAATTTAATTAGTCATCTACCCATTCTTTATATCATTTTGATTGAAGTTCTTATTACACGCGAGCGACGCCGCGGGTATCAGCTAGTAAATTGTAAATTCGCTAGGGTAAAATTCGTCATACAAATCCGTCTAAGATACGTTGAGTGAAAATGACTGGATATGCGCAATTATTCCTAGTAGCTGTATGCATTCCTGATGATATGGATATGTAGTCTATCTCCTAGCTCATATTAAGGCCACTAAAGCTATAAAATAAAAATGTCCTTCACAAGGTAGCTTATAGCTTAACGTTGCTTGCTGTCGAAGAATTTTAACTTCAAACTTAGTTGGTGTTATCGTACATGTAATTTATATGGTTGAAAAACGGTTCTCGTGGTTGCCGGCGCCGTTCGAACGCGTCAATGAACTTGAATTGATCTTTTTTTATTTTATTTAAAATATGGTTTGAAAATAAAATTACATATCCCGGAACTAACACCTTTCGAGTCTGTGAGTGAGTGGAGTGTTTTTTGAAATAAATAAATGAATAATTTAGCCTACAATATCGAGATTTTTTTAAGAATGTAATTAATTATTATATTTTATTATTTTTATTTGTAAGAAATGTTTTTAATTTTAATTTTTATTTTTGTGTGTGATGATTTTGGTAATTGGGTTCAGTTTACGCATGAATCTATATAACTATGAATATACAGCTGCGTTACGCTGTCTAACCTCTCGATAAGGTTTGGGCGGGGCTTAGCGAAAGGATACATCAGTCACGTGTCTGCTAGTGTTAGGAGCGGGAGAAGGAAGGGGGAGTCCGGGGGTGTGTAAATTCGAAACGTCACTTCCTCTTGTCTTGTGATTGGCTATTAGAGCTAGGAGGGTAACACCCAAACCAAATCGACATGATAGAAGGGGCGTATGATAGAGCTGTATATTCATAGTTATATAGATTCATGGTTTACGTCGCTAAAGATGGTTTGATTGATTTAAATTATTGTTTTAATTTAATTTAAGATGTTTATAAGGTTTGTGTCGTGATCAAGGGCGTATTTCCAAAGTTACTAATACGTGGTTTGAGATGTTTGAGGTCATAGGTCAATTTTTTTACTGCAAAATTTACTTCAGAAGTATTTTTAATTTTAACAAATAATTTCGTTTCAATTTTATTGCCCAAAATCTATATTAAATTACAGGGAATATTTATTCAATAATTCTACACGTGGTTTGAGATATTTCAGGTCATAGGTCACATTATTTAAAGCAAAATTTAAGTCAGAAGTAGGTATAGTTGTTAAAAGTTTTAATTGAACTGCACAAATCATATTTTAATCTGCAAGTATGTAAATTTTGATAATAAAATTCTACACGAGGTTTGAGATATTTGATGTCATAGGTCACATTATTTAAAGCAAAATTCAAGTCAGAAGTATAGGTATAGTTGTTTAAAGTTTTAATTCGATTGCCCAAATCATATTTTAAAAGTAAGTAAATTTTGATTAAAAAATTCTAAACACGTGGTTTGAGATATTTGAGGTCATAGGTCACATTACTTAAAGCGAAATTTAAGTCAGAAGTATAGGTATAGTTGTTTAAAGTTTTAATTGAATTGTCCAAATCATATATAAAAGCATGTAAATTTTGATTAAAAAATAATAAACACGTGTTTGACATATTTGAGGTATTTACTGCAAAATTCAAGTCAGAAGTAGGTATAGTTGTTTAAATTTTTAATTGAACTGCCCAAATCATATTTTAAAAGTATGTAAATTTTGATTAAAAAATTCTAAACACGTGTTTTGAGATATTTGAGGTCATAGGTCACATTATTTACCGCAAAATTAAGGTCAGAAGTATAGGTATAGTTGTTTAAAGTTTTAATTGAATTTTCCAAAACATATTTTGTTTCAGTCAGGAATTTCGATGTGCAGAAAGGAAATTAAAGGATGCAATTTAAGGAATCGAAAGAATGCCATACATTCCAGGAAAAGCCAAAGTATTTTTTAGGTGACAAAAACAAGGTACAGTAGGACCCAGTTTATAAAAAGGTACGTAACATTTAACCCTTTACAGACAAGATGATTCGACTTAACGTCGAAAGGGAAACCAGTCTACCACCACATTTTTTTATCATATCATCTCTAGAGATATCAGTTTATAAAAAAAATGAATGAACATTATCTGGTTTAAAAAATCACAAAATTTAGGTACGAATTCCAACAACCGTATTTTTTATCAGCCATTTGTTATTCCAGCACCGAAATAGCTTTAGAATGAGATTATAAGTGGTAAGATTCAACTTTCTTTTTCAATTTAAGGAACTTAAATTCTTTCCTTGTTTGTCATACGATATAATTCTTAACGTACGTCTTAAGTGATTAAGGTCATTCTGAAAAATATATCAATATTTATTTTAACATTTTTTTACGACTCTGTTATGCATAGAGTGGTACTGAGAAGGGGAACATGACGTCAATATTTATATAGTCTAAATACTACTTCCAATATGGTCGCCAAATGCAAGGTAAGAGATAGGAGGATGTGACGTCACGAAATGGTTCATAATAGCAGACTATAGTGCAAGGAAAATTGTTTATTTATTTTAACTAAATTCTTTTTAAATTGCGATATATTTATACTTCAAAGAATTAATTAACGTTAGCAAATTAGGAATGTCCTTTTCACTATAAATCCTGGCTCTACATGATGAAACGTTTCATGGGGAAGTTTGTTTAGTGCCTTCTGCTAAACCGAACCTCTTACCCTTACCTCTCTCAGCCTGTGAGAATTAAACCAATCCCGTTCGGATAAGAGGTTCGGGCTAGCAGAAGACGCCATGCACTAAACCAATAGCGGGGAAGTTGGTTTAGTGCCGTCTGCTAAACCGAACCTCTTAGCCTTACCTCTCTCAGCCTGTGAGAAATCAACCAATCCAGTTCGGATACTAGGTTCTGGCTAGCAGAAGACGCCATGCACTAAACCAATGGCGGGGAAGTTGGTTTAGTGCCGTCTGCTAAACCGAACCTCTTACCCTTACCTCTCTCAGCCTGTGATAATCAACCAACCCCGTTCGGATTATAGGTTCTGGCTAGCAGAAGACGCCATGCACTAAACCAATGGCGGTGGAATGGCGACACAGTAGTCCTTGATAGTTTTTAATCATGACTAATTAAATGTACTAATTATAATAAGAGATAATTCGTTTTATTGATTAATTTTAATATTTAATTCATTTTATATTTAGAAAAAGGCATCCATTCTTTTAAGGTACAATGTAATAAATAAAAATTAGGCCTAGTTACGAAGACCTTTAGATTAAGCCTTGGCTATATTCTAATCGATGCATTATTTGCGTGTCTGTATCTATTATAATCTAAAGTATAAATTAATCAAAGTTAAATAAAAGCAAGTCCCTTGGAGCAAAAATACGAATAGTATTATAATACTTAACCCCTTTTAAATTATACAAAAGACTAGACATTGAAAAGACTTTATATCTTAAAGAATAATAGTAAAAAAAAACATCTGAATTCATCCGTTTCACATAAAGATTTTTTTATATTTCAGACTTTGTCCGCCGCTCTGTGGAATTAAACTCAAAAGAAGCATGCAAAAAATGGCGTTAAATCATGATTAATCGTTTCAAATTTAAAGTGACTGTAATAGTACAGGTGAAAGAATGAACCGTGCGCGAGTCGCAATACGATTAAGTTAAATGACAATTTTCACGGCGAATAAAATTGTCGCCTAGGCTTAGCTCGTGACAAAGTCTTTTTAAAAAAGAATGACTTCACGCGCCGCTTAACATTGTAGGTTTCTGGAGAGAAAGAAAGTTCTAACTTTCACTTGTTTCGGGCTGAAGACATAGATATTAGATATATGTATTTGGTCAAGATCTCTCTTTACTTGAATGAGATCTTGATTTGGTAAGTGAGGGTTGTTTATGTTTATGCTAGATTCACCGCCATTTTATTATATGGAAAAGGGTTTAAATAAAATGTCTATACTATATACAGTTGTAGTTAAAGGTAAAACTAATCGGTGTAAAAAAATGTAGGAGGGTTCGAGAAGTGTCTGTGACATTTATGGCCGCCATTTTCCATAATGGCGGTGGATTTGAATCAAAATCTAAGCAGTTTTAGTTAAGTATGTATTGAATATGTGTGCCAAAGTTTACTTGAATCGGTTGAGATTTAGGCGAGTTATTGCTTTACAAAGTTTCGGTTACTTTATAGGTCTGCCATTTTTTAAGATGGCGGCGTATTTAAACCAAAACCAACGCAGATCTTGTACAGAATATAATCAACCAATTTACAAAATTTCATTCGAAACAGTTGGAATTTACGCGAGTTATCGCTTCAAAAAGTTTCGGTTACTTTTAAGGTCCGCCATTTTTCAAGATGGCGTGGAATTTCACCCATAACTAAATCAGATCTTGTAAAGAATATTATGAACTAATTTACAAAATTTCGCTGGAATCGGCTGAGATAAAGGTGAGTTATCGCTTAAGAAAGTTCCTATTACTTTTAAGGTCCACCATTTTTCAAGATGGAGGCCGATTTAAACCATAACCAATACAGACCTAGCGAAGAATATAATGAACCAAACTAACAAAGTTTCACTCGAATCGGTTGATATTTACCAGAGTTATTGAAGTAGAAACGCTCCGGCAAAGCTGTTCTAAATATAATCATGTCTAAATATATATATTTCTAATGTCTATATAAACATTTCATTAATATTGAAGGATGTTTAGGGCATTGACTGTTGTGTTGTCTGTGGGTACTCACACTTAATGGTTTCATTTTGGTGAGAAATTGAAAGTTTTGATTTTTTTTTTAAATAACTTTCAGGATAATAATGGTTTGAAAATACGCGGTTATACAGCATCTCTAAAGACAGTCATTTTGAGCTAAATTTAAAAGAAATATTTACCTTTTCCTAATTGAGTTTTTATATTTTTTTTAAAGCGTTAAAATTGGTGGTCTGTAGATAATACAATTTAATGCTTCGATTTACAAGAATTCACAAAATTCGTGATTGTACAATTAGGCGCCTGTATCTTGTTATTGACTTTAGATTTCTAAAAATGCTAGCAGTGTTAAGTTAGCTATATTATTACACATTGTTTTCATAGCACATGGAATTAACTTGAAGTCCTGGACTAAGTTATTGAATTAGAAAATGATTACAAAAATTCTCATGGAAAAATCCGAGCTAATTTTAAAGTTTTAACCAGGAATGCATAAAGTTAATTGGAATAATTGTACCCCATATGTCCCCTGCCTGTATCTTGTTATTTACTTCAGATTTTTAAAAATGCTAGCCGTGTTAAGTTAGCTATATTATTACACATTGTTGCCATAGCACATGGAATTAACTCGAAGCCCTGGACTAAGTTATGGAATTAGAAAATGGGTACAAAACGTTTCATGGAAAAACAGCTAATTTTGAAGTTTTAACCAGGAAGGCATAAAGTTAATTGGAATAATTGTGAACCCCCATATATCCCATGTTAATTTCTATTAATTCGGGTTTTATGGGTATACCTAGCTTGAGAACTTACTATTCTTGCAAAGTACAAGGTTTGTCATAGCACATGGAATTAACTTGAAGTCCTGGACTAAGTTACGGAAATTTGAAGATGATTACAAAAAATTCAGGGAAAAATCAGCTAATTTTAAAGTTTTAACCAGGAATGCATAAAGTTAATTGGAATAATTGTGAACCCCCATATATCCCATGTTAATTTCTATGAATTCGGATTTTATGGGCTGGACAGCTGGGCTTGAGAACTTACTATCCTTGCCACGCCTCAAAATTCTGATGGCGTCTCTCCTCTCCTCTCGTTTCATTGGTTCGTAGCAAAGCAAGGTTCAATATGCAGCGAGATAGATTATAAATTCGTCATACATAATGATAAGTCTAGCTAGCTCCTCCTACAAAATCCGCCTAGATACGTTGCGTGAAAATGGCTAGGTACACAATAATTCCTAGTAGCTGTATGGATTTCGAAGTTCATGGTACTCCGCACAATATTCTAAACTTTCTACAAATAAAAGTGAATTACCCCTCGTTCATAAAAGTCAACTTCTTCAAAGCCTGCATGTACTCTTTTAAAACTAATTTTTATCTTTAATGAAACTTACTTAAACATACAAGGCCGACCTTCCTCTCTGTTTTAAAAGCATTTTGACTGCACCCTTACGCATTAGGGAGTCTCATTTGCATAAATATACTTTAATTAACGTATTAATATTCCCATGTACATTCCACAAATGCTTT
Organism: Phalangium opilio; assembly: GCF_054372755.1. Taxonomy (NCBI): domain Eukaryota; kingdom Metazoa; phylum Arthropoda; class Arachnida; order Opiliones; family Phalangiidae; genus Phalangium; species Phalangium opilio. Next base: position 4,933,858 of record NW_028324218.1, on the reverse strand, counting down.
TACGTTTACTTATCAATCCCCAAAAAGTCCCAACCCTAGCTGCGATGCTTTGCCAAAAAATGCAGAACTTGATATTTCCCAAAACAGGATATAGTCTTAACTATCTTTTCAAAAATCTCATAAGTACTGTACATATCGGCGCCCAGGAAATTTGGGTGTACGGCCCAACATTTTAACTTAATCTTTTTAACTTGTTTTAGACTTAGTAAGGTTTTGAGGAAGGTGATATCTACTTTGGCTACTTTGGAGACCATTGACTTTCTAAAATTGAATTTTATTTTTTTTAAAAAAAGAGGGGGTGCGAGGTGATATTTGAATTTGGGGTGTTTATTTGATTTGTTACACACTCCCTTTTTTAGGCTTAAGTTATTATTTTGCGACGTATAGTAGATGTGAGAATTGCTAGACTAGACCTCGGTTATTAATCTGAGATTAGACAAACACTGAGAGTTTAAAATCAGTGTTACTGATTTAATATGGTGATTTAATTGGTCGTTAACACTGTAATTAATATATTTTACATTAAGTGTTAATTAAATATGATTCTGTTTTTTTTAAGGGATGCGTAACTAAACTTAAGGATGTAATAGACCAATATTCAGAATTTCATCAAAATCGGTTCAGTATTACGACAGTTATTGCGTTGGTTACTTTTGGCCGCCAATTTCCAAGATGGCGTCCTATTAAAATCAAAATTTGTACAGTTCTGCTATAAGGTATAATGTACAAGTGTGCCAAATTTCAAGTAAATCGGGTAAATTTTGGGGCAGTTATTATATTGGTATGATTGGTTACTTTCAAGTCCGCCATTTTCCAAGATGGCATCCTTTTAAAACCAAAATTTGTACTACACTTATGCTTTAGGGTTTAATGAGCAGTTGCATCAAATTTCAATTAAATCGGTTACATTTTGCGGCAGTTATAGCATTAATAAGATTGTGGTACATTTATGTCCGCCATTAAAAAACATGGCGGCCGATTAAAACGAAAATCAACAGGACTCTACTATAGGGTTTAATATACAAGTGTAAAAAATTTCTTTCCGATCCATCGAATATTTGGCAGTTATCGCAACTTAAATTAGTTTTGTTATTTAATGTGCACCATTTTCTGATATGGTAGCTAATTAAAATTGCATATAGTTTAGATGGATCTGTTAGTAATATATCCTAGGTTCGAACAATGGCCCGACATTCGTCCTAGCAATTCTAACAGTCTTTACGTGGTATATTTATGCGTATGCTAAGCTTAAAAGATTGGGTTTGTAAAAGCTTCAAAAACACCATTGCAAAGTCAACATTGAATTTGCATTTTTGTGTAGGTAGCATTTTAAAAAGAGAAAACTTTTATTTACGTATAGAGGCCCTGTTATTTTACATACTGCTAAATACAGAAGATCGTAAATTGAAGAATAGTGTACTAATAAAAGCCCACGCGAGGTATTATGGGATAATAAATGAATTTAGTCTGAATTTAATTTAAAACTATATTTTGTCTTCAAATTATGGGTTTTATTTATAAGGTCAAAGAATTTAAAGTAAAGTTTACTTTCATATATAGGCCTAAATTAATATTTTACAAATTACATTTGCATAATTTAAAAATCATTAACCTAAATTTTGGAAAATTTATGTTTATATGCCATTTTAAATTATTGAAAGTTCATACTACTCAATTTGAAATTTGACAGCTTCATATGGTCTGGTAGTTTTCAACAATACCCTGAAATTGATTTACAATGTAATATATTTCGCTTAACACATTTAATTTTTTTTTATTCTAACACTAAACGCTGTCTAGTATTGGAAAAATTGTATATAATAAATTTTAACCAAGTTTATGAGAGTAGTATAGTTCAAGTAGGGTTCGGACGAAATTTTTATAATTAAAATCCCTGACTTTTCCATCCATTTCCCAAATCCCTAACTTATCCAGGTTCCATACGAACCCTGAAATGGTCCTGAACTTGATGTTTGAAAATTAGCAGTTATAAAAGGGGCCATTTACTCCAAAAAGGCCAGGCTTTCAAAATAATCTTTCTTAGAGTATAATTTCTAGAAGTAATTTAGGTAAATAAAGCGGTTTGAACTTTGAACTGGGCGCTAATTTGATTATCATTTATCAGGGATAGATTTAATTTTAGAAGTAGGAATGGAGAACGGATAGTATTTACTTCAGTCCGACTGAGTCATAGCCCAGTATAGAGCCCCTCCCTCCAATCAACACGTAACGAAAAGTTTAAATTATCCTATTGGCTGCTCACTTTAACTACGTTTTGATGACGTTTCTCATGGGAACGGCGAAAAATAGTGACGTAATTCCTTTTTACCTCTGTCGCTATGACCCGCCTCTTCTTTCATATCCCCCCGTCCTGTGGAAGGGGGTCCGGGACTTTGACGCGCGCCCACGTTACTCTGTTCTCCATTCCTACTTCTAAAATTAAATCTATCCCTGCATTTATTCAATTAATTCTTCTTTAATAGAAATTAATAGATTTTAAAATTATAAATCTAACAATTAAACCTTTAAAATTTTAAATAATTCCTCAATTTGAAAAAAAAAAGTTTGAAAAGGTACTTATGTAACGCGATGCTTGTTTCCTGAAAAAAAAACGCACATTTTCTCACAAGGTTAAAGAGTGTTTACCACAAAAAACGGACAGCCTATGATTAATTTCCCTGGCTTTGGGCCTAATCGTGACATTAGAGTTTCACGCGGACGCGGTAGCCAAAGAAGAAAGGTGAATTACGTTCATTCTCTAAGTGTTAATACAGTAAAACGCTAGTATACCCTAAAAGACATAGAAGACAACCCAATTTCCTGCCTTTTCCTTCAATACTTCTTTCAAATCAAATGTAACGTAAAGACAGATGCATCAAAAACATGGACAACTTTCAATTTCTTCTACAAAGTTTTTTATTTAAGGTATATAAATTCAAATTTTTGGTTTGTAAATGGCGTCTTTAAGTCTGGCACGCGATCTCTAATACTAGAATTTTTTGACAGTTGCTGAGATTTAGGTCCTAGTAAATAATAAATGTTTTGAAATATGCTACTGCGTTTTTATATTTATGAAGAGTGTCTATCAGGATATACCGAGTTGTAGTCTTGGTTTGGGTTGGTTTTGTAGCTGTTTAACTGGTTATTTATGGTGTTCACGTTCCTTTCTAAGGCTGCGTTTGATACAGGGTGTTTCTGATAAGTCTGAATGGTATAAATTAAGGGATTGTGTTAATTGTTCTTTGGGAAAACAATTTAATTTTGAGTCGAAAATGTTCTATACTTCTATTTCTATTTTGTTAATTTGCCACAAGGGACAATGTTTTCGAGAATTATGATTTAATGAGTGTTTTAGGGACGACCCCTTAATTAAATTAAATTAGCCCCAATCATTGTCTTAATCAGTTAAATTTAAGGGGTCATCCGTAAAATACCCCAAATCATAATTCTTGAAAACAGTGTCCCTTGTGACAAACAAAATTGAGATAGAAGTATAGAACAATTTCGACTCAAAATTTATTTTCTAAAGAACAATTAACATCCCCCTTAATTTAAACCAGACTTATCACAAACACCCTGTACATATGACCCCCATTTAGGTCTACAGACTTCTACCTAAATATTATTTGCTTAAACATTTCATTATTTTTAAAATAACCCTGAAATCTTTCTTATATTTATTATTACAAATTTTTATTTTTTAAAAAAACCCCAGCTAGTTTTATAATACACGGAAATTTAAAACGGAAAAATTGTGATTACAAAAGCGTGTAAAGTATTAATATAAACAATGGTTCTTTTGGAGAGAGATGCTTAACTAAGAGTATTGTACATGTACGAAATATGGGTAACCAAGGACAATGACGTAACAGAAGCTTTAACTAAATAATGTAGTAGTAGTAGGCTTTCTGTCAAAATATTTCACGTCCCGTTGCCCTGTTCAACGAAAGCGAAAGGCGCTGTTTTCGTTACTCGGTACACTAACTTGAATATGAAATTTAGGTTTTATCAATGGTAGATAGAGTTAACAGAAAGTAAGGCAATTGAGAGAAGCGATGTTGCCTCGTGAATACTAGCGCCATCTACGAAATCTTTTTGTTATTATATTTTAAAAGGGATTCATACCGCTAATTATAGAGAGATTTCAGTTGGAGGAGGAGCTGAGTCTCGTGACATAATTTACGCTGCCATATTGGTGGATTTAAAGCAGGAATGAAGCTGAGACCACTCAATATGGCTACCAGAACAGAGAAGACTTGGGAGGGTGTGACGTACTACTATTCCATCTGAAAGCTCTCTATAGAGCTATCTCAGTTGTGACGTCAGTGCCTTGGTAAAACGTTAGATATGGCAGTGGGCGGCCATGTTTGGTACCGCTTTGGTTCGATGGGAAAATAGCGTGAGTGACGTCACTCTAAGGCTTCTGAGATAGCTCCATAGGAGTTATTGTATAGCCTTATCTCCCATGTTAATTTCTATGAATTTGGGTTTTGTGGGCCGGGCTACCATACGTCACGCCTATTAATTCTGATAATGGCGTCTTTCTAACTACGATTTCATTGGTTGGTAGCAACGACAGGTCCTGGGCACGAGCAAGGTGCAACAGGCAGCGAGTAGATTATAAATTATCCAGGTTAAAATTCGTCATATAAAATGATTAGTCTAGAACTTCCCAGAAAAAAAGCTGCCTAGGTATGTTGAGTAAAAATGGCTGTACACAATGATTCCTAATAGCTGTATGCATTCCTGGTACTACCGAAGGCTCTCAATTTCATTAACTTCCCCACTCTCACTTTCTTTTATTCCATATTTGCTTTTAGTTTAATCACATTTTTACAAATGTATATTTTCATAAGTTTATTTTAGTTTTTGAAGCGAATTTTTATGCTAATAAGTTCAAATAGTAGGATGTATTGAAAGTTGCATCAAAACTGTAGTCGTGTTTTTATAATACATATATATTACCATCGTTTTTGTATCATTATTTTGAAAAGCCAGGTGTGTTTAGGTTTATAAATTTCTTATTATATTTTTCGTGAATTTAAAAAACAATATTTTTTTCATTAATATCCATTAATTTCTAATTTATTCAAGGTTGAAGTGAAGCTAAATTATTTTTTTTTAGAATTGTGGATGAAGTAGGGCTCATATCGGTTAAAATATCTATGAATTTTTACAGACTACTGAACATTATTTTTCTTGCGCCTACAATTACAAATAAATATTACCTGACATGAAATGAAATAAACTTGTTAGCCATGAATTTATTACCCATAAAACAAAATAAATTTACTACCTACCCATTAATATCCCACTAAAATTAATAACTAAAACCAGTTTTCTATAGATGCACTTTAAAAAATCAAAACCATATAGCTAAAAACTTTCTAACAGTCTAAAACAAAATTTCTGTAGAGCAGTTAATTAAGTTTGCAATGTACAGAAAGCTAGGGCGGATTAACACTCATTGGGTAAACATAAAAATAGTCATTCGGCCCCGAACAATACCTTCCAATTATTTAAAACAAAGCATTATCTTACCTTTACAAATTCACTTGTTTTTCTATTTAACACAAATTCCGCTTAGGTTGCACCAATTATCCCAACAAAAAAATGTGGTAATTTCAAACAATTCCACTTTTTCGTCGACGAATTGAAGTCACTTTCTCAAATACTTCGATCACAAAATACATAACAATTAACCCTCCGTAAAACTACTTAAAAACTCCACGAATCTATGTACACCTCTCCCCGGCAGTTGAATTCAAACTGTCACAACTCTCACCACGATTCTGCCATTTTAAAAGCATCGCATCCTAGCGCCCTAGATTTTTTTCTTCTAGAGATTGTTGCATTCCCCCTTCAAAAATGGTTAGAGATCTAAGCCTAAACATCACAGAGTGTCAGTATTCTAGTAACTTTCGGAGAAACTTCACGAGATAACAAAAATAATTGTCGGAAAATTTTTCTACTCTAAGCATTGTTACGCGCCTTATTTTTTCCCTGTTTATGTACAGCCCCCTACGCGATATTGATACAGGAGGTGGATCTTCAACGGTCTCGATTCTGATTGGTCAAAAGTTGCGTTTAGGTGGGAAAAGTCGATTTTATTTATAGTTGCGTATCTTTTATGAAATTTTAAGGTTTATGTTCAGCAGTGCATTCGAGATTGAATTTTATTTTTATTTTACAAGAATATCATCTCCTTGTAAACATAATTTGACAGTTTTCACGGTTCAGATTCTTCATTTTTCCGTAAGAGAGACCTTGATCAATATGATTCTATTTTTAGGGGTTTTTTTACAGCCAATTTATACGTTTTTTGACTCTCTATTGTTGTATGGGATATACCATACGTTTTAAATTTATTTATTATTTAAACATAAAGTTAGGATTTAAATTATGGTCGAACATTAAACTTTACAGGTATTAGTTTTGTTTGTAAGAATTTATGGTGATTTTAGACACTATTTTTAGGGTAGAAACTTTGAAGTTTCAAGTTTATGAGTGTATTTATTTAGTCGTAAAATATCGAAATAAGTGGTGTTTTATTTTATGTAGTATAATCTAAAATAGGCCATACTTTAAATAAATTTTCGTTGGTTTAGTTTCATCCCGATATATCGAAGGAATTAATTTCTTTGAAATGATAGGCGTAAATTAAGATATTTCTTCAAACAACAAGGACTATACTTTTGTGCAGGACTGATTACGTTGAAGCCATCCATATCTATTCCTAGCAATGTTCCGTCTTAGTCTTAACCCTAAATTAAGCAGACGATATTATTCCCCGCCCTCTAGTAAAGAGTCTATTGGCTCCACCGTTTGATGACGTTGAGAGTGAAAAATACGTACATTTTTTACCTCGGTGTCCTTACTCAGTCCCTAGCAAATAAGACCCGCCTCTTAAGGGGGCGTGAACTATAAGTCCTGCTATTCATTCATTCCTTCTTGTGTAAAATACATCAATTCCTGTTAGAACTTGTAAAGAGTCTATTAACTCCACGTTTTGATGACGTTGACAGTGAAAAATACGTACACTTCTTTACCTCAGTGTCTGTACTCCTTATCAAATAAGTCCCGCCTCTTAAGGGGCGTAAACTATACGTCCTGTTATTCATTCATTCCTTCTTCTATTAAATACACGAATTCCTGCTGAAACTTTAAAGTGGCCGTTCTGAAACCATTGAACTATTTATTATTAACTAAGTTTTAAAAACATATATAAAACAAATATGGGTGCGATTTCAATTTGCTTACTGCCTTACGCAAAATAACTTTACATTCATATGGAAAACGCCCTATTTTTAAACTTTTATAAATCAATCAATAAATTTAAAACAAATAAGATCGAAAATAAATTTGGGTCGCCTACTGCAACTGTTTGCACGCCTCAAAATCAATATTGTTAAACTTATTTGTATAATAATTTAAAAGCAAGCAAAGTAACGATCAACAATGAACTCATATTGCATCCCAGTGAGTAGTGGGGGGTTTTAATTTAATTTCCACTAGAGTGTATGGTCTGTAGTATTTGAGCGTCTTGTACCATACCAAATTTAAGTTGTAACACAATCTATCAATGGCAATATAGTTTGTTATCGTACGGTACAAGCTGCTTAAATACTACTTTATGAGAAGCTCTTTAGAATAACACCCCGAGTCATATAATTTATTAAAACTGTAAACAAATTTATATTATTAAAATTATTAAGCTGGTATTTTAATTTTAGGAGCTGTAGTTCACTGTTGATTCAATTTTAGGGTATTAATATTAGAAAACCGTGGTACCGTTAAGTAAATTTAATATATTTCAGTATTTCAGTATTGATCTAGTTTTAAAATAATTTGTTATAGATTATATTTATATATTTGCATATTTATTTGAATTATTGAATATTTATGATAATTTTGATATCGAGAGTGGTGAAATTTAATGTATTAAGTAAGCAATTGCTTGTTATGAAGTGACATAGATGAACGTCATAGATTCGAGGAGGTAAAGCGAGGGAGGCCTGGTTGATGAGTGAGGTGGCGCTGCTGTCAAATTTGGGCTTAGTAATGCGGACTAAATAGGACCTAGATGGAATTAAGTCCTAGCTGCAAAATTAATTAACCACCACCGAAGTGTACTTAGGACTTCAATTGAATTCTCGCTTCCGTCGTTCTCCTTCTCGAACTAGTTATCTCGAGAACTGTAAGTCTCTCAGTAGCATTACGAATCGTATAGGTAGTGCATATCATACTTATCATGTAACATTTCTTATAAACTTATGTTTTAATCAATAATTTTGAATAATCAAGTTCTTTGACCTTCAATATGTATGCCAAAAATAATCTCCGATATAAATATCTATAAAAAGAAATCAGATTTATTCGTTAACTATAAAAGAAATAAAGAAAAAAAACCTTATTCAATATCAAATTCCTTTTGTAATAAGGAATTTAAGGATATGAAGTAAACCGTAACAAAGAGGCAGAAAATTGAAAATGAAGCTGCAGTATGACCCTTAAAATTAAGTATTTTATATAAAGATTACGTACGTCCAATTGATTTTTATTATTTTTTATCCGTGGCACGTATCTTTATAAGCAGCTTTACCCGTAGCAAGAAGCGATATCTAATTTACTAGGGAGAAGGTATAAATTCGTTCATCCACATTTCTAGCAGCTTTATCTCCAGTCCAAACGTAGACTTGTCCGGAGTTAATCCCCGCCGCCTCTAAATTACAACCAGCATCTCATTGGTTCTTGAAAACTCGTGCACGTCAGCGCGACGCGAATGAATGACGAAAATTACAGTCATATTTTCCGACTGAGGAGAGGCCTCCTTTTACGTCCCCCTTGTATTTTGAAAGGGGGACTGCAGGACTATGGCGCGCGAATACTTAGGCATCTTATACCTTCTCCCTAATAAACTAGATATCACTTCTTGCCCGTAGATTGTGAATGAATGAATGAATTAGAGAGAGGTTTAGGGTTAAATTTAGATATTTCTTTTCCGAAATTAACGGTACGCAACCATGCGGAACTATTAGAATTAGTAGTTTTTTGTATGTAGTGTGTATGTGTCAGTGCCATCTACAGAAGTGGCATTGGGTTATTCAAATATTTACGATTTATCTTTCATTTTACTTTTTTGTTGAAGGAAAGCGGTTTTTGTAGGATGTATTTCTAATAATGAATATTCGATTTGTGTAATTAAGCGGATGAGGAAATATCTCTCTGATGGATGGTATTTATGTACATGTCGTTAAATTATCTATGGTTAGAGGTACAGGGAAATCCTTTGAGTATGTTTATGTTATAGATTGACTTCTCCACTTTCAAATGCTACCTAATACGTGGAGTTATAACAATCAGGGTCCGAGTAATTAAGGAAAATGTTCATGAACAAACATTCTCTCCATAGGATTAACATTGACTTATTTACACGATATCTTTTAACTCTGGTTCTATAGGAGATACATTGAAGTCCTTTGGGTATGTTATAGCCCTATCTCTCCTCTTTCCAATAATACCTAATACTTGGGGTTACAACAATCAGGACCCGAGTAATTAAGCAAAAATGTTAATTAAGGTTCTCTCCATTGGATTAATTTGTGATTATTTGCAGGACTCCATTTAACTCTGGTTCTATATGAGATGCGAGGCAGTCCTTTGGGTATGTTTTAGCCCTATTTCTCCTCTTTCCAACGGTACTAATTTCTTGGGGTTTCAACAATCAGGGTCCGAGTAATTAAGCAAAATGTTAATTAACGTTCTCTCTATGATTAACTTGTGATTATTTGCAGGACTCCATTTAACTCTGGTTCTATATGAGATACGAGGCAGTCCTTTGTTTATGTTATAGCCCTTTTTCTCCTCTTTCCAACGGTACTAATTTCTTGGGGTTACAACAATTAGGGCCCTTGTAATTAAGCGAAACGCTCATAAACATCATCTATATAGGATTACCATAGACTTATTTAAACGATATCTTTTAACTCTGGTTCTATAAGAGATACAGACTAGTCCTTTGACTATGTTATAGCCCTATTTCTCGTCTTTCCAAAGATACCTAATACTTGGGGTTAAAACAATCAGGCCTCGAGTAATTATGTAAATTAACAAAAGGTAGCTAAGCTTTAGTATAAAAACTAAAAAATGCAGCTCGAACCCTTTTTTTAAAAAGACTAGACTATTTTGATATTGTTGTTGTTTACGAGCTTGTTATAAAACTTGTCATGTTTTGACAGTTACGTAAATAGTGTGTGTTCCGAATTAAGTAGTTTAAAAGTTATTTTAACGCGTCTAGTTTCGTATATTGTAAACAATAGCATGATAAGTTGAGCGTGAAGGGTACAATTATCTTTGATATATTAGGACAATTTTACGCTTCAAAGGACAACGAAATTCCCTTTCGATTATGGAACGTTGTTGTTGTGGTATCATAATCATCTTGCTTATGGTTTCTTTATTATCTTTTACAACGATTTGTTATCTTGGTTGGTACAATAACCGAATTTTGGGTCAATTAGAATATTTTGGATTTTGAACTAACTCCTGGGATTGTTTAAAAATATTTTATTATTTGGAAAATCATATAATATTGGTTTGGGTAAAGTTAAGCCTATTTTAGAAGTGGTATCTAAGCCTAATTTGAATTGTAATAGGCTTAATGAGACAAATGTGGAGTTGTAACTCTTTACGCAGTTTTTATACTTTAAATTCATCTAATTCTACCCGAAATTTTGGCTAATATGTTTAGATTCTTATATTTAATAAAAATATAACGTTATTTATAAATTTGTCAGTAAATTAAGCCTTTGAAAGTAAGTTTCGAACTCGAAACAAAACTTGTCATCGATTATCGGTGTTTGAATTTTCCGCGGTTTGAATAAAAGAACTGAACTGAACCTGATTTATAGAGTCAGAAATAGAAGCCTGAAGAAAATGGCCGCACTCATTGGACGCCGTCTGCTACGCGATTCGGCGAAATTATCAAATATTTTTAGTAAATTGACATTAAATGGTAAATATTATATTGAATTAGTGGTTTATAAACGTAATTTAAGTGTTTAATCATTGGTTTTATTACAGGTATTGAAAATACCTCGAATATAAATAAATATAAAATTGCCCTACCCACTTTAGGCCTAAATTTTGAACACAAAAATGGTCTTAGAACCCGAGCATTCACTGAAAATAACGAAAACCCGAAATTAGGTAAAGATTTCAGCACGAATGCGTTACCGAAATTGCAAAACGATGCTTCAAGTAAGGAAAAAGAAGCATTAATATCCCAAGCTGTTGTTGACAACATCAATAAACAAATCATTGAAAAGTCACATGGCAGATTATTTGCCATTGTGCAAATAGCTGGAAAACAGTTTAAAGTCACAGATGATGACTTAATAATTGTTCAGAGCCATATTGCGCCTGATGTTGGTGAAAGAATTCGTTTAGAGAAGGTTTTATTGTTGGGATCAAAGGATTTCACGTTAATTGGAAGGCCAATGCTTAATAAGGATGTTGTTAGAATTGAAGCCACTGTTTTTGAAAAGACACTCTCACATTTGAAAACGCATTTTCGCTTTAAAAAGAGGAAAAATTATAGAAGAATGCATAGTAAGTTTGGTTTATAAAGGAATATTTAGGTTGGTTTTAATTGAATTGTTTATTTCCAGATAGAAAATCCCCATACACAATGTTAAGAATTAACACAATAGAGTTGACAGGTTTAGTCAATGAATCAAAAGATGTTGAAGGCCTTGATGATGTTTTGCTTTGAATTTTTGTAGCTTTATAATGAAATAAATTGGTGATTAGTCGGAATTAGTGTCTATTTATTTATTAGATTATGTTCAGCCCTGAATTACGCTTTTCTCCAATTGTATATATACTCCTTGGTGTGAAAATGTCTAAGCAGACGACAAAAATGGGGAGCAAGACAGGGCCGGAAATAAGAAAAATTTCTTATAGGACATGTGTCCAGTGACCCCCCCCCCGGTTTGACTGGAAAATTTATAGGACATTGTCCACTGGAGTGTGCAAAAATAGTGTTGCATCTTCATAGTCAAGCTAACAAAACTTTGAAAAATTTATTGGTCAAACTGTCCAGTGACCCCCTTAGTTTTTAAAAAATTTATGGGACATTTTAAAATTTTATTGGACAATGTCCAGTGTCCTGTGCTTATTTCCGGCCCTGGAGCAAGATGACGATGGAGAGAGAAAATGAAGGAATAACTAAGAAAATTGGAGTTCTGTCTCATATAAACAGCATAATAAGGCTAATTATCATATTAGACCATTTTTAATCTAATAAATCAGTGAAAAGGCGGAATTAGTGTCCATTTATTTATGGGAATATGTTCAGCCCTGTACAAAGTTTTCTATTGTATATATGCTCCTTGGCCAAGGCGGGCGTATTCGGCGTTGGGATTTTACGGTTTACCGTTCTAGCTACCTCTCTCGTCTAGCTCTTTTCATTGACGTCATACGTGGGCGCCAAAGCATACGCGAGCTGTCTTATGCGAGATATAAAGTTTGTATGTCCGGAAAAATGAGAACGACGTTAAAGGCCTCTGTATATATTTAGAGAATACATGTAGGTCTGTTTGTATTCAAAATAGCTATATTTAATAATGTTCATAGTTATTTAGGATAATTATAATGTAGTTAAATGTACCCATAATAGACCTACATTTAAAAGGAAAAGACCAAGTAATGTGTAACAAATTTTATTTTAAGTAGTGATTTTTTATACTTTTAGAACCTTGTAAAATATTGAAACAATTGGATTTGTAAAACCCTACCATAAGCCGACCCTACATTAAATTTATAGTTCAAGACATAAATATTTACCTTTCAAAAAGAATTAGTTTGAAAGCCATGAAAGCATGAAAGGCGAAGCGCAACGCGCCGTTACCGCCGAAGATTTGAATTTCTATCGCATGATCGGCCTCGCCCTAAACCGTTGAAAGTTAGGTAGGGGTGAAGAAGAAATGGGGTAAACAATTTTCAGAGTAGAGAGAGACGCGAGGAGAGACGTTTTCTCTCTGGAAGCAGCTAACGCGGATACTTGTTTCTTGCCCACGTAAGACGTCATAGTAAGGGAAAAAATTACTAGAGCCCCCCTACTACAAAAAGGAGAATCTCCCGCTTACCACCCCTGAAGGATGCTCCGACCTAATAATGCGAAGCGGTATACAGACCTTGCTCCTTGGCAGTCTGGGAAATAGCACACTTCCTCTGGCCCAAAACCAGTTTATTAATTGCTTGGACTAGTTTTTTAATTCAAGAAGTGGGGGTTACTGGTCCTCAGGACCAGTTTATTAATTGCAAATCTGTAGGAGAACAAAGGCTGGGACCAGTCCGGAGACCAGTTAATTATTTCGGGGACTAGGGGGGTCACTGGTCTCAAGGACCAGTTTTAAAAATATCCTTATTTCCCAGACTGCTCCTTGGCGGTGTGAAAATGTCTAAGCAGACGACAAAAATGGGGAGCAAGATGACGATGGAGAGAGAAGATGAAGGAATAATTAAGAAAATTGGAGTCACAGCTCATATAAAACAGCAGTTAAAAGTCTTATTATCATTTTAGATAATTTTTAATCTAATAAATCCGTGAAAAGTGGGAATTAGTGTTCATTTATTTAGGAGAATATGTTCAGCCCTGCACTACGCTATATACTCAGGGCCGGAAATAAGCACAGGACACTGGACATTGTCCAATAAAATTTTAAAATGTCCCATAAATTTTTTAAAAACTAAGGGGGTCACTGGACAGTTTGACCAATAAATTTTTCAAAGTTTTGTTAGCTTGACTATGAAGATGCAACACTATTTTTGCACACTCCAGTGGACAATGTCCTATAAATTTTCCAGTCAAACCGGGGGTCACTGGACACATGTCCTATAAGAAATTTTTCTTATTTCCGGCCCTGTATATACTCCTTGGCTAAGCAGACGACGAAAATGGCGAGTAAGAGAAAGCAAGATTTTGACGATGGAGAAGATGAAGGAATAATTAAGAAAAGTGGAGTTCCGGCTCATATAAAACAACAGGAAAAAAGGCTAATTATCATATTAGAAAAAGCCAATTTAGAAGCTGTTAAAGTAATTACCATAATAATATAATTTCATCCCTGAAGCTTGTATTGTGTTAAGCCTTGGACCCATGTGCTTCTGCCTTCTAATTCTTCCAGGTCGGGAAAAATTTTGAATTATTAAACTGTGATGACCACAAATCTCAATTAAAGAAATATAATAAAGACGTGTCGTTATGCAGACCAGATATAACACATCAAGTAAATTAATTTTAAATCAAAGTTTAACTATGATTAACTTAACAGGTCTTTTGTTAGTGTTTATTAATGCTATTAGACAGTCCATTAAATCGTGCTGGACTCCTCCAAGTGTATATACACACTGATAAAAACGTATTAATTGAAATTAATCCTCAAACAAGGATACCAAGAACATTTAAACGTTTTGCTGGTCTAATGGGCAAGTTTTAAATTAAATTAAATTATAATAATTAAAAATTATTTACTTATATTAAAATTAGTTTTAAATTATATTCACAGTACAATTATTACACAAACTAAGCATTAGAGCTGTAAATGGTCCGGGAAAACTTTTAAAAGTTATTAAAAATCCAGTTACCGATCATTTACCAGTTGGTTGTAAAAAGATCGGTACTTCATTCCATAGCAAGAAACTGGTTCGTGCCAAAGAATTGGTTCCATCAGATGAACCAATCGCGATTGTAGTTGGAGCCATGGCTCATGGAGCTGTAAGTACTTATGTCCTGTCATGTTGTCCGTATTTCATGACTCAATATGAAATAATGCAGGTCGATGCTCCTTATACTGAGGAAACAATATCGCTTAGCGAATATCCACTTTCCGCTGCTTTAACATGTACAAAATTGTGCTCTGAGTTTGAAGAAGCTTGGGGAATTCATTAAAATTAAAAATATTTTATGAAATACCGAGTTTTGTGTACATTTTTTTTGGTTATGTCCTATTTTTACGTAGCTTATTTCCAGCATTGATGGTTTTAGTTACTTAGTAGCAGACGACGGAAAAAAGGTTGATGCTCCTTATACTGAAGAAACAATATCACTTAGTGAATATCCGCTTTCTGCAGCTTTAACATGTACAAAATTGTGTTCTGAGTTTGAAGAAGCTTGGGGAATTCATTAAAATTAAAAATATTTTATGAAAAACCCAGTTTTGTGTACATTTTTTTTGGTTATGTCCTATTTTTACATGGCTTATTTCCAGCATTTATGATTGTAGTAGCAGACGACGGAAAAAAGGAAAATAAATATGGAGGTTTATGTAATCGAGTAGTAGAGGTTAATGAATATCCACTTTCCGCAGCTTTAACATGTACAAAATTGTGCTCTGAGTTTGAAGAAGCTTGGGGAATTCATTAAAATTAAAAATATTTTATGAAAAACCCAGTTTTGTGTACATTTATTTTTTGTTATGTCCTATTTAAATGGCTTATTTCCAGCATTTATGGTTTTAGTAGCAGACGACGGAAAAAAGGAAAATAAATATGGAGGTTTAGGTAATCGAGTAGTAGAGGTTTTAGAGATGACTTCCTTAAAATTAGACGATTTACCTGTAGAAATATTAGAAAATATACTTTCTTTTCCATTTATAACCGAAAAGGATTTATGTAAAGTGTCTTTAGTCTGTATTAAGTTTAAAGAAACTTGTAATAGTAACGAGTTATGGCGGAAGAAGTTTCAGCAAAAGTGAGTGCTAAGCCTTGGTCTTTCCGATTTGATTTTAACTTAACGTAATTTTGTTTTAATTATATCTTAACACTTAAATTTAATTACAGGTGGCCTGATTTGAAACGATTATATCTTAAAGGACTTACTTACGATTGGAAAAATGAGTTTATGCAATGCTATATATGCGGAGAAATTATGTACAGGAAAGTTTCACAGATGTCTAGTCAGTTTTATAAACAAGATGAGATGTCACACGAAACATTTGCTCATTTTGAAACGATAACGGATCATCCTTTGGCGTATTATTTCTCTATTCAGGAGTTGGAACGAATATTGCATTCAGGAGATAAGTAAGTTTGGTGTCTATTAATGGCCTATTTATATTTGTTAGGCCTAACTTTCAAGCATTAGTTTGATTAGGGTTAGGGTAAGGTAACTAAGGTTATAATCCACCTTATTCCCTATCACTGGAAGTTAGGCTTATCTGGGAGTTAGGCTTATCTGGGAGTTGGGCTTATCTGGGAGTTGGGCTTATTTGGAAGTTGGGCTTATTTGGAAGTTGGGCTTATTTGGAAGTTGGGCTTATCTGGAAGTTGGGATTATCTGGAAGGTTGGGATTATCTGGAAGGTTGGGCTTATCTGGAAGGTTGGGCTTATCTGGAAGGTTGGGATTATCTGGAAGGTTGGGCTTATCTGGAAGGTTGGGATTATCTGGAAGGTTGGGCTTTTCTGGAAGGTTGGGATTATCTGGAAGTTGGGCTTTTCTGGAAGTTGGGCTTTTCTGGAAGTTGGGCTTTTCTGGGAGTTGGGCTTGTCTGGGAGTTGGGCTTGTCTGGGAGTTGGGCTTGTCTGGGAGTTGGGCTTGTCTGGGAGTTGGGCTTGTCTGGGAGTTGGGCTTTTCTGGAAGTTGGGCTTTTCTGGAAGTTGGGCTTTTCTGGAAGTTGGGCTTTTCTGGAAGTTGGGCTTTTCTGGAAGTTGGGCTTTTCTGGAAGTTGGGCTTTTCTGGAAGTTGGGCTTTTCTGGAAGTTGGGCTTTTCTGGAAGTTGGGCTTTTCTGGAAGTTGGGCTTTTCTGGAAGTTGGGCTTTTCTGGAAGTTGGGCTTATCAGGCTCATCTGGAAGTTAGGCTTATCTCGGGATATTGGCGTCTGTCGTCTGCTGCTGTACATATTTTAGGCCTTTGTAGCAGGAGTGGATAGGGAATAAGACTAATTGGAACACTTTCTGTTCATTTTATTGTTTAGAAATGAATATCTAACGGATAAATACTATGCCATGAGAGTTTTGCGTCATTTAAAGCATCAGCATTTGAAAGAGGAATGGATGAAATTTCTATCATTGCCTGAAAATCAACAGTTATTGGAAACGGGAGCCGTGCTTTTAGCTCAATGGTGTCAACCATCGGAACCCATTTCTAGTGATGAAATAGCGGCGGAATTAACTAATCTGGCTAAAGATGTACAAGATTACATTAGAGTTAACCATCCCAAGCATCCTGTGGTCAATCATATAATTAAAAATCCTGGTAAGTTTAATTAATATTAAGCCTAAAACTAATTAATTCAATTAAAAATGGTATTCCGAAGTATTGAAGTTTTAAATTAAAATTAAGTAAATTAAATTAAATCAAGTTTAATTTAATTTACTTATCAGAAACGGCTCTAACTCAATCAATTTGGAGTACTGATGAGTGTCAGACTGTTCTTTTGTCCATGAATGAAATTATGTTTCAAAGGCATAAGTTTGTTGGCAATAGAGATGATTATTACAATGCTTCAAATTCCTACATAAATGAAGTTTTGCAACACAAACGCGGAATCCCTATCACTCTGTGTCTTGTTTATGGTGCTATTGCCCATCGGTTGGGTGTTCAGTGCCTACCTGTCAACTGTCCTGGTCATTTTTTGCTAAAGTGGCTTTCTCATCCACAGTAAGTAATAGTATTAAGCTTACTAAGCCTTGGTGTTGCGCTTTAATTGAGCCAAAATCCTAAGCCTTGGCGTTGCCCTTTAATTGAGCCAAAATCCTAAGCCTTGGCGTTGCCCTTTAATTAAGCCAAAATCCTAAGCCTTGGCGTTGCCGCGTTAATTAAGGCCAAAATCCTAAGCCTTGGCGTTGCCGCGTTAATTAAGGCCAAAATCCTAAGCCTTGGCGTTGCCGCGTTAATTAAGCCAAAATCCTAAGCCTTGGCGTTGCCGCGTTAATTAAGCCAAAATCCTAAGCCTTGGCGTTGCCGCGTTAATTAAGCCAAAATCCTAAGCCTTGGCGTTGCCGCGTTAATTAAGCCAAAATCCTAAGCCTTGGCGTTGCCGCGTTAATTAAGCCAAAATCCTAAGCCTTGGCGTTGCCGCGTTAATTAATTAAGGCCAAAATCCAAAGCCTTGACAAGGACAATTTAAGCTAAAATCCTAAGCCTAGGACATGACAATGTCCAGTCCAGTGTCCTGTTATTTCCAGCCCTGGTTACCACAACCATAGCCCACCCACTCACAGACGTGATCGAGTTAGCTGTGGCCAAAAAAATCCCTCTCCCCATAAATGTCCAGTGTCCTATTCTCATTTCCGGCCCTGGTTACTCAAACCATGGCTCACCCACTCACGGACGTGATCGAGTTTGCTATGACAAAACAAAATCGCTCTCCCCATAAATGGCTGCTGTCCAGTCGACTGTCCTATTCTTATTTCCGGCCCTGGTTACTCCAACCATGGCTCACCCACTCCCGGACGTGATCGAGTTTGCTATGACAAAATAAAACCCCCTCCCCAGGGCCGGAAATAAGAAAAAATTCTTATAGGACATGCGTCCAGTGACCCCCTGTTTGACTTGAAAATTTATAGGACATTGTCCACTGGAGTGTGAAAAATAGTGTCGGATCTCCATAGTCAAGCTATCAAAACTTCGGAAAATTTATTGGTCAAACTGTCCAGTGACCCCCTTAGTTTTCAAAAAAATTATGGGACATTTTAAAATTTTATTGGACAATGTCCAGTGTCCTGTGCTTATTTCCGGCCCTGCCCCTCCCCATAAATGGCTGTGGTCCAGTCGACTGTCCTATTCTTATTTCCGGCCCTGGTTACTCCAACCTTGCTCACCCACTCACGGACGTGATCGAGTTTGCTATGACAAAATAAAATCCCTCTGCCCATAAATGGCTGCGATCCATTCCAGTGTCCTATTCTTATTTCCGGCCCTGTTTACTAAAACAACGGCCCACTCGCTCAGGCATGTGATCGCGTTAGCCATGACAAAACAAAATTCCTCTTCCCAAAAAATGGCGGCCTATCACGTGATCATATTTTTCCCGCTGAAAACGCCATAACCCTAAGCCTTGGCTTTCCCGCGTTGATAATTATGAAGCGAAAATCGTAAGCCTTGGCGGTTGTTAATTCAATTGAAGCTTGCCATCACCTCACAACTACACATTTATCGACGTATTTGGAGAAGGGAAATTTATGGGAACTGAAAGTTGCCATAATTCAGTGCCTGGTCACCCTAACACCGGTCCCTCAAAGTGCAAACCCCCCGCGACCAAACCCGTTCAAGTCTTTCATCGAATGTGTTGGAATTTGGTTGAAGTTGGGAGACAAAGGGAAAGAATCGGAGACGGAATCATGTTCCTACAGAACATCTTAGAACTCTTATCACTACTAAATCCTGATGGTGTCGAACATAAGTTGTTGCTGGCCAGAGTTTACCTTCATTTGAATGTCAATCTGAAAGATGTCATTGTTATCTTGCAAGAAATTGAACAAAGAGATCCCGCCTCTCAAGGAATTGTTAATTATATGCAAAGAGCAGCTAGGAGTCAATTGGCGTCGCTGGATGCCAAGATGAAGATACCAATGGTAAGAGGACTTCGTTTTTATCTTTAACTTATCATTTTCATATCATTTTTAAATTAAAAGTAGATGTAGATCACGTGATATAACTGATTATACTTTAATTTAAAAGATCGGCTGCTTTTTCTAAATATAAAACGGAATTAATATTAAAATTAATCAGTAAAATTAATTATCTCTTATTACAATATCTGAACATGGATAGATTTAGTTTTAGAAGTAGGAATGGAGAACAGAGTAATCTGGGCGCGCGCGTCAAAATCCCGGACGGACCCCCTTCCACGGGACGGGGAAAGGGGGGTATGAAAGAAGCTAGGCGGGTCATAGCGATAGAGGTAAAAAGGAATTACGTCACTATTTTTCGCCGTCCCCGTCAGCAACGTCATCAAAACGTAGGGTTTAAGTGAGCAACCAATAAGATAATTTAAACTTTTCGTTACGCGTTGGTTGGAGGGAGGGGCTCTATAATATGGGCGCCCGTCAAAGTCCCGGACCCCGTTCCACGGGACGGAGGGGGGGAGGGTATGAAAGAAGCTAGGCGGGTCATAGCGATAGAGGTAAATAGGAATTACGTCACTATTTTTCGCCGTCCCCGTCAGCAACGTCATCAAAACGTAGTTTAAGTGAGCAGCCAATAAGATAATTTAAACTTTTCGTTACGTGTTGGTTGGAGGGGGGGGGGGCTCTATACTGGGTGGTCTATGAGTGGGAATAACTGAAGTAAATACTAACCGTTCCGTTCTCCATTCCTACTTCTAAAATTAAATCTATCCCTGATAATAATTAGTACATTTAATTAGTCTTAAAAATAATCAAGGTTTATTTAGTAATTTATGTTAAAGCTAATGGTTGGGCCCCCCAATATCTTTAATTTAGATTGTACCTAAGTACAGACACAAGAGTCCAAACGTTGAGTACGCTGTTGGCATGATCATGACTCATAAAAAGTACAACTATTCTTGCTTGATCTTTGGATGGGACCCCGTTTGTGCCGCCAGTCGTGATTGGATATTTCAAATGGGCGTCTATAATCTTCCCAATAAGGATAAACAACCGTTTTACAATGTTCTGGCTGAGGATGGATCGAACAGATACGCTGCTCAAGGTAGGACACATTTGTTTCATTATTTTTTAAACCTGCAGTTGCATGCTTGGTTGGTTTTGGTTTTTTGCAACTTTATGTTGTACCATTGGTCATTGTCGCGAGGTTTATTTGATCATTTGGGGTTGTACTGGTTAGAATTATCTTTGCAAAAGTTGCAATTGACTTACTTACCATAGAGTCATCTTCATACATTGGTTGTTTTTGGGCTTTTTGCAACTTAATGTTGTGTCATTGGTTGTACTATTAATATTGTTGCAAAAGTCGCAATTCACTTACTTACCATAGAGTCATCTTCATACATTGGTGGTTTTTGGGCTTTTTGCAACTTAATGTTGTGCCATTGGTCATTGTCGCGAGGTTTTTCTTATCATTTGGGGTTGTACTATTAATATTGTTGCAAAAGTCGCAATTCACTTACTTACCATAGAGTCATCTTCATACATTGGTGGTTTTTGGGCTTTTTGCAACATTATGTTGTGCCATTGATTGTCGCGAGGTTTTTCTTGTCATTTGGGGTTGTACTGGTTAGAATATTGTTTGCAAAAGTTGCAAGTAGCTCACTTACCATATAGTACTTACCATCTTCATGCATTGGTTATTTTTGGTTTTTTGCAACTTTATGTTGTTGCCCTTGGTAATTGTCGCGAAGTTCTTTGATCATTTGGGTTTAAACGTACTGGTATTGCTTGCGAAAGTCGCAAGTGGCTTACTTACCATAGAGTACTTACCATCTTCATACATTCGGTTGTTTTTGGTTTTTCGCAACACTATGTTGTACCATTGGTCATTTGGGTTTAAACGTACTGGTATTGCTTGCAAAAGTCGCAATTGGCTTACTTACCATCTTAATATATCGTTTGTTTTTGGTTTTTTGCAACTTTATGTTGTAACATTGGTTAAAGCTGTGGCATTTTTGCTCATATCGGTGTAGAGTATCGTTTGCAAATGGGGTCTAACTTGTACCATAGTCATTTCCATACACTGTCAATTTTGTCGCATAATTTGCATTTAGAATCACAATTCTTTCAAACCTCTAAATCACTTTTCAAAGAATTCTGTGAATCCTACTAGTAACACTAGTATTTAAAATAAATTTCCTTCGAACGTTTGCACTCAGTTCTTTCCTGAATCATGTTTACCGTCCCTAAACTACTTGCATTGAACTATTTTATTTGCATAAAATTATTGCATTTGCTATATAACACCACAAGTTGATGTTTGGTTGCTTGAAATTCATTCATTTGAATCACTTCATTAAAAAACGTTAAAAAACATCGGAAACTACGACCCAATATTGAAAGTATCAAAACTTATTTATTTTGACCATCAAATCGTGATCAGAAAATTTGGCATTTGCGACTGATCCGAAACCGTTGACTCACAGCGAAGTTGGAAAATTCTTCCAACACTATAAAGGCACCCATTATGTCCCTAATATTGAGAAAGCCATGGAATATCCCGAGGATGGCGAAACCAGAGATAATATTGTTCGAAGGATTTACCCCGACTTATGTTCGTCAACGCCGAGTGAGGAGCGATCTTGAATTGTAAATTATTATATCATTGCAAATTTGTGCTAAAGTTCAAACAAACTGTTCAAACAAAAAATGCGTTTTTCTTAAAATTATTACTCAAAAATGGTGGGGTTTTGTTGTATAAAGTGTGATGCTTCTTCGGAATTTTATTTGATATCTGAATCTTCAAGCAGTTCGCTGATTTATCAGGTGCAATTGCCAGGTACTAATGTGTTGTTGAATTTAATATCTGGTTCTTCAGGCATTAAGGCATATCGTTGGTTTAGGTTCAATTGCAGGATATTATTTGTGCTGTTGAATTTAATATCTGGTTCTTCAGGCATATCGTTTGTTTACGTTCAATTGCTAGATATTTGTGCTGTTGAATTTAATATCTGGTTCTTCAGGCATATCGTTGGTTTACGTTCAATTGCTAGATATTTGTGCTGTTGAATTTAATATCTGGTTCTTCAGGCATATCGTAGGTTTACGTTCAATTGCCAGATATTTGTGCTGTTGAAATTAATATCTGGTACTTCAGGTGCAATTGCCACATAGTATTTGAGCTGTTGAATTTAGTATCTGGTCTTCAGGCATATCGTTGATTTAGGTTCAATTGCAGGATATTATTTGTGCTGTTGAATTTAATATCTGGGTCTTCAAGCAAAGGTTTCTAGGTGCAATTGTTAGATATTCTGCTAAGATAAATTCTTCGATTTAACAGGTGCAATTGCTCGATGTTATTTGTGCAATTGAATTTAGTATCTGGCTCTTCAGGCATATCGTTGGTTTAGGTTCAATTGCCAGATATTATTTGTGCTGTTGGATTTAATATCTGGACTTCAAGGTGCAATTGCTACAAATTCTGTTAAGATGAATTCTTCGATTTAACAGGTGCAATCGCTCGATGTTATTTGTGCAATTGAATTTAGTATCTGGTTCTTCAGGCATATCGTTGGTTTTGGTTCAATTGCCAGAAACTACGTGTGATGTTGAATTTAATATCTGAATCTTCAAGCAAAGGTTTTTAGTTGCAATTGCTTGATATTCCGTGAACATAAAACATTGTTCATTAAGAAGCATCACACTTTAATTAAAATTACATCACTCATTGATGGTAATTAAACAAAATTTCCGAAGCCTTATGCAATAATTTTGTATTAAACAAAATAGATTTAAATTTTTTGTAAATAGCTTGCAGATTTTTTTCTTTCCTTTTTGAATCTTTAAAAACAAAATATTAATTATTATAATAATAATATATCAATTTAATAATTGCACTCTTTAAATGCGCCTAATTTCACAAAGGCTTAAATAAGAAATTAGGTGCAATCTAAGGTTGTAAAGGAATATAGATAGACTCATGGTAATGTATATGTATAGTTAAAAAGATTTTCTACTATAAAAATTATTTGAAAGAAAAACAAGGTGTTTGTTTTTTATTTTGAAAAATCGAATATTTATATTTTTTATTTTCAAAAATATTTTACATTGAAAGCATTAATTTTTTTTATTTATTTATTTTCGCGGACTTGAACTTGTGTGAATGAATTTAATTAAGCTTATATTATAATGCTTCCATGAATATCTAAACAAACGTAATTCATGGAAATTAAAAGGTATTATGAACAACAATGACAGTCTATGGTTTTGATGGTAATTTTAATTTTTAATTATTTTGTTCTAATTTTAATGGGGTATAACAACGGGACCCGATAACAGACTTAAACATTGAACTTCGTCGATGTAAAGAGTGTTGGTCTTTATACGAATTTCTTCTTCCAATGAACGTTTGTTTTGTAGCAAAACCCGTAACATTTCGCGAGCTTCAAACTCCTTTTGTTGAAGAATTGAAATTGCCTTTTCCAATTCTTTCACCTGCAATTAAAGAAAACAAATTCTGTTGTTACTTCCTTCTTTTATCCAAATTCTGAAACTGCTTAAACGTTACGTGGCAATTACCTCTTTCTCGAGCTCTATCAATGGCTGATCTCTGCAATTTTCCACATTAGGTCTTTGCCGTCTGGTTTGCAGCTTTTTTTGCGCCACACTTAACATTGGTATCTTATGCGACGCTGTGAATTTAATTTGACTTAATGTGTGGTCCACTTCGTTCATTTGTCTGGTGACTTTCGATAACCTCGTTTCGAACTCTTCTTTGGCCCTACGCGCCTCTTGAACTCTGACCTCCATGGACTTTGTTACTCGTTCGTGTTGTTGTTTGATGTCCGATGCTGTACGGTTTAAAATTTCGTCAACAACTGGGTACAGTTTTCGCGATCTTTTGATTTCCTCCTCGGCTTTCCTGATGTTCATGTTGGTATTACTCTCCCATTCTTCAACAGTTGATTCCCTGTTTTAAAGATAATTTCGTTGGACAAATTACAATTAAACATTTCAGCCAATTAAAATGCATGGTCTTACATACGGTACCTTGAGCCAGGTCCTATACTGTGTAGTCTAACTGGCTCTAATGAAGCTGTTAGTGGTTTGACAGCAGTAGCTCTCAAATCAACACCCAAGGCAACACCTTTATCGGCTACGTCTCTGTTAAGTTGTTTTATCGCGGCTTCGTTTAATCTGAGTTGTTCATTTATTTCTTCTATTGTATGTCGGATTATGTTTTGCGCGTCTTGAATAAGAGAGATTTCACGTTCTAATTGACGTTCTGGTTCGTCGTAGACGTGGTCTATTCCTTGTCTACTTTTTCTGTAAAATATACTGAGCTGTTTCAGAGGTATTGCGGCAGTTCGATCGAAATGGTTTTAAAATTAAAATGTCTACATGCAAGCAATAAACCTATCAAGTTATTCCCGATGTGTGGGCCAAGGGTTAACGTGTTTTGTTTTTTCAATATTTAACGGACAAATTTGGGTCAAAATTATGCATTGTCTGCTTCACAGTAAAGTATTTCAACTTCGAAGCAGACTACGCTTCATTTTGACCTATATTTCTCAGTTAAAAATAGTGCGTTAAGCCTTGTCACACGCATCGCGAATAACTTGGATTAGAAATTACGTTGACAAACGTTCTGACCTTTTTTGTTGACACTGTTGCGAAATATACAATGGTTGTTCGCAAGCGGTTAAGGCATCTTGTAGCTTGTGTTTGTAAATGTGTAGTTTGTCAACTTCGTCATTCAAAGCTTCGATTCTATTGGATATTTCTCTTTTCAAATTATTCACATCTTTAATTCGTTGATCTACAAAACAAAAACCATTTGCGATTTTATAAAATGCGAAATATGTATCAGATTATCCTTTACCAAATGCAAAATCGACTTCTTTCTTTTGCATCTCAGCATTTTCATCGCTAAGATGGCACATTTTTTTGCATTCCGATACTAAATTTTCCGCAGTTGAACATTTAGTATCCGCATTCTTTATGTTCAGTTCGTTTGTGTATTTCCAGTCGTGTTCAGTATAAAATGAACGATTGTTGTGCGCCATTTTGTTTCTGAAAAACTTAAATAAAATTAAAAAAAATGTAAATTTATTTTTATGGAAGTCATAATTTTATTCAGCGAGAAAAAATCTGATGTGACATCATAAAAATCAGTTAGGCTCAATTACTAGGTTAAAACGCCTTTTTCAATCTTCATTAATTACGTGCAGTCTAACCCCATCCATGGTCTAACCTATTTGATAATCAGCGCGTGTAGGACAGTTGACCCAGATTTGACCAAGCGAATCCCCTAACGCTAACCTTGGTAGCATCATAAGTTTATAAGATATGTTCCTTCCATAAGTTTGTTTCTGGTCATGAGAAACTGGAGGGCTTGTAATTTTGAAGTGAGTGTGTGAGTGAGGTAGGTCATAGATTCGAGAGGAGGTAAAGCGAGGGAGGCCTGGTGAGTGAGGGGGGCGCTGCTGTCAAAGGGGGCTTAGTAATGCAGACTAAATAGGACTTAGATGGAATTAGGTCCGAGCTGCAAAATTAATTAACCACGTGCACCGAGTGTACTTAGGACTTCAATTGACTCGCTTCCGTCGTTCTACTTCTCGAACTAGTTATCTCGAGCTGTAAGTCTCTCAGTAGCATTACGACAAAGTATAGGTAGTGCATTTCATACTTATGGTGAACATATCTTATAAACTTATGCTAGTAGAATTAATGCCCTACTGGACATTGAGGTCTGAATCGAGTCACATATAATATTTGTTGTATATCAGAAACCGTAGATTTTAAAATATTATATTAAAATTTAGTAATTAGCTGGGAATTTATTGAGCCTATTGCAACTAAAAATCAGAGAAAATCATGATATATTTTTGAACTTTAACCAAAATTATTGAAATGGACCCCAAAGGTGAATAGTAAAAATCATAATTTGATATTTAATTGCATTTTACTTCGCCGCAAGTCGAAAAATATAATAGTTTAATTTAAATTAGTGCTTGAATAATTGCATCTCAAAATTTGTGAGGTGCTGATAAAATTTAAACACCCAAGTTAATATAATTTAATGAACACACTATTACATACCTATTTAGGTAATTTTAATCCGAACAGGGCGTTTCCTACGTATAGCTGCTATGGTAATCTTGATAATCCCGAAATTTCACGAGATATAACTTTCTTCTTATTGAACGCGTGCTTGATTTGAAATATTTTTTGGTAACACGAGATTGTAGTCTATGGGACGGCTTGGCTTGTATTACTATTACCATTACGTTTGTTGACCATCACCATGGCAACCGACAATAGGCCCTCTTTTGGACATAAGTCCAACTATTATTGATTATAATCTTGACTTAATTGAACCCTTTGTTTTTCCTCCACTGTTTTTGCGTGACAGAATTGTAACACAGTCAATGAAGCCAATTCCATAATGTGTAATTACTTTAATTGTTACAAACTTGTCAAAAGTTGGGACGTAAATTGAAGCAAGTTTTAGCTCCGCCCTCATGGACGGGTTCTGATTGGCTCCTGCCTTTGGGCCCTTTGGCAAGGTAAAATTTGTGTTATGGGTGCTTTAAGCTACAAGGAATCATTGTGCTACATCCGTTTTCATTCAACGTATCTAGGCGGGTTTTGTGGGTGGAGCTAGACTAATCATTATGTATGACGAATTTTACGTCATGAATTTATAATCTATCTCACTGCCCCTAGCACCTTGCGCATGCCTAGGAACTCGCTTTGCTACCAGCCAATGAAAAAATCACCGTTAGAAAGATATCATCAGATTTATGAGGCGTGGCTGGGATAGTAAGTTCTCAAGCCCAACCCACAAACCCGAATTCATAGAATTTAAAATGGGAGATATGGCTACACAATCATTCCAATTAACTGTATTTATTCCTAATAATATCCATTGTTGCACGTGATAGAGGCATAACCTTAAGCTAAACTTCAACTTTAAGCAATTTATTTCTTACATTGGCACATATTGCATTACATTTGAAATCGATTAAGACAGATACGTTTATAATTAGATGTCGCTATGCTGCGTTGCGTTCTGGTTTGAACACAAATTTTTTAAATACATTTACCTTTTTATATTCACAGTAAGTTTATAATTAAGACCAATGTGATGCCCTTACTAATGAAATACCGTTTAAAACACCTTTACAATGCCTTAATGATTAGTGCACAGTTAGGTTGATAATTTCTGTCATAGATAAGAGACGTTTAATCTCATTGTGTGGGCTTCTCTCATGCATCTACCCACGTTATCATCCCATGTACGGATAAAATTTCCCTTTTGGCATCTCAGTCCCGTTTAGAAAATTTAAAGGGGTTTTTGTTCGCGTTCACACCTCTGTGACGTCAAATGATTGCGTAATATCTACGTCACTTTTTTTCTCGAAGAGCAAGTCTCATACTTAGTACCATAAGTTCATAAGATATGTTCCTACCATAAGTTTGTTTAATTAATCTCTGGTCATGACAAACTGAAAGGCTTGTAATTTTGAAGTGAGTGAGTGAGGTAGGTCATAGATTCGAGGAGGTAAAGCGAGGGAGACCTGGTGAGTGAGTGGGGCGCTGCTGTCAAAGGGGGCTTAGTAATGCGGACTAAATAGGACCTAGATGGAATAGGTCCTAGCTGCAAAATTAATTAACCACCACCGAGTGTACTTAGGACTTCAATTGACTCGCTCCCTCTCGTTCTCCTTCTCGAACTAGTTATCTCGAGCTGCTGTAAGTCTCTCAGTAGCATTACGACAAAGTATAGGTAGTGTATATCATACTTATGGATGGAACATATCACTTATAAACTTATGAGGTCTGAATAATTTTTTAAAAAAATTGGGAGGAATGGAACTCCATTTTAAATTAGACTATCCCTTATTAACTCTGTTTTTAGGCTTAAATTTTTCGTTGCTGGGTTTATTTCGATGTATTTGTTAAAATACGGACGCGACTTCTTGTTTTATACCAAAATATACTATGATGAGGTTTAAAATTTGAGGCTGTCAAAAATTGTTTCTGAAGAAAAAGGCGGTTTTTACTTAAAAATATCTTGAAAACTAAGAAAATTGAAATTTAGGAAAAAAAAATTGTTTTTTGGAAAATGTTTTTTCATTTGATTTGTACCTTGAAAGGTTGTTACAAGTCAAGGAAAATAATTTAAACCCTGAATGAAATGTCAGGAAATTTGCTATAGTCCTTTGGCAACCATAATTCCCCAATAACACTAAGTTTTTTCAACCCAAGCCACTCAAATTTTATAAAATTAAGTTTTTATTGTAATTACGACAATACTTTACTAAGTAACATAATCAAACCTACGTATAAAATGCAAATAACACACATAGATCATTAATAAAAAATATTAACTTCAATTAAACTTAATTATTTTCCAATTTAAATTAACGTTTCAAATTAAATAATGATTAATGATTTTATTTGATGGTATTTTTACAACTCTTAATGACTTTTAATTAAACTTGAAATACTAGATATTAATTAACGATTAAATGAAGGCTTTAATTGCTTTGTAAGAAAAAAATTAAAATTATTATATTACAATATTAGATTTGAAACAAACAGACAACTTCGAATTATGATTTTCACTTGTTATTTTTATCGGTAGAAAAAAGGCGATGTTTCAAATGTATTGTCAAAATTTATGGGTGGATATTTTGCTGTATTTGTTACAAGGGGGACTTTAAGGAGTAATTTGGAAAATAACTATTCCTGCCTACATAAGTTGATAATTTCCCTTTAAGTTGATAAGAAATCTTTTATCTTAGTTTTGGAGTCGCTAGAAAGCAATACATACAGCTACTAGGAATCATTACGTTCCTATATCTCCCATGTTAATTTCTATGAATTCGGGTTTTGTGTGTATAGAGAGCTTTCAGTTGGAGGAGGAGCTGAGTCTCGTGACATAATTTACGCTGCCATATTGGTGGGTTTAAAGCAGGAATGAAGCTGAGACCACCCAATATGGCTACCAGAACAGCGGTAAGACTTGGGAGGGTGTGACGTACTATTATCCCATCTGAAAGCTCTCTATACCGGGCTTGAGAACGTGAACTTACTATCGCGTCACGCCCCTCATAATTCTGATGGCGTCTTTCTAATTATTCACGAGGTAAGTCTAGTTGAGCGCTTCGTATAAAATCGGCCTTGATTCTCTTGACTTTGATAATAATTCTTTTACTTATGGAAAATACAATTTTTGTAGTTTTTTTAGGGTGCTCAAAGATATTTGTGATCGTAGGTATTGTGGTGTAGGTGGGTTGCACGTTAATTGAAGTGTTCCCCGAAAAAAGTCGGTCAAATGCCAGTGAAAACACTTGTCGGATTTTGAAGGGTATTCGTGGGTATTCAATTGATGTCGTGTATTTGGATATCAGCTCGCGTAATTCGTCTTTGGAATTTATAGGAGATGTTCCATAAGTATGATTTGCACTACCTATACTTTGTCGTAATGCTACTGAGAGAGTTACAGCTCGAGATAACTAGTTCGAGAAGGAGAACGACGGAAGCGAATCAATTGAAGTCCTAATTACACTCGGTGGTGGTTAAGTAATTTTGCAGCTATAGGACCTAATTCCATCTAGGTCCTATTTAGTCTACATTACTAAGCCCCCTTTGACAGCAGCGCCTCACTCACCAGGCCTCCCTCGCTTTACCTCCTCGAATCTATGACCTACCTCACTCACTCACTCACTTCAAAATTACAAGCCTTTCAGTTTGTCATTACCAGAGATTAATTAAACAAACTTATGGAAGGAACATATCTCATGAATTTATGGTATGATTAGTTAAGCAGCTGAGTACTTTTTGGTTTAAAGCGACGACTTGTTTCGGTAATCACGTGGGAAATGAGCTTGATATTCCCACGGATGATCTAAATTGGAAATGAGCTTGAAATAAAACGCAATCCCCTTTCCATTTTGCTTAAAAGTAAAAGAAAAAATTACGAAAGTTGACACTTGCAGTGTTGGAGATAATAACATAAGTTTATAAGTGATATGTTCCACCCATAAGTATAACACTAGCTATACGATTCGTAATGCTACTGAGAGACTTACAGCTCGAGATAACTATAGTTCGAGAAGGAGAACGAGGGGGAGCGAGTCAATTAAAGTCCTAAGTACACTCGCTGGTGGTTAATTAATTTTGCTGCTAGGACTTATTTCCATCTAGATCCTATTTAGTCTGCATTACTAAGCCCAAATTTGACAGCAGCGCCTCACCACTCACCAGGCCTCCCTCGCTTTACCTCCTCGAATCTATGACCTACCTCACTCACTCACTCACTTCAAAATTACAAGCCTTTCAGTTTGTCATGACCAGAGATTAATTAAACAAACTTATGGTAGGAACATATCTTATGAATAACGTGGGCTCTGACTTGAAAAATCTAACGCAATTGTTACGAAAAACTTAAGTACATAATTAACATATAATCTCATAACGCCTAATTGATATAATTTTGAATAAATTATCAACTTAAATTAGTGATATCCTTAAGGTATTAATTAATATAAAATTATTTCAGAACAATTGAACATTTGGTCAAGGTGTTGAAAGAATTGAAAACTTAAAATATGTTTTCAAGACATTTGTAATATTTTTATGAAGAAAATATTACAACTAATATATCCTCATAAAGCTCATAATAGTTTTTTGGGTGGCTCTTTTTAGTGACAAGGAAAAATACGCGCTTATCGCCCACCAGGTGACCCCCTCTGCGAAAACAATTAGTTTTTTCTTTCATTTTAAGACAGGGTACTAATCGCATTTCGACTTATTACTGTAGCTAAATATTGTGTGTGTAGGGGTGATTGTCAAAAATAGGGTTGTTTTTTGTGATTGTTAAAAAGACAGCTAAGCCTAACTTAATCTGGGATGGGTTCGTTTCTCACTCAAAATTATGAAAAGAAATATTTTTCGTTAAGCCTAACCACGTTTATTTACATCTGTGTCTATTTTAATATGGGTAGTTTTTCTCATCACACGCCTAACTTCATAGTTTTAATTTTTATGCCTAATATTGAAGGTGTTCATTAAGCCTAACCATATATGGAACTTCTTTTTAATTATTTTATTTTATTTTAATTAAGTATTATTCGTTTTAAGACTTGTTTATGGGATGTTCATTAGCTTCATTAAGTGCTGAGTCTGAAGAATTATATTTGTTTTTAAGCCTAACGTAGCAATGATTTAAAACTGACCAAGGCTTAATGTAAAGCGAGCCTAAAGTAGCAAACTAGCAATGGTTTAAAACTGACAAAGGCTTAAGGTAAAGGAAGCCTAACCTATAGCACTGGTTTAAAACAAAGGCTTAACGTGAAGGATACGTTAGCATGTGACTATGGGAAGTTCATTAGCTTCGTTAAATTCAATCCAGAGTTTGAAAAATTCTATTTATTTTTAAGCCTAACGTAGAAATGGCTTAAACTGACTAAGGCTTAACGTAAAGGTAACGGGTTGGAGATGATACCAAAACAAACAAACTAGGTTACGTTTCGAAACTTTTAATTAAAACAAATGCAATTAAATTCGACTATATAAAGTAGGCGGATGTTTTGGGCACGTCTGCTCTTAGATGTAACCGAAACCGGACACAAATCGTAACAATAGTGACAATTCAGAAGTCTGCTAGCTTCTATTAACACCCCACATGCTGCTGTGTGTCCGAAAATATATTTACAATAGAGCAATCAAGATGCGTAGATCCTGTTATTTTTGGTGCTGAAACATTTCCAAACTTCCTATTTTATATAATATCGTAGCTTCGAATATTATTATTATAGTTTGAATAAGGCCTCATGGTTTTATAACGGATATTTCCACGAGGTTATGGTTCTTTCAAGCGATTCAAAAGATCCGAAGCCTTGTACTCGTTGCTTATGCAAATTTCCGGTTTTTTTCTCGACGCTTTTACTAGATTTTATTGTGTTTAATTAAATTGAAGGATAGCAGTGAAATTTTCGAAGAGTAAAGTTTGATTAGGCTTAACAAAGTTTCAATTTTAACATTTTGCGATTGCCTTGGAATATGCATTTATCAACAAAAGTTCGTTAGGCTTTAACATGAGTCCTTTATCGCTTAATTAGGCTTAGCGAATGTTTAAATTTATGTTTTGAAAGTTTTCAGGTTATTTTTAAGTTGAATTTCAACTGTTTTCTTGTTAAATATTGTTTGAATTAACGTTTTTTAAACATATTCAAGTTAGGCTTAAGTTATGTTTTAACTCTTTGAATTGATTAGGCTTAAGGTGTATTCCAATACTTTCTAGTTAATTAGGCTTAACAAGTTTTTAAATTTGTTTCAAAACATTCAAATTAGGCTTAACAAGAGTTAAAATTTAAGTTAGCCTTAAGATGTATTCCAATACTTTCGAGTTAATTAGGCTTAACGAGTTTTTAAATTAGTTTCAAAACATTCAAATTAGGCTTAACAAGAGTTACAATTTAAGTTTTTAAACGTATTCAATTAAGTAAGACTTTAGGCGTATTTCAACCGGTCTTTTTAAGAGTAGGATTGGCAAAATCAAATTATAAACCTTAACCTTTCGCTAGAAGTTAGGTTTGATTTGACGAAACCGCACCACGAATAACTTAACCTTTTAACCTCTAGTTAGGCTAAGGTAATATTTCAAACTTACAAAAGTGAAACCCATACAAGATACTTCACCATCGGCCATTACACCCCGAGACCATAAAAGGGAAGTTCAGTTGAAAACATGCACTAGAAAAACTAAATGTAAGGTGCGGTTTAAAATAACAACCTTTAGTTTTAAGTTTTAAGTTTTAAACAAATTTCCGTAAAATTTAAAACTTCTTCTTCCCTAGCGTTTATTTAAATTTATTTAAAAGTTTGAGAAAGTTTTAACTTTTGTTTTTCGGTTTCTCATTCATTGTTTCTGGTAAAGGGATGACTTAATTGAAATTGAGGATGTGAATTTACAGAAACTGTTTGGAGATTAGAGTGGGTTTTGTAGCATCCCTAATCTAGCTCTAATGGTGGTGATGGCGTGTTCAAAGTCATTACACTAATGTTTTAAATTTTACTAATGTTTTTGTATGAATGTAATAAACGTAGTTCATCGCACTTGACTAAACTGTGGATGTTTTTACTGTTTCGAAGGAAATTATCAGGTTTTGAACCTTATTTTTCTGTCCTCTGTACACATCCATGATTTGCGGAAGTTACTTCCCAAATTATTTAGAGCTACAGGGTTTGCAAAAACTATCTGGAATACCTGAGAAAGTTAGGGAATTTTAAAACTAGTTTGAACAATCAAGGAATTTCATATCGGTTTGGTACGTGTGTAGTTCTAGGTTGAACTATGACCCCTATTTGTGGGAAGTTACTTCCACATGTTGTCACAGTACCTGGAATAACCATTAAGTCAGGGAATTTTGGAAATTGCCTTAAAAAGGTTGGGGAATTTTGGAAATTGCCTTAAAAAGGTCGTGGAATTTGAAAAATTGCCTTGAAAAGGTTAGGGAATTTGAAAAATTGGCTTGAAAAGGTTAGGGAATTTGAAAAATTGCCTTAAAAAGGTTAGGGAATTTGAAAAATTGGCTTGAAAAGGTTAGGGAATTAGAAAAATTGCCTTAAAAGTCAGGGAAGTTTATGATAATAGTTGAACTTCTTAGTCAGGAAAATGACTTCAAACTGACAGGTGAAACCTTTAAAGTCAGGGAAGTTAAAAATCTGATACAAATTAGTAAGTGATTAAAATTTAATCAAACAAACTTGTTAAAATATTTTAGGTTTAAAATAGTATATAGACACGTGGTTTCCCTATAAACAATAACAAATAAAAATAAAACTCATTATTTCCGCCCCTATATTTGTATTCACTACACTATAATCTGTGACGTAACAAATTTACTAGCGATGTAAAAATGTCTGGCTCCACCTTTTCCTTTTTTTTCTAAAACGTGGGCAGAACACCAAAAGCACCAGGCCTAGCCTAACTTTATTCGAAAAATCGCAACTAGCCAGTACGGCGACTTCACTAGAAGTCATAAAAAGGCTCATAGTCGGAATAAGTTTTTTTTTTATTTTAACAAACTTAACTTTAAACACCTCGGGGCTCGACCCTCAAAAACATATTCCCCGGTGAAGTCAGAATTGGAAGCCGAGAATCAAGACAGTTTAACTAAAGTCGGCGACTAGAAAACATCAACGCCAAGTGTTTTAATTACGGTTGTGATATCAACGGTGTGTTTTTTTAACTGTGAGTTTTAATTTTAAGTGTTTGTTAAGAACATGTGATTGTAATTTTGGCTAATTGTATGGTTGCTTATGCTAGGATTTTGCATATTGGTACTACTTTATGGTTAATTGTTAAGTATTATTGAGCTGTTTTCTTAATTATTATGTTTTTAGATAAATTTTTGATTATTAGAAGTTTTTGGTTAATTTTGGTTGATAATTATTGTTTATTATAATTAATTTTTTTGGTAATTATGAATTTTTTGGAAATTATTATATATTTTTGCTTATTAACATTTTTTTTGCTTATTAATATTTTTTGCTAATTATTTTTTTAAATTATTAATTTTTTTGCTTTTTAATATTTTTTCTAATTATTTTTTTGAATTTTTATTTTTTTTTTGCTTATTAATATTTTTTGCTAATTATTTTTTTTTTTAAATTATTAATTTTTTTGCTTTTTAATATTTTTTCTAATTATTTTTTTGAATTTTTATTTTTTTTTTGCTTATTAATATTTTTTGCTAATTATTTTTTTAAATTATTAATTTTTTTGCTTTTTAATATTTTTTCTAATTATTTTTTTGAATTTTTATTTTTTTTTTGCTTATTAATATTTTTTGCTAATTATTTTTTTTTTAAATTATTAATTTTTTTGCTTTTTAATATTTTTTCTAATTATTTTTTTGAATTTTTATTTTTTTTTTTGCTTATTAATATTTTTTGCTAATTATTTTTTTTTAAATTATTAATTTTTTGATAATTTTTTTAGTCTAAAATTCTAAGCAGCAGTTATGCGTTGAACCAATCAACGTCCGAGAAAAATGACACCAAATACAAACCAATGAAAATCGTTCGACAACTCAAGAATAATTGTGATATCAACAAAACAAGCTCAATTTACAATAACTTTAAAATCAACAGCAAATTTATAATTCCAAACCGGGTCAAAGTTCACCTGAATGAAAAAAAAAGAAACTCAACAATTCAGTGCATCATTATGAAATTTAAAAGCCAAGTGTTTTAATAACACAACATCGCAATTCAATTCAGTTCAATTCAACGGACTAATTCAATAACATAAACTCCTGGCATAAAATGCACCAATCGCTTAATTAACAAATGAACAATGTTGACCACTTTAGCCCCACCAAATTACGGACATCTCGCGCGACTCGGAATTGCACGTGATGCAACAACCTTATATGAAACACGAGAAAACTACGATCCACTAGTCGATGGAATTAGCAAACAAACCACAGAAAAAACGAAATGGGATAGCCCTAGTTATGGACACAATGGACTAAAGGAGAAATATAGACAAGTGAGTAGGACTAATTAGTTTTGTTTTTAATTGATGTATGTTTTGATTGGTCATATGCATGATTTTCGATTTTTCACAACTTGTTAAGGACAGAGAAAACTTGGGAAAGTCGTGGAATTTAACATAGGGTCGAAAATGTTCGGGGAATTTAACATTGGGTCGAAAATGTGCAGGGGAATTTGACATTGGGTCGAAAATGTTCGGGAGAATTTGACATTGGGTCAAAAATGTTCGGGGGAATTGAACATAAGATCGAAAATGATCTTTATAACAAATAGTATTTTTAACAAATATACTATTAACATTGACATTAGGCTTAAAAATAATTTGGGTAAATCCCTAAATCGATTTGAGAAAATACAGGGAAATTCGGGGAATATTGTGGCAACCCTGTTTTAGTATACAAATTGAAATTGACCATGGCCCTGTTAGGCATTAGTTTAATAGTAAAACACAACGTTAGTTTGGTGTAATTAACGCTAAGGGCGCCATTTAAACTGGTTTTAGAATTTTTAAAACAATTAATTCAACCATTAATTTTACTTCTTCATCTCGCCTTAAGTGTGCCGTGAATTTCAAGATATCCCCTGTTAATTCTATGACATTTTATAAAGGTGTTAAAGGTTTATTAGGTTGTATTATATGGAATTTTCAAGTTGAAATGGTTTGCGAGACGATGCCGGTACAAATTACAAAACGGTTTAATTTTTTAATCATTTTTCATATTATCCCCGTCAAAATTTATTATGATACCACTATCGTTTCTTGGTGACATAATTTTTTATTTTAACGATTTCAAGTTTCGAAATTTTTTTAACCTTCGTTTATTACTTATTTTGAGGTTTATTTTTAAGGTGAAAAGTTTTGATTTTTGTGTGGGTAGTTTTAATTGTCACGTTATAATATATATTGTTAACTAAAGGTTGTTATGGTTTTAAGGGGTCTTGGTTTATAATGAGATTTAGTTGTTAGAGTTTTGAGTGTTAGTATTTTGGCATTTTATGCATGAGGATGGAAATTTTAATTTCCATATCGATATAGTTTGGGGGGATTTTGGTATCGATGCAGTTTGGGGGATTTTTGATGCCGATGCATATTTGGGGGAATTTTGATGCCGATATTGTTTGGGGGAATTTTGATTCCGATATAGTTTGGGGGAATTTTGATTCCGATATAAATTGGGGGAATTTTGATTCCGATATAGTTTGGGGGAATTTTGATATCGATACAGTTTTGGGGGGAATTTTGATATCGATACAGTTTTGGGGGGAATTTTGATATCGATACAGTTTTGGGGGAATTTTGATATCGATATAGTTTTGGGGGGAATTTTTATACCGATACTGTTTTGTGGGGAATTTTTATACCGATACTGTTTTGTGGAAATTTTTGATACCGATACTGTTTTGTGGAAATTTTTGATACCGATACAGTTTTAGGGGAAATTTTTGATACCGATACAGTTTTAGGGGAAATTTTTGATACCGATACAGTTTTAGGGGGAAATTTTTGATACCGATACAGTTTTAGGGGGAATTTTGACACCGATACAGTTGGGGGAATTTTTGATACCGATACAGTTTTTGGGGGAATTTTGATACCGATACAGTTTTTGGGGGAATTTTGATACCGATACAGTTTTTGGGGGAATTTTGATACCGATACAGTTTTTGTGGGAATTTTGATACCGATACAGTTTTTGGGGGAATTTTGATACCGATACAGTTTTGGGGGGAATTTTGATACCGATACAGTTTTAGGGGGAATTTTGATACCGATACAGTTGGGGGAATTTTGACACCGATACAGTTTTAGGGGAAATTTTGATACCGATACAGTTTTTGGGGAAATTTTGATACCGATACAGTTTTTGGGGGAATTTTGATACCGATACAGTTTTGGGGGGAATTTTGACATCGATACAGTTTTGGGGGGAATTTAGACATCGATACAGTTTTGGGGGGGAATTTAGACATCGATACAGTTTGGGGAAATTTTAAATTTGATAAATTCACTCACTATAATCATAGTAAATTTACTCTTAGATACACAACAAAATAAACACATCATATATTTTCTTCACAATAATGTACTTTACATCAAAAACACAATAATATAAGTAGTACAATCACGTTATGATAAATTGCATTCTACACAGAAAAATTCTATAACACAATAGCAAGTTTTTACTTTCTTATTTTTTTTTCTTTAATCTCGAGACAAAAAAAAAGAATATTATATTCAAATTCTGCTTCAACCCACGTCATTTTGTGAAATGCCAGTTTAATATTTACGGCTACCATGTGGGTTTAAGGAACTTATATACACAAATGAAAAAACAACCCTCTGTGGAATACTAAAATTCACATCAAAAAAAAATTATTTTAAAATTCTTATCCGGATTTTTTACGGTGATATTTGAAACATACCGAAATCAGGTCGATTTTAAAATTGACCAAAAATAAAAACAAAAAAATTAAACACATAATTTTTTTTTAAATTAGAAATCCTTAGCTCGCAGAGCACTCTGAAAAATTGCATGTTTTAATTATACCAGGGATAGATTTAATTTTAGAAGTAGGAATGGAGAACGGTTAGTATTTACTGCAGTCCGGCTCATAGACCACCCAGTATAGACCCCCTCCATCCAACACGTAACGAAAAGTTTAAATTATCTTATTGGCTCACTTAAACTACGTTTTGATGACGTTGCTGACGGGGACGGCGGCGAAAAATACGTAATACCTTTTTACCTCTGTCGCTATGACCCGCCTCTTCTTTCATACCCCCCCCCCGTCCCGTGGGACGCGCTCCCAGATTACTCTTTTCTCCATTCCTACTACTCAAATTAAATCTATCCCTGCACAAGTACAATATTAAATGTTGTAGATGAAAATGATTGAAATTAGCATATTTGGTAAAATGTTAAGGCTCATTTAATGATTTAATTATATATGGTTAATATTATTTTCTTGGAAAATTGAAATGATAGTTAATGCTGCGGGTAATTACCTTTTAATGATTTTCGACATTAATGAAATCTTTTACCGAAACGTAATATATACCATAGCTAATTCTAATAATAGGGGAACATTTTAAGTATATTGTTTAGAATGTAGCGTACCTCGATTTTTATTGGTGGGTTTTTTACAGTGACGTAGTATTCACGTCACAGAATGAATTATTTTTGTATGAGAGAAAAAACCCATGAATGAAAAACAAAGTTTTCAGATTTTTTATTAACATTTTCAATTAGAGGAATACTTCGGAATAGATTTTTTACTTTTTTAATTTTAAGCAAAAGAGCGTTTAAAATAATGAATATTATTAATTGGAACCATTTTTCTATCTTCAATATTAAAGAAGACACGAGCAATTAAGTTTCCGTAATGGATGCTACGCGTTAGGCCTCTCCGCGAATCACTGAGTGGGGAGTAACTCTATTGGACGTACGCCTAGTACCACCTGGCGTGTTCGTTTGTCCAATAGGGATACTTCTAAGGGAAAGCCTAACGCGTAGTGCCTCTCCATTACGGATTTAACTTAATTGCTCGTATCTCCTTTAATATTGTGGATAGAAACGTGGTTCCAATTAATAATATTCATTATTTTATACGCTCTTTCAATTAAAAAGGATAAATTCTAGCCCAGTGTATCCCTTTAAGTGCAATTTAATTTATATTGGCATTGAATATTAACTAAATCAATTAATTTAGTGCAATTACTTTCTAAGGTTTCCTTGGGTCCATATAACGACACCATGAACATAAAATAAGAAACTGCTCCCATGAAAATAGTCATTAAGAGATTGTGATCTATGATCAGGCAGCCCAAAACTGTGAAATTTAGAACGCCATTTTGAACTTTTGTCCGTGCGAAATTTAACCTAACCTGATCATAAATTCGATCTCCATTGCCTTGTTTTTGATAGCAATAAAACAACAAGTTTTCGGTTAAACCCGACATCAGGGATTGTACAAATAAAACCGTTGCTGAGGTCAATAACGAACTTAACGCCATGACCCCGACATAAATTGTAATATGACCTTTGTAAATATGTGACAAATAATTTGAAAAATTTCCCACCCATTGAACTATCCATATAAAAGAGATTAAACTTAATTTCGAATCAAGATTCGATATTAATCCTAGGATTAACGTGTGTTGATGATTAACCTCGTTAATTGTTAGTTTACTTAGATTTCTACCCCAGTTAATTATTTTTAATCTGAGGTTGTTAATTGTTAAAGAAATCATTGCAGGTATTAAAAATTCGACTGTGTTAGAAAGCGCTGTTAATATTGTACGTAACATTATTATTATATTAACAAAAATTCGGTAATCGAAGTAGAATTCTTCGAAATTTAAATACATATTTTCAAAATTCAACGCCGATAACACAATTAACAAAATCAACAGACAAATTTGAACTAAATTTAATACCAAGTTATTCTTTACTTTATAATTATTATCCTTGGCAACTGATAATGACTCTATCTTCTGTAATGCTTTTAAACATGACGACATGACACCATCTTTCATCATTGACACGTTGATGACGTAGATAATGGAAAGGCAACCAATTGCACCAATTGAATTTTGTAATATCGAAACTTTCTCTTCAACATTAGGGTTCACGATATCGTGCACGTTTAAGCGTATAATATCTAAGAGTCCGATTGTAATTAAAACACGGGTAATTACCGATCTAATTAGACTTAATTTTGTTCTTTGTACACCGTGAAATGCACCGAAAAGTTTTAAACTTTCAAATACTAAGCTGAAGACACGGTTTTGTTTAATGCAAACTGGGACCTCCATAACTGCATGTGAAGTGTTTTCTAGTAAATGTTCTGATAAAGAATAACGATTTATTGGTATCGACTGATGTAGGTATATGTATCAGTATAACAATCGAACTCTGAAGTGAATTTATTTCATAACGTTTGCATTATTGGAATATGTCATATTATTTTTGCGTTACCTACAATTGGATTTTAATATTTAATTCTTCATTTCTTTTGTTTGATTGACATTGTTGGAGATTGCTTCTGAATGATATAAACACCTGTTGTTTTATTTGAAATACACAGAAATTATATAACACCATACGTTTATAAGTGATATGTTCCTTCCATAAGTATGATATGCACTACCTATACGATTCTTAATGCTACTGAGAGACTTACAGCTCGAGATAACTAGTTCGAGAAGGAGAACGACGGAAGCGAGTCAATTGAAGTCCTGAGTACACTCGGTGGTGGTTAATTAGAGTGTTAAGACGTCTTTGTCGGTTTCCAGTTTTAAAGATGAGCTCTTGCGGTATTTTAGATCTACCCCTTTAAATTTTTAAATTATAGTTGTTTTATCAGTTAGGTTTCTAATTGTTGATTATATCTATAATCTATTATATCTATGTTTGCAAAATTATTTCTTTTTACCTGTATATATATATGTATATTTGTTTCACGCGACGAATGATCTAATTTCATTGATTACTGTTTAATTCAATTTATAACTTAATATAATCTGTTTGTTTTTTGTTTTTGTACTGGTAGCCAAGCTCGTATTGGGAGTTTCTCCTTTACTTGGCTGCCACCATGTTCAAATGGGAAATAAATTTATTATTATTATTATTATTATTATTAATTTTGCAGCTAGGACTTATTTCCATCTAGGCACTCCTATTTAGTCCGCATTACTAAGCCCAAATTTGACAGCAGCGCCTCACGAGAATCAATGACCCACGTCACTTCATGACAAGCTCTCAGTGCCAGTGACAAACTTATGGTAGGAACATATCTTATTGACATAACTGTCTCACGTTTTTGCTATATTGACTTACGTTATTTGCTTCAATAAATTTTCCTTCAGAGTTTCAACTATGAGTTAGGAAGCTAATCGAGGCCAGGAGATGTAGTATAAATATCACCAGGGATAGATATAATTTTAGAAGTAGGAATGGAGAACGGTTAGTATTTACTTCAGTCCGACTCATAGACCACCCAGTATAGAGCCCCTCCCTCCAACCAACACGTAACGAAAAGTTTAAATGATCTTATTGGCTGCTCACTTAAACTACGTTTTGATGACGTTGCTGACGGGGACGGCGAAAAATACGTAATTCCTTTTTATCTCTGCCGCTATGACCCGTCCGCCTCTTCTTTCATACCCCTACCCCCGGTCCCGTGGAAGGGGGTCCGGGACTTTGACGCGCGCCCAGATTACTAATCTGTTCTCCATTCCTACTTCTAAAATTAAATCTATCCCTGATATCACAAATTAAGTTAACTCACTCCTCAGTTTAGCGAAGAATTTTTGTTATAAATAATCCTTGTAAAATATTTTCAAACGACACCACACCTTGATATTGGCGCCACGTTTTACGTTGAAATACAAATTATGCAAATTTTTTTCACAAATTTCTTTATTTCTTTTGAAAAAATGATGGTAACTTTATTTTTACTTGAATAATAGCAAAACTGCCCACACTTTGGGTTTAAAATTTGCATTGAAAAAAAAAAACGTATATACATATATATTTGCTGTGTACTTTTGGTTTCAAAAACAACTTCTACTCCCACATACACCTTACTTAAATTAAGTCTAGTGAAAACTGTGCCAAAGAGATATTATTTCGAGGTCACGCCTTTGACAGTAGGGTCAACGATGAAATCATATAAATTTACTAAGAATATTTGGTTAATTTTTAATATTATAATTTTGTAATCATGATAGCGGTATTAGATTTGCTTGTATAACTTTTAATATAATCAAGAAGTCACATCTAGTTTATTAGGGAGAAGGTATAAGATGCCTGAGCATTCGCGCGCCATAGTCCTGCAGTTCCCCTTTCAAAATACAAGGGGGGGACGCAAAAGGAGGCCCCGGGCCATTTCGCAGCCTCTCCTCAGTCGAAAAATATGACTGTAATTTTTCTCATTTAGAGGCGGCGGGGATTAACTCCGGACCTACTACGTTTGGACTGGAGATAAAGCTAGAAATGTGGCGCGAATTTATACCTTCTCCCTAAAAAACTAGATATCACTTCTTGATATAATCCTTATCTTATCGGTTAAAACAGCAATCTTGATTTAGGTTTAAATATATTCTGTTTGGTTTACGGTTAGTAGCACTCAACCAGAACAATGTAATCTACGTTTTCTGTTGTCCAGTTGTTAAATTACCTAAGACAAACTTCCGCAATTTAAGATTTACGATTACGATTACAGTACAGTCATGTTTTCGTTATTTGGTAGAAGAAAGAAAAAGGTATAACATTTTAATTAACTTTCCACAATTGTTTTATGCACTAATTTTTTAAGTAATTCCATCAACTTGACGCTGTAGATATAGACGACCATCAACTTAATCTTGAAGTTGTTTGAAGGTTTTTTCTTCATAATTTGCCCTGTAAAAATTATATCAAGTTCAAAGTAATAATACACGTGTACCTTTTCCCCGTCTGCTAATACATATTCAATTACAAACCATACTTACTAATTATCATATTTATATGTATACATACATCTTTAAGACATCAGAGAAAAGAAAAACGCACCCGACCTTATACACGTGACACTAGATAACCAATTAGATACAGGTAACCTTTTAGAAAAATAAACCGCCCTCATACCGACTTCAAAAATATTTGACGTTTGAAAACATTAAGAGAGAGAAAAAAGAATTTAGTCCCATAACTTTGCGTTGTGCCTTAGCCCTTAATATCTGATTCGTGCTCAAACATTCAAAGTATAGGTATGGCAACTCTCTCTATATTATTTCACCTGTATTTTTCATTTTTGTGACGCGACACTGGAAGTATAGCGGTAAAAAGAGTATGTGGGTTTAGTAAAGGTGTGTAGTTAAAACTACCTAGTGACTGAGTTTTGAAGTTGGGAATTAGTTTGTCGCTACGATCTGGTAAGGTTTTAAATGTTTTTGATGTTAATTGTTGATTTAAATTTTGTGTGGGTGTAGGGAGTGTTGTTAACGTGTTGGAAGGCGTATATTGGGGTAGATTAAATTGTAAGCTTTTAAATGAGATTAAGATGGTCAAAATCGGACGATAAATAAGAAAGTTATGACCTGTTTTCTGAATATGATGCGTGTCGTAGTGACGTCATGATGGAATTTTTATGGATGGTTTTTTTCTGGGATGTTGTTGACGT
Source organism: Phalangium opilio (assembly GCF_054372755.1). Taxonomy (NCBI): domain Eukaryota; kingdom Metazoa; phylum Arthropoda; class Arachnida; order Opiliones; family Phalangiidae; genus Phalangium; species Phalangium opilio. The sequence continues at coordinate 4,889,540 of NW_028324218.1, read as the reverse complement.
TTTAACGTGCTGGAAGGCGTAGATTTGGGTAGGATAAATTGTAAGCTTTAAATTGAGACCAAGATGGTCCAAATCGGACGATAAATAAGAAAGTTATGACGTGTTTTCTGCAAATTGCCTGTCGTAGTGACGTCATGATGGAATTTTTATCTATGGTTTTTTGGGAATGTTGTTGAAGTGGTAAAATGATGGATTCGTGTTGATTATCTTCTGTGTTAAGTATTACTGCAGGATAGAAGGTTGCAAAATGCGACAACTTACGTCAAATTAGTGCATGATTATAAGAAAGACATTTTTCAAGATGACGTCATGATGGAAAAATCAAATTTAGTAACTTTCTTATTTATGGCCCGATTTTCACGTAGTTGGTCTTATTTTAAAGCTCTATCTAATCTGAAACCATCTAAAACGTTTTTTTGTGTGTTTGAAACCTCAAGGTTTATTATTTTCTATTTGAAATTTCGTAATATACTAGATCTTCAGTTGAGTAAACACAACTCATGGTTATACAATCCAATCAATATCAATATTGTTTTAAACTCTTTGGCGGTATTGGAAACGGTATTTGTCACCCAAACGTCGTATCGTTGACATTTATCGCGAAATTACTCGAAAAACAAGAAAAAAACTAGGTCTAGGTTCCCGTCATCGAGTTCGACTCCGCCTTGTACGAATTAAGGTCAAATAACTACCTACGCCAAAGTTCAAAGAGGCCAAACGTACCTCGATTGTAGGTGAACTTAATATTTTCGAATATTTCTAGTCTAAACACGTGGTTAAAATATTTGAAAATGAAAGCGCAAAACTCAAAAGTCGTTCTTTGCATTGTGGGAATATTGTTTAATTCACGCAAAAGTTTTAAACTGTGAGATAATTGTTCAAATCACGAGGCGAAATTGTTTAAATCACGAGCAAGATTGTTTAAAACCAAGAGCCAAAATGGTTTAAACCACGAACCGAAATTGTTTAAATCACGAGCCGAAATTGTTTAAACTTTTAGCAAATTCTGTGAAAGCATTTTAGAAAGTACACGAAGTAGAACCTTTGAATATTTGTTTCATTGTTCCTTTAAATGTTTTTAAGGAAAATTTGCAATGAATAGTGTTTAGTTTCTTTTCGCCATCTAGGCAAGAAAATTATAAAAATTTATTTTTATTTATTTTAAGCAATTATTACAATTAATTTAATTATTTCTGAGTTTATTTTATTATTTGGCCCTAGAATTACTTAAAAAAAAAATAAAGTATCAGATGTGTTTATATTGTTAGTTCGTTAGTCAAGATGTCGCTGTTAAAATACTTCAAAATTTCTTATTTTAAAACTTATTTCAAAAACTTTATCAAAAAAAAATTATAAAAACAAGTTTCCTTAGCTACAAACTCAGTTTTCTATTAGTATTTAAATCGCTGCAAGATCACAAATAAGTGAATACAGTACTTAAGTTAATTACAGATAAATTAAATTTAGTTCTTATAGTTATTAAAGAAATAACAATAAAAGTTTGAAAAGGTTTACAATTTCCTGTAGACGATTAAAAAAAAAATCCGGAATTAAATATAAACTTAACACAGGGTGGTTAATTAGTTAACCATATACTGAATTAATTAAACATAAACATAGACTATATTTAAATTTAAGTAAATTTGCATAATTTGCGTAACATTTCCTGCCTGATTCATATTGATTCCAGTTCAATTATCGTTACACTTCAATAATTATCGATTCAACGATACTTGAATGAATGACGCACGCCTATTTCTTTTCATACTCGATAATTAGTCTAGTCATATTTCCAAAGCCTTTTCATTACATTTAAATAGCAAGGCCAGCGAACCTTAAATAACAACACGGTGATTTGTTTTGTTTAGAAGTAAATTAAACCGAAGTTCATAAGATATGTTCCTTCCATAAGTTTGTTTAATTAATCTCTGGTCATGACAAACTGAAAGACTTGTAATTTTGAAGTGAGTGAGTGAGTGAGTGAGGTAGTTCATAGATTCGAGGAGGTAAAGCGAGGGAGGCCTGGTGAGTGAGTGAGGCGCTGCTGTCAAAGGGGGCTTAGTAATGCGGACTAAAATAGGACCTAGATGGAATTAGGTCCTAGCTGCAAAATTAATTAACCACCACCACCGAGTGTACTTAGGACTTCAATTGACTCGTTTCCGTCGTTCTCCTTCTCGAACTAGTTATCTCGAGCTGCTGTAAGTCTCTCAGTAGCATTACGAATCGTATAGGTAGTGCATGTATACTTATGGAGCGAACATATCACTTATAAACTTATGGTGCAAACATTATAATCATAACTTGTATTGTAAAATGTCAAAATCACCCACTTCGGCCACTAAAGTTTTTAATTGGTTATTTCAGTTTAATATACTTTTAAATTAAGACACAATCATTTAGAGACACGTGTTTTGTCACGTGTGGTTACTGAGGTTTTTTTACTTGTCAACAATTGTTTGAAATAATCACAAAGAATCATTTAGATTTTGGAGGCAAACCACATTTGTGTTTAGGATTGTGAAAGAGAATTTTGCAGTTTTGTTTTATTTTATTTATTTATTTCTTAACAGCAAATTCAAAAGTTGACCAGCTCTGGTCAAAAGGGTTTTCGTACTGAAAAAAGCAACGCCGAGGCCTTTATTTCACGTGGTCCAGACGCTGATGTTAAAGAGACTCGATGTCAGCGAGTAGCTGAGGCCAGATCAGCCGATGGTCAATGGTCATTCTCTTCAACTTCAACTTCGACTAGTACTTTCGTTGTTACAAAGGTCAGTATTTACTTGAAAGCAAAAGTTCAGGTAACATAACGTTATACCTTAAAGGAACGGTTTCCTTTTTCTAAATATAAATGGAATTAAATATTAAAATAAATCAATAAAATTAATTATCTCTTATTACAATATGATAATTAGTCTTAAAAACTATTAAGGAGTACTGAGCCATTCCCTTGCCATTGGTTTAGTGGCGTCTGCTAGTCAGAACCTCTTACACCAACGTGATTGGTTGAATACTCACTGGCTGAGAGAGGTAAGAGGTAAGGTAGGGTTCTGGCTAGCAGTCGCCATGCACTAAACCAATGGCGGGGGAATGGCGCAGTTGTCCTTGATAGTTTTTAATTTTAAGACTAGTTAAATGTACTAATTATCATATTGTAATAAGAGATAATTCATTTTATTGATTAATTTTAATATTTAATTCCTTTTAAATTTAAATAAAAAGGCAATTATTCTAAGGTATATTTAATTATCCGGATATAATACCATACACTGTTCAATATCCGGATATCATTGAACCAAACAGTGAATTCGGAAATGATTTTACATTTTTCCTGAAACGTTTCCGTCAGATACTTCTTGAAAGTCATCACACTTGAAAGATCATATTAAACTTGTAAAACATGACCATTTTAGGACCGTTTTCTTATGCTGGTAACGTCTTTTACCGGAATACCAAAGTGTTCGCTAAATTTTTCAAGGTCGACTAACTTTTGGGGTACTTATATTATGGCTTAGTCGCTTGTCTTTTAAGATAATGCTAGCTTATGAGACGGGTGAAATTTTTAGCGAAGTGTTTCCGGGATATTTATGTAAACCTCAAAAGTTAACGGTTGATAATATTTACTTATTAATTTTTAAACTAGAGTTATATGAGACTTCTGTGGTTTAAAAATGTTTTTCTTTTATATTTTTCGTTAATCAGGGATAGATTTAATTTTAGAAGTAGGAATGGAGAACGGAACGGTTAGTATTTACTTCAGTCCGACTCATAGACCACCCAATATAGAGCCCCTCCAACCAACACGTAACGAAAAGTTTAAATTATCTTATTGGCTGCTCACTTAAGCTACGTTTTGATGACGTTGCGGACGGGGACGGCGAAAAATACTTAATTCCTTTTTACCTCTGTCGCTATGACCCGCCTCTTCTTTCATACCCCTCCGTCCCGTGGAAGGGGGTCCGGGACTTTGACGCGCGCCCACATTACTCTGTTTTCCATTCCTACTCTAAAATTAAATCTATCCCTGCTATACATGGGCCCCATTTGCCTCATTGAATTCAAGGCGTAGGTTATTTCACCTATACTTAAGTAACTTTGGAATCGCCCTTTGTGTGTCGATAGACCTAACAACAATCAGGATTTTGGGAATAGAAAAAAGCTTCAATTTTCTCATAGAAAAAAAAATTAAAACCCCATAAGTTTATAGGTGATATCTTCCATAAGTATACATGACACTACCTATACGATTCGTAATGCTACTGAGAGACTTACTGCTCTCGGGATAACTAGTTCGAGAAGGAGAACGACGGAAGCGAGAATTGAATTGAAGTCCTAAGTACACTCGGTGGTGGTTAATTAATTTTGCAGCTAGGACCTAATTCCATCTAGGTCCTATTTATTTAATCTGCATTACTAAGCCCCCTTTGACAGCAGCGCCCCACTCACTCACCAGGCCTCCCTCGCTTTACCTCCTCGAATCTATGACCTACCTCACTCACTTCAAAATTACAAGCCTTTCAGTTTGTCATGACCAGATATTAATTAAACAAACTTATGGAAGGAATATATCTTATGAACTTATGATGAAACCTACTACCATTTGACACAGTTTTCCCCCCATCTGTTGCGGGCGTATTTCGGTTACACACCTTCAACTCTCTAGCTTTCTACGGAATAATATTATGGCATCCTATTGAAGACTAAACAATATTTTTACGCATCGCAAAACCTTAACTATTTTTTTTTCTTCTTTAAATAAATTCACTCCCATTTCAAAGTTTTTAACAATGCTCAAGTTTTACTGTCGTTTAGGTTTTTAGGAAGCCTTGTGGTAAATGAATTAGGATTGTTTTTATCCTTACCATCTCATGGTTCTGTTATTTAGCTCCTGTTAGTTAAAGTATTAAGTTAAGTTTAGTTTAGTTAGTTGATAAAGAGCTCTTGCGTTTAACTGTAGTTTAGGTTTAAAAGAGATTTGTGGTAAATGAATTTGATTTTGTTTTTATCTTTACTAACTCGGGGTTCTGTTATTTAGCTCCTGTTATAGTTAAAGTATTATTACAGTTGTGAAAGTTTAGTTAAGTTTAGTTTAGTTAGTTGACAAAGAGCTCTTGCGTTTAACTGTAGTTTAGGTTTAAAAGAGATTTGTGGTAAATTAATTTCATTTTGTTTTTATCTTTACTAACTCGGGGTTCTGTTATTTAGCTCCTGTTAGTTAAAGTATTATTACAGATGTGAAAGTTTAGTTAAGTTTAGTTTCGTTAGTTGATAAAGAGCTCTTGCGTTTTACTGCAGTTTAGGTTTAAAAGAGATTTGTGGTAGGCCTAAATGAATTTGATTTTGTTTTTATCTTTACTAACTCGGGGTTCTGTTATTTAGCTCCTGTTAGTTAAAGTATTATTACTTATGTGACAGTTAAGTTTAGTTTAGTTTAGTTAGTGGACAAATAGGCCTTAAGTTTAACTGTAGCTTGGGTTTTAAAAATATTATGGTAAATTAATTTAATTTTGTTTTTATCATTACTAACAAGGGTTCTGTTATTTAGCTCCTGTTAGTTAAAGTATTACTACTAATGTGACAGTTAAGTTTAGTTTAGTTTAGTTAGTTGACAAAGAGCTATTAAATTTTACTGTCATTTAGGTTCAAGAAAGACCATCTGGTAAAAAAATTTTAATATTTAATTTTTTTATTTTTTTTCATTACTCATTTTAGTTAAAATATTATTATTAATGTGACAGTTAAGTCTAGTCTAGTTTAATCTGATGTATGTACTTATCTTAATTACGTATTTAGTAATGTATATATTAAATTAAAAATTTTGTTTGCAGGGTTTTGGAAATGGCATGATTCGAAAACGACGATCTGTCCTAGGACCAACTGTAAGTTTTAAAATAATTTTGAATTGCTTATGATTTTCGCTAATAGTTAACAAATATAGTTATTTCCCACATATAAAATAGCAAATATTGGCATTAAGCTTATTTTCAATCAATTTACGTGTCATTAAGTTAACTTAACTGGATCCAACGCGTTTCTTTATTGGTAAACAATAAGCCTGGTTGATTTCCTAAATATTTTTGATTCTATTTTAAAAACTATATTGGTTTAAGTCTCAATTGACCCCATAGTGGTAACCTAAATAATAACATGCCAATTATTATAAACACAACAAAGGGATTGCAATACGTAACAGATTTAATCTCTGCATCTGTATTTTTGGAAGGTCTATTTATTTATTTCCTTAAACAAGGGTTGGATTCCGATATAAGCTTTTAAAGATATCGATTCAAGGGGGGCCCATACGAGCTTTTCGCGCGTCGAGTTTTCGATTTTCCAGACAACCAGCGCGTTGGTTTACAAAGCTAGCATGGAGGGGCTTATAAAATATCTTACGTATGTCTGTCAGCCATCCAGTCTTTTCAGAAACAGCGTTGCCGTTATAGTGTAAATGTTGTACAAATAATTTTTGTGCGAGTATTTTTTAATTATGAATTTTAGTTGATCGGTTAATGTGTTTATAAGAGTAAAAATAAATATAAATATAGGCACAGTAAATTTCATAAAATCCGTAACTAGAGTCCTAGAAGTTGGAATAAAGTTTTATTTCAGGTGCCTGCACATGATACAAAATAACAATAACTATGCTAGTATATTAATTAGTGCAAACTATTGATTATAATAATTATAATTGATTATTATTAATATTATAATTATTCTATCTCGTGAAACATGACAAGATGAATCGACCGGTGCGGCGGTGCCCAAGCCGAAGCCGAGGCTTAGCGGATATTTTAATTCGTTACAAATTATAGTCAAAACAAAATCACTAGCCGTTAGCTTCAAAGCCAAAAATAATATTAATGGTAGTCTTAAATAACTATTATATTATTTACTTGAGATTCTCGTATATATTTACCCGGAACAACTTTTACCGACCAGGGCCGTGACTCAAAGTATGTTGTCGGAGCCTCGGACTCTAGATCTCGCGGAGGATATTTGCCGTTTCGCGCCCAAAAGTATCGGCCACGGCCAGGAACCGTTAACCGTTTAGCGAAAGATTTCTCTCTCAATCCTCAAGCGGTACGCGTCGCCTTGTTTCGTATGTTTTGAGATATTTTTACCTCTCGCGCCTAGCTCCGAAAAACCGAGATTTCTAGGGTCTGTACGAGCCAACCTAATAGTGCAATTTTTTGCGCATTTACAGACCTTGATATCGATTCATCTTTGTGCTAATTTTTCTTTGCGAGGTATCCAATGACATATTGAATAATTTAATAGTTAAGCTATTTTTTATTTACTAAATATATTAATTATTTATTTTTTTCTAAATATATTACTTATTTATTTTTTTTCTAAATATATTACTTATTTATTTATTTTCTAAATATATTACTTATTTATTTATTTTCTAAATTATTACTTATTTATTTATTTTCTAAATTATTACTTATTTATTTTCTAAATTATTACTTATTTATTTATTCACTTATTTATTTATTCACTTATTTATTTATTTTTTATTCACTTATTTATTTATTCACTTATTTATTCATTTATTTATTTATTCACTTATTTATTTATCCATTTATTTATTTATTTATTTTCTTATTTATTTACGTATTTTACTTGTTTAATATTTTTTTTTATTTTTTCATTTATTTATTAAACTTTTCGTTAGCCTAAAACATTTTTAATTATACAGTACAGTTAAATTAGTCTAAATTAATATGGCGGTTTAAATAAAACTAATTTCGCAAATCAGAATCAGGCCATGTACATAGACATTTAGGCCTTCAGTAATGTTTCAATTAACATCAAGTTTTCAATCATTAAATGGTGGTATATCTCGTTACAGATCACTGAAATGGATTTGGACACCATTGAGGTGAGTTGTTTTTTAAATTAAAATATTTTAACTTTGTATTTCCTTAATATTAAGAAAAATCGCGAACGTGATGCGCTGTTTAATTATTTTCATCGATATGGTCAACACATATTGATGGGTAATCAAGCATTACTCGTTAAGTTAATGTCTTTTTTAAGAGGAAATGAAATGCTGGTCAATTTTTGATACGGGTATTATAATTGGGAAGTTGTTTTATACCATTACATATTTTTAAAAGGATGGATTTCCCTTCCGTTTCAACAACGCGGTTATCCTCGAATAAAAATGTTATTTGGGTGTCGAATTATTGTATGAAATTCCCCACCAATTATTGTATGAAATTCCCTTCAAATTATCCCCTATGAAATACCCCACAGAATTATCCCCTAGTAAAATTCCCTACAGAATTATCCCCTAGTATAACTCCCCACAGAATAATCCCCTAGTAAAACTCCCTACAAAATTATCCCCTAATAAAAAATCCCCACAAATTATCCCCTAATAAAATTCCCCACAGAATTATCCCCTAATAAAATTCCCCACAAATATTATCCCCTAATAAAATTCCCCACAAATATTACCCCCTAATAAAATTCCCCACAAATATTATCCCCTAATAAAATTCCCCACAAATATTACCCCCTAATAAAATTCCCCACAAATATTATCCCCTAATAAAATTCCCTACAGAATTATTCCGCAAATAAAATTCCCTACAGAATTATCCCCTAATAAAATTCCCCACAAATGATCCCCTAATAAAATTCCCCACAAATGATCCCCTAATAAAGTTCCCCACAAATTATCCCCTAATAAAATTCCCCACAGAATTATCCCCTAATAAAATTCCCCACAGAATTATCCCCTAATAAAATTCCCCACAGAATTATCCCCTAATAAAATTCCCCACAGAATTATCCCCTAATAAAATTCCCCACAGAATTATCCCCTAATAAAATTCCCCACAGAATTATCCCCTAATAAAATTCCCCACAGAATTATCCCCTAATAAAATTCCCCACAGAATTATCCCCTAATAAAATTCCCCACAGAATTATCCCCTAATAAAATTCCCCACAGAATTATCCCCTAATAAAATTCCCCACAGAATTATCCCCTAATAAAATTCCCCACAAATATTATCCCCTAATAAAATTCCCCGCAAATATTATCCCCTAATAAAATTCCCCGCAAATATTATCCCCTAATAAAACTCCCCACAGATTTAAGTCAAATTCGGGTACGTACTAAATAGGCCGTTCTAATTTCACTTAGATCAATTTTAATCATAATTAAATTAATCATTCAGCTTTATCATAATTTTCATTTATAGACCGGTAAACTAGTTTAAGATGCCAACAAAAAATAAAAAACAATTTAAAGAAATAGATGCATTAATTTATAAACATTATGTTTACAAAGATTATGGTATAGAACACGACGGAATGCCTCGTGCGTGTAAATACCAGACTCTCCTTTAACTATATACATCAACTTTAATTAAGCTAATTGACAAAATGTTTTTGTCATGCGCGGTAGAGCGTGTCGTTGTCATCTCCCTCAAGATGAGGAAATTTTCTTAAGTTTATAAAACTAAATGAAATTTGTTAAATTTTTAATTCTTACTGCAATTAAAAATTAACGACATGCATATTTGAAGTTACGAAATATATAATTTAATAGGGTTTTTATGCAAAACCGTCATAATTAGGCATACATATATTGTTGGAGAGATTTTATATAAGAAAAAAAATTAATAATAAAATTCAGAAATATAGTTAATTTTTTTTTTAAATATTAAATCAGGGATAGATTAAATTTTAGAAGTAAGAATGGAGAACGGTTAGTATTTACTTCAGTCCGACTCATAGACCACCCAGTATAGAGCCCCTCCCTCCAACATCACGTAACCAAAAGTTTAAATTATCTTATTGGCTCACTTAAACTACGTTTTGATGACGTTGCTGACGGGGACGGCGAAAAATACGTAATTCCTTTTTACCTCTGTCGCTATGACCCTCCCACCTCTTCTTTCATACCCTCCCCCACACGGGGGTCCGGAACTTTGACGCGCGCCCACATTACTCTGTTCTCCATTCCTACTTCTAAAACTAAATCTATCCCTGATTAAATATTAAATATTAAGAATAAAAGGTGCGAAAGTTTTCTAAAATCTTTAAAATCGCACCCTAGATATTAACCTTAATTACTTTTATTATATTTTGCATTATTTTGCAAAGAAATAGGTGCGATACTAAACTATTTTTAAACTTAAATGATCACAATCAGATAACGATTAATCTTACATACGCTTTCAAAAAAAAAAAACCAAAACCAAAATTATCGTTAAGAAAAAAATTCGCTGGTTTTTTTTTTTATAAAAGTTTGAATTTTCATCACCTAATTTTTTAACAATGCCACTATGCTAGTATAAAAATTGAGAGAATGCCTTTATAAAGAGTGGTTAATTCATACCATAAGTATACAGGGCGTGTTTCGGATAAGTCTGGCATAAGTTAAAGGGGATGTTCACTGGGAAATCAATTTTGAGTCGAAAATATAACTTCTACCTCCATTTTTGTTAGCCCTAAGGGGCACTGTTTTCAAGTTACGATTGGAATTGAACTGTTAGTATAATCAGAGGTATATAATACTTCTCTTCGAGAGAAGTGTACAACTCCACAAAGCGGGGAGGGGGCTGGTAATTGTGACATGATTCTTCCCCAACAACATCCCTTAACATTTATTATAGCAAGGTTACTAAACCGAATCATGCATGTACATACGCCATTTTAAATAATTCCCTTATCATTATGCTATATCTATTAGCGCGGCTTAACTATTTGCCAAGGCGCATACATGCGCTTGTGGATTAATTTTTGTCCCTCCACGTCAAGACAATCAAGGTTTGTGCCTGGTTAGTTGATTGCTGAATAGGGATTTAGTAAATACCAAACAGTTATAGAATTCACCCTTTCACGGTGCGGTGTAATTACACCCATCTTAATTAAGTTTGATGAGCGGGAGAGCAAATTAACAAATCCCTCGCCTGGGATTCTGGGAAGAATCATTCATGTTACATAACTAAAGCATATTAAGAGGATACAGAGTGTCATGCTTCTTCTATTATCCCCTTCTGCTGCTATAATATTTAAATTTAAATTTTTTTCAAGATTACCATGCATATAGTAAGTAATCTAGTGGCGCATCTTTTGGTGAAATTTGAAGAAAAGGGGGTCGACACAGGCGGAATGATTTTAGAGACACTATACTTAGCCATGCGTTAAAAATTGGAGTTAATCTCCCCTCTCTTCCCCCCTTTTTTGCTAATGTTTTAGAGGAAAAAATCTTCAATTTTAAGACGTTTTTCTTATATTTTTTTCTTTTTTTGTTGAGAGTTCTGGGACTATTTTCGAATTTGTCGTATAGTGGTGTTGGTCAAATAAGAATTGCGTTGTGTTTGAATAGGATGTTTATGGACCAAGTTCTTCGTCAGATTTAATATATAGTTTTTTAAGTAATTAATTTAAACGTGACGCGTTTGTGATTAGCGGTAGAAGAAGTGATGATTTTTAGGAATTAAAAGTTGTTGGTGTTCATAAAAAAATTTAATAATATTGATTGATTACGGAAACGACTTAACTGTATGTAGTCTTGAGTGTCTTGTGACTGTTTTCCGTGAATTTGTAGTTAATTTGAAGTTTTTCTGTGACTGTCTTCGCAAATAGGGCTTTGTCGGTTGCAAATTTGGTTTTGCCGGTCGCAAATCAGATTTTTCAGTCGCAAATCGGGTTTTGTCGGTCGAAAATTAGGTTTTGTTGGTCATAAATCAGGTTTTGTCGGTCGAAAATTTGGTTTTGTCGGTCGCAAATCAGATCTTTCAGTCGCAAATCGTATTTTGTCGGTCGCAAATCAGATCTTTCAGTCGCAAATCGGATTTTGTCGGTCGCAAATTTGGGTTTTGTTGGTCGCAAAACATAATAATCCCGGAATTCTCTGTCCTATCACAAAAATCATCCCATAATCTCAAAATGACAAATTGAGAGACAACCAACTGAAACTGTGTCCCCAATTTAAGATTTCTTTTTAACATATTAAAGAAAATGCACGGTAAATTAACAAACTCAAGATAGTCCCAAGAAAGTTCAAGATTCGCGTACATTAAAATGCCTTCTAAACGAAGTTGGTTCAAAAGTTTCCGTACGGGTAGTAACAACCACAAGAAATTAACCAATCAAGAAGACGTAAGTCACATAGTGTTCTTGAAAGATGTATCAGCAATTAAGGGCGGTGTTCTTTGGGAAATCAATTTTGAAGTCGAAAATATAGAACTTCTATGAACGATTTTGCTTAGTCTAAGGGACTCCGTTTTCAATTTATGATTTGATGAGTATTTTACGAATTCCCCTTAAATTAAATTTAATTAAGAAACAAAAAGACAATGATTGCTAATTTAATTTAATTAAGGGCTCATCCCTAAAACACTCTTCAAATCATAACTCTCGAAAACAGTGTGTCCCTTGTCGCAAACAAAATGGAGATATATAGAAGTATAGAACATTTTCGACTCATAATTGATTGATTTCCCAAAGAACAATTAACATCCCCCTTAATTTCTGATCTTAATTAAATTTAAGGGAGGGGGCCATCCCTAAAATACTCCAATTAACTTGTAAACCATGGCCCTTGTGGGAAAAAAATGTCGCAGTAATTACATTTTCTGTTCGAAACCGTCTATAGAAAAATTCCTTAAATTTCAAACAGATATTTCTGAAAACATCCAGTATTATAAATGAAATTTAATAATTAATAATTAATCATTAAATATTAAGTTCGCGAATTAATTTCTCACGAAAGGTTAAATTGAAGGCAACGTACTGCACGTGAGACTGGTATTTCAAATTACCCGTAAATCCATTATTGAATCGGAGATTGTAAAGAAACAATAGGGGTAGATAGATAGTCAATCTAAAATTTCTTTTGGTCTTTTATTTGCCTGTGAGATTTTATTTATTGTACTTCGTTGATAGGTATAATAAAACTTCACGCTCCAATGCCGTCGCAATTTGGTAGGCCGTGACAATGCGTAATACATTTATGCTGCTAGCTAGATACGTCCCCGTCTTGTCTGTCTGTATATAACGTTACGTGCTTACCACGATTTTGTCTGCTATTGCTCCTTGAACTTTAATAAACCTTTTTCTTTAAGTTACCATCCGTACCTTTTTGTTCGCTCGTCAACTTGCAGGAAGTTGGCTCGGCTCTTGCTTTTGTCGCAACTCGCAAGGCGATTAAGCGCGTTTATGGAAATTTCAGCTTGTTAGGCTTCCTATTGAAGTGGTTTTTAGTGTCTGTCTGACTTTAGCGCCTTAGAAGTAAAAAATTCCTTCTGAAAAAGGAGTTTTTGTAGCAAACCAAGGCACTTGAATGTTATTGCTATTTGTGCTCCATTATCTGAGTCCATGTTTATGTCTTTGCGGGTTTTGTGGGCCGGGCTTGAGAACTTACTATAGTCTACTACCACGAACTTTCTCGTGACGTCACACCCTCTTATCTCTTACCTCGGTTTCGCTGACCATATAGAGCTATTTCAGTGGGGGAAAATTTCGTCTGCTACGAAAATTGGGCCTGCCTTTTAGTGTAGGGCGGACATTTTATGAGGGTTTTCTCTATGGGCAAATAACATTGGTGACGTAGCCATTACCCCCTCTGAAATAGCTCTATTGGAAGTCCACAGCTCAGGCCGTACAATTTAGACTATACCAATATTGAAGTCACGTCCCTGTAGCTCCTCCCATCTCAGTACCACTCTATCCGTCAACCCTCAAAATTCTGATGGCGTCTTTCTAACTATAATTGCATTGGTTGGTAGAGTTCCTAGCTGCAACGAGCAGTGAGATAGATTATAAATTCGCCAGGGTAAAATTCATCATACATAATGATTAGTCTACTAGCTCCTCCCACAAAAAAGCTGCCTAGATACAGGATTCAGGATTTAATGGAAGACATTGTAATACAACCCCTTTAGAACGGGGCGGCTCTCATAATGGCCGACTACACAATGATTCCTAGTAGCTGTATTAATTCCCACAATTACGGATTAAGGGTACCAAAAAAAAATAACAACATTAGTTCGCGAGCGTGAACAAAGATTTTCTCACGTGAATTGAACTACCAAATTATACTTATTTAAACTTTTTCGTGAGTGAAATTGGAAGCTGACAGAAAATCTAGAAACATCCTTATTTGAACGTATTTCTTCAGACATAAAGTGATTTTTATTTACTAAAAGAATAAGAAGAATAATAAGAAAAAGTTGGGTTTTGTTTGGAAAAATTATTTGAGCATGAAATATAGTTTAATCTCTTCTACTTTAGTAAAATGCTTTATAGTTATTTTGGGAAATATTTTAAATCGGTTGTGTTTTTCGGATTTGCATGGTGGATTAAGTAGCTTATGAAGACATAATAATCGTCTGTCAAGTGAAAACGGTTTTATTTAAAAAATTTATAGAAAAATTAGGTCCGGTCTATTTAAGTTATAAATAGTACGTAATCACGTCACGTGTTTAAACTGATCTACTTTCTTATATATGTGAGTGAATAGGCATTGCGTATCCATGCACTTAAACATACTACTTTTGATTGAATAACATGTGTATTAAACATGCAAAGTTCATGTGATAAAGTGTTTTCAGAATTTGGAATTGTTGTTGAGGGTCTTTGAACACATTGTTTGAACATTGTTAGGACAGTATGTGAACAACAAAAACTTTTAAATTAAGATATGACTTAACAAACAACAAGGACTACTTTGGTTTATCAGGACTGGTAACTTCGAAGCCCCATAAAATTAACGTCTTTATTGTTCATATACCGTCCTATCAATGTTAGGTCTTAAACTCTTAACCCTTAATATTAAGCAGACGACACTGTGCCACGCCCCCTTTTTGAAAAGGGTCAGTTGATAAGTTTTAGTTTATTAATTATTCAGGTTTAAATTAACGCTTTTAATTTTTAAACTATGACCATGGCACCATAATTTCACTTCTTAATACATAACAAAAACTTTCAATATCTGGTTCTTCAGGCAAGCGATTTTAGCATGGTAGTTATATTATACATTCGATAATTTTTGATTAGCGAGCGACAACTTGTTTCGAATCAAATAAATAAATAATCAGTCTCCCAATAACTCAATCCAATGCACAATTACGATTTCTTTTGTGTACCACGTGATGTAGTCTTTTAACCAATCATGGGGGAGTATATAGGAGTAGCCTTCCCTAAACATTCCATTTACCGCTTGGTTTCTAGAAAGAAGTCCACTTTTCAGAGCATGAAGTTTCTTACTTTTGAGTTTTGTAATAATTCAAACCAGATACTTTGTACGTTTAGTTATCAAAAAAATATACATCAATGATTTATTTGCAAAAACTGTCAGACGTCAGTTGTAGACGGGAATGTATTTTGAACTGTTTTAGGTGCAACATGTGTTAGATTTAAGGTTCATGTTTATGGATCAACATGAACATTTGTGATATAGAAGCGGTTGTTACTGGTGCAATGTTTTCTAGTGCGGTTTCGGAGATATTTTTATTTCAATTTACTTTTGATGTTGATGTGAGTACGGTTTTTTTAAAGATACTGTAGAATTCATTTAAAGTTTCAATAATTTATTTATGGATTTATGTGGGTTTTGTTTCGTCGCAGTTTCTTGAAGTTCTGGGAATGTCATGGAGTTTTGGGAAATAGGTTTTAATTGTCACGGGGTTGGGGAAGTCATGGAGTTTTGGGAAATTGGTTTTAATTGTCAGGGGGGAAGTCATGGAGTTTTGAAAATAAAAGTTACGGCAATTTATCTATTGCTTCGCAGTGGATTGAAGTCCTGGAAATGTCATTGAGTTCTAAAAAATAGGTTTTAATTTTTCAGGGAGAAATCAGGGAATTTTTGAAAATAGGTTTTAATTTTTCAGGGAGAAATCAGGGAATTTTTGAAAATAGGTTTTAATTTTTTCAGGGAGAAATCAGGGAATTTTTGAAAATAGGTTTTAATTTTTCAGGGAGAAATCAGGGAATTTTTGAAAATAGGTTTTAATTTTTCAGGGAGAAATCAGGGAATTTTTGAAAATAGGTTTTAATTTTTCAGGGAGAAATCAGGGAATTTTTGAAAATAGGTTTTAATTTTTCAGGGAGAAATCAGGGAATTTTTGAAAATAGGTTTTAATTGTAAAATGGGCAATCAGGGAGTTTTTTAAAATTCGGGAAATTTATTATTGGTTAGGTAATTTAGTAAAAGAATAAATTATAGAGAAAATTAAACTTGGACTCTAGAAAAATCAATTCAAAAATTTTGAAATTAAAAATCTATATGGTTTTCAACCCTATTTAAAAATTAAGTAATTTCTATAGGCCTACAGTACATGTAAAAATCGTGGAATGTATAGTAATTATTTCACCATGGTCTATAACCATTGTTTTGGTTAAATGAAAACGTTGACCCAATAACAATAATTTTTATTATAAAAAAATCCCCCAATTACTTTATGTTGATAGCAAAATATTTTTATTACCTCATATACCGTAAATAAAAAATTCTAAATCCCATAATTTACTGTTTTTAATGTCGTAATTAAATCCTCTAAACCTCTTTAAATTTAATCAAATTTTATTTAAGCTTTCCTTATAAATGATATATTAACAATCATCAACCTTAATTTAAATGATTCCCTAAAAAAAATTTAAAAAAATATTCCGAACCCTTAAACCCAAATCCACCAATATCAACCTTTTAAAATGTTTTATCAAAACTTGATTTTTTTGGAAGAAATCTAGGCTCTAAATTTAGCGCGTGGTTGATGGATTAACTGCATTGAAACGCCTTGTATTAAATGCGTACATTCATAAAAAGAATTAAAGATCTAGACTATAAAGAAAAAAATTAACTTTATATCTTTAGCAAAAAAAAAATAATAAAAAAAAATATTAAACGTATTAAAATTTTTATATTTGATAAAATTCACTGAACCAAATCGAGGACCCTCGTTGATATATTAAATTTTTTTTGGGTTTTATTTTTCGTATATTTTGACTTTAATCGGTGTTGTTGTTAAGTACCTAATTTGCATTTCTTATTTTTGAACAGAGTACACCAAACCTTGATCACACTCATCAAAAGGGGAAGTCCGAATTGGTTCAAAAAGGTTCATTAGGTCACCGTCGACCCCCAACTAGAGCTGGTCTCAAATCCTTCGTGTCCTCAGTCTGGGATCATACCCTAGAGGAAAGGTCAATTTCGGGGTCATCTGATAGCAACCATAATGATTCTAATCACGATAACGTTGAAGTAAGTCTACAGCGTTGATTGGTCGAACAAAGAATTAATTAACCATTCTGTTACGTCATTGTTTTACAGATCGAAGAAAAACATACTACAACTGAAAGTGACGATTACGTCACTTCAACTTCTACTAAAGAACATTACGTAGTTGAGGTGAATGATTCGGTTGATGACGTTCATAGTTCCGATGGTATTCGGGATGAACCGGAAGGACGTGAAGATTTAATCGGAAATGAAGCTGATATCCCGAAAGATGGTGGTGATGAGGACACAACCAGGGGATGGAAACATCCTCCCAAACACGCGGTTCTGGTTTTCCCAATGCAGTTGCTCAACAATGCGCCTGCGTCTAGGGTAAGCATCAATCGTTTCACGCAAAATATTGGCTAGAATACGGCAAGCAGCACCCTTTGAACTTAACCCATTTGAACCTGAACTCTTTCAACCTGACCCATTTGAACCTGTCCTCTTTAAACCTAACCCATTTGAACCTGTCCTCTTTGAACCTAACCCATTTGAACCTGTCCTCTTTAAACCTAACCCATTTGAACCTGTCCTCTTTGAACCTAACCCATTTGAACCTGTCCTCTTTAAACCTAACCCATTTGAACCTGTCCTCTTTGAACCTAACCCATTTGAACCTGTCCTCTTTGAACCTAACCCATTTGAACCTGTCCTCTTTGAACCTAACCCATTTGAACCTGTCCTCTTTAAACCTAACCCATTTGAACCTGTCCTCTTTAAACCTAACCCATTTGAACCTGTCCTCTTTAAACCTAACCCATTTGAACCTGAACTCTTTCAACCTGACCCATTTGAACCTGTCCTCTTTAAACCTAACCCATTTGAACCTGAACTCTTTGAACCTAACCCATTTGAACCTGTCCTCTTTGAACCTAACCCATTTGAACCTGTCCTCTTTGAACCTAACCCATTTGAACCTCTCCTCTTTGAACCTAACCTACACACTAAGAACGCCAAGGAGTGTCACATTATGAACTTACCCCCGTGAAGGTTGAAACTTCAAGTTATTTTTAATGACTAGAAGACGATAATCTGACCCCGTCACTAAACCTAACCTAACCCTCGGTTAATATAATGATAACCTTATCCTAGAAATACTAAATATTTGTTAAAACATTTTAGGCAAAATCTCCCGTTACTTCAGACGAGTCCAGTTGGAACTCTTCCAACCGTAATAACGAAGGTGTGGGCGAAGAGGACGAAATGACGCGTAATTCCTCATCTACCTTCAAGTCGACCACAGTCAGAGTCACTTCGGAATCCGCGTCATCCTCATCGGACTCCGAAGACCACGAAAATTTAATGAAACCCTACGCGGAACGCAGGTGTTCCGCACCCACTGTTGTCAGTATCACGTTGAAGGATCCATTGGGAGCCCGTATTGGACCAGCAAGAAGCACTGATGATTTTAGCTCCAATGATAGTAAGGTCAGCTCGCACCACTCACCAACTGTGATTTCTTTCGGCAAACTAAACGCGCCTCCCAAACCTCAAAGGCATGATGGTCCGACGCAAATTTTGATAAGGCCTTTTAGTACTTGTTCCATTGATGATAAGGCTGATGACGTACCCAGTAAGGATAGGGGTAAGACCACGAGTGTATATTACTCTCTAAAACATTTCTTAATGTAAATTTTATTTGCAGACAGTACGTTCATAACAGAATACAATCCTCATCGTCTCCGTCGAGAGTCTGACGAAAAACACAGCCGCAGTGCCGCTGTCCAAGTCCGTATAAGTAACAAGAAGACCTCCCCGACTAGAAAACCACTCAGAGACAGCAGTTCATCACCTGAACGAAATCCAGATGATCTTCCACGCTGTCGCAAAATTGGTACCAGTGTTTCGCCCGGTATTACGGTGAACTCGCCATCTGTTAAACCGGCACGTTCCACACCAGCCAGAAGTAATACCGTTGTCTTTATCAAACCGAACCATCCTCCGCCACCTCCCCCTACTCAGAGCAGTCACGTGAGTCGATCAATGTCCACGAGGGAGGCCATGCACTCCAGTATGATTGACTTCACCAGTCGCGAGGAATTCAAAGCCAAAGATGTATCGAGTCACGAGGATAAGTTGAATTTGTCACCGAAACTAAAGGATAGGTGTTCGTCCGTGTCTTCCTTGGATGTGTCTTCCACGAAATCTAATGGTAAGCTTGAGGACTACTTCCTGCTCTAAAATTTCAGGTACTTATCCATCTTTTACGCGTCAGATTCTTCCAAAGAGGAATCCGTCACTGGAAGTCCATCAAAACCCAATCGCCGAGACCCAAACTTTCGCCAACGTGTCCAAATTCAAACTTGGGACCGTCGTAGCCAACATTCCGCCTCACCTTCCCCTTCTCGTTCCAAAATTCGTGAACTGGTCATGTCTCCTCCGCGCAAACCAAGTCCTCAAGGACGTCCGGCGTCCGACTGCGAAACCGACAGAATTGGCAACAGAAATCGTTCCAATCAAGACCACGCTGACGAAATATCAGTTTCGAGTCGACGTAGCTCGCCTTCTGGACATCGTTACAGTCCTTCACCCAATTTGAACAAAAGAGGCGAGAATAAACCGGAATGGTTAAAGAAAATTGACTTGGACCGTCGTAAAGTCATAGATTGGGACAATATCGGGATTAAACGACAGAGTCAGGATAATTTCGAACCGGTTTCACTTCAAAACTGGCCAACTGACCGCACTAAGGAAACTCCAGCTTCATTTCAATATCAAGCAGTTCCGGAATGTACTTCGTTGAAGACGGAAGTCGAGGAACGTGTCATACCAGTGCGTAAGGACACACCGATACCTCGTTACAATCAACAACCAGCGCAGTCTAGACCTAAAACCTCAGGTACCATTAAAGAAGAACCAGAATGGATACGTATAGCAGAGAAGAAACGTAACAGCTCCATCAATTGGAATGAAATATCTGCCCTCAGGACGCCAACTGAGAAAGCGAAGGAAAAGGAACCGACAATTCACGAGGAAACGTCCAACAACATTGGAGTACAAGTGAAACTCCGTAAACCCAAACCTGACCACGAATCTAAAACAAAACCACCTGAGGACACGTTAAAGAATCACCACGTCGAACCTGCATCTAGGATTCCACGAACCACAGTGGTATCCAAAGAGCAGACTACTTCAACGTCGACAAGTACTTCGAAATCGACCGACGAGGCACACGTCATACAAAATATATTGTCCAAGGTACGGGCGTCAAGACGGGAAGAGTCTCCTGAGTCTGATCTGTTGCCTGAGGTCAAAGTTGAGCGTGGTCGTAGTTCGAGTAAGTCCGAACTGCTCAATTACAACAAACGACGTTCGCAATCCACGGGCCATAGCAGGCCATCCTGGACTGAACACAATGAGAAGGAAATTATAATTGAAGACTTGCCGAGGGAGTCAACTAAGAAAAGACCAAGTAGCCCCGTGTTGCTGCGTAGTACTCATAGAAGGAAAGGTAAGGACAAGGCTTAAGGGTTGCGTTTGTAAATATTCCTAACCCTTGTACCGTTTTCACAGATGTTGATAGACCTTTGTCTATGATGGAACTGAACAACATACGTCAAGAACCGTTCCCTAAATCGCACGGTTCAACTAGACCCCCAACTTCCGGTGGCTACGGTGAATCTAGGTCTTCTAGAAACCAGCCGGTTGAGTCTCACCGCAATCGTCATAGCAAAAACCGCGAATATCGACGTTCTGCCAGTTACGATCGCAACTTGCACGTCATGACCTCAACTTCCGGTAGCGATCAAGACGAAGAAAGGACGGATTCGACCTCGGACACTCAGACTGGCAAGAAGAAGGTTCGATTCCTGATCAAACAAGAACCTACTAAAACGTACACTATGTTTGGTATGGAACCTCCTAAAGGTAGGGTGAAAACACCCATCCCAATTCAAGCCAGTTAATAATTGTCTAATGGGTGAGTATTTCTTTGACAGACGTAGACGAAAATGAAAAACCAAAAACCACAGAATCAACTGTCGCAATGGACGAAGATGATTACCAATTGCAAGCCTATAAGATTATAAATCGCATTAAAAGTATGAGCAAGTCGCGAGAGCCATCTCCCGAGAGAAATACTAATACGCAACGTAGCTCCTCCCAACAAAGAAGCTCATTGGAGGAAAATACCCCGCCCAGAATTTCGACGTCATCGAAACAGCATAGGAAAAATCGCAATGCGAGTCCAGATTCAGGTACCATTTTCAAATATTATTCTGGGACTCTCTTTAACCTTGGTGCTGTTTACTTTTGGTGATGAACTTATGCTACTAACAGAAACACTAACTTAGCATGTATTATAGACTTATGTTAACATTAACACTTTTTAATCACTAACAATGATTGTAAGGCTTTTAAAAATTAAACTAAATTATTTTAATTAAACTAAACGGTTCGTTATTTAATTAAATCGCGTTAAAGACGTCTTAGTTGCGGTATTTTACGATAGATGGCGCCACACAAAATAAAATTATTTAATTTTTTTTTTAAATTTTAAAACCGGATTTATTCAAGTTTATAACTACCTACGTTTTCTCAATGGGATTTTTTTAAATAATAATTAGATTATACATATTAAAATACTCGAGGAAACTTGAAATACAACCTTGATCTTACATTCATTAAAGAGAGAAATTATGGTTTATAAATGTTTAATTCAATTTCCGTTTTTGAAATTTTAAGTGAAATTTGATTTTAATTGTTTCTAACGAATGTGTTTTTTTTTTAAGAAAAGAAAAATGGTTCGAGGCTTTTGTCTTAAGTGATTTTTATTTTCATTAATTATTAGTTTAGGTTATGGACGAGAAATCATTGTTAAAAATTTTTACAAGGTTAGCCTTAGTCAACTTAATTTGTTACGGTTCATTAATTATCAAATGAAATGGAAGGGTTTTCAATTTATCGTATCGTGGAAGGATATTTATGAAACGTCGCAAATTTTATTAGAAATTTATTTTTAAATTTTTTATATTTAATTGGGTGGAATTATTTATAGGAAAACCATATTTATTAATTTTAAAAATCATTACACATAGTTTATGATTATTTCAACCTTGAAAGGCACTAAATTAGAACGTCCTCTATCGTTTAAAATTGAAACCGCGCTTCTAGCTTAATTAGTTTAATAGTTACGCGTGTCCAAACGTAAATCGTTCGCAACTTTGACGTCATCAAAATGGCCGCCTGCGTCGACATAAACTTAAAACGCCAATAACTCTTAAACTAAAGCACATAGAGGGAAAATTTAAATTACAATCTTTACTAACTTTTTACGCTCAAAACATATATCTAAACTAACAATAAAATTAAATTAAACTAAACTAAACTAAAAACTAAACCAATTTAAATTATCCTAAAATTAAAAGGCACGCTGACCCGATCGTCAAAAGACTCCCTACCCAGAAGTAGTCGCAAACACAGCGGCTCCAAGTCTAATAGTAACTCGCGAAGAACCGAATCCCCGAGTCCACCCGAAAATAAACGAAAAGAAACGAAACGTTCCGATTCTACCCGAAGTCGTACGAAGTCTCCTGATTGGACGAAAAAATCTTCGTCTAGCAAGAAAACGAGCGTTGATTGGGATTCATTAGGTATGATAAATTACGTATTTTTTATGGTGACGTGAAATTAGGGTTTATATCGAGGTCGCCAACTTGTTTTAAGCAAGTTTTTAGAGCAAGACTAGGTAACACGGAAATCATAAAGTTATTTACATTAAAGGAAAAGTTTGAATAACATAACATCATACCTTAAATATAAAAATAATTAAATATTAAAATTAAAATTAAAATTAATTATCTCTTATTGCAATATGATAATTAGTACATTTAATTAGTCTTCAAAACGATCAAGGACTACTCCGCCATTGGTTTAGTGGCGTCTGCTAACCTGAACCTACCTTACCCCTTACCTCTCTCAGCCTGTGAGAATTCAACCAATCCCGTAGGAGTAAGAGGTTCTGGCTAGCAGACGCCATGCACTAAACCAATGACGGGGGAATGGCGACACAGTAGTCCTTGATAGTTTTTAATCATGAGTAATTAAACGTACTAATTAACATATTGTAATAAGAGATAATTAATTTTATAAATTAATTTTAATATATTTAATTATTTTTATATTTAGGAAAAGGAAACCGTTATTTTAATTAAGGTATAATGTTACGTTACCAGAACTTTTCCTTGAAATATTATTATCAAGTATCCTATTCAATTTTTGCCATAAACAGCCCTTGGGTTACAACTAATATTTCAAGGTTGGTTATATAAAATATTTTAAATACAATATTGGGACAAGTAAATAAGCGACCTAAAAAGATTTCCATATTTTAGCGAAAGGACGACGCAAAATACACAAACATAATTTTTAATATTTAAATTATTAGTCGCGTAAACAATAACGTCATTAAATAAGTAACAAGTTTTTTTGAAAAAGAGGGGGAATTTGAATACCGGCATATGTCCAAAACAAACCTTCCTTTTCTTAAATATAATTTATTACTTAAACTTTAAGAATAAATATTGATGTTTATTTTATAAATGAAAAAGTATAGGCCTATTATAACCTTACTTAAACAGAAGTTTATGTGAAGCTCGGTTTTCATATGGGAACATTTTAATCTCATGATTCTTTCAACCATTTGGTTAGGGTAATACCAAGGAGTGATATCTAGTTTATTAGGGAGAAAGTATAAGTTGCCAAAGTGTGCCCGCGCGCCATAGTCCCCCTTTCAAAATACAAGGCCCGTAAAAGGAGGCCCCGGGCTATTTCGCCTCTCCTCAGTCGGAAAATATGACTGTAATTTTTTCTATTCGCGTCGCGCTGACGTGCACGAGTTTTCAAGAACCAATGAGATGCTGGTTGTAATTTAGAGGCGGCGGGGATTAACTCCGGACCTACTACGTTTGGACTGGAGATAAAGCTGCATGGAAATGTGGCGCGAATTTATACCTTCTCCCTAATAAACTAGATATCACTTCTTGGTTAGGGATCTAGAATACATACAACGATTAGTTCATAAGATATGTTCCTTCCATAAGTTTGTTTAATTAATCTCTGGTCATCACAAACTGGAGCTTGTAATTTTGAAGTAAGTGAGTGAGGTAGGTCATAGATTCGTGGAAGTAAAGCGAGGGAGGCCTGGTGAGTGAGTGGGGCGCTGCTGTCAAAGGGGGCTTAGTAATGCGGACTAAATAGGACCTAGATGGAATTAGGTCCTAGCTGCAAAATTAATTAACCACCACCGAGTGTACTTAGGACTTCAATTGAATTCGCTCCCCTCGTTCTCCTTCTCGAACTAGTATTCTCGAGCTGCAAGTCTCTCAGTAGCATTACGAATCGTATAGGTAGAGCATGTCATACTTTTGGATGTAACATATCACTTATAAAATTATGATATATATAAGATTGTCTATGATATTTCATATTCGCTCCGTTAAGTTTGAGTTACAAGTTGCAGTCACTTGTACCAGGAAACGTACATTACGATTTTTGTGACTATGAAAACAGGTTTATGACTTTAATGAACAGTTAACTCTCTCTCTCTCCCTTCTGTCTCGGTGTCGTTATGGTGTCTTACTACTACCATCTCTTGGAGGCAACATTCTTGAGGGTCTCCTATAAGTTCTGTCTAGTTGAGATGAATAATTGCTTTAGAATTTAAAAGTCAACTCTAGCGGGCAATTTATCGCTACAAAATGAGAGGGTTTATTCGGATCGATAATTCTCAACAAGGAAAACGTACATTTTTCTTTAATAATGGGAAATTATTTATAATGAAAGTGGTTTAAACTGATTATGGACTCTGTTTGGGTGGCGTTGGGTTCGAAACGACTATATACAAGGTTATGAAGAAAATATATATATTTTTTTGTGTTTTATATTTTAGTGGTATCGTAAATTAACCTTAGTATACCGATATCGAAGTTTTACTTTAATAACCGATTATTTAAACTCGGCGAGATAACTGATTATATAACCCAATGAAATTGATATCGACAGAGTTTTTACCGCTTATCAACCAATTTTTACCGCTTATCGACCGATATTTACCGATTATTATCCGATGTTTACCGATAATTTACCGATAAATTTAACGCTAAACGATTAATCGATAAAAATCGGTTGATAATCGATAAACATCGGTTGATAATCGATAAACATCGGTTGATAATCGATAAACGTCGGTTGATAATCGATAAACATCGGTTGATAATCGATAAACATCGGTTGATAATCGATAAACATCGGTTGATAATCGATAAACATCGGTTGATAATCGATAAACATCGGTTGATAATCGATAAACATCGGTTAATAATCGTTAAAAATCTGATAATCGTTAAAAATTGGTTGATAATCGTTAAAAATTGGTTGATAATCGTTAAAAATTGGTTGATAATCGTTAAAAATCGGTTGATAATCCTTGAAAATCGGTTGATAATCCTTGAAAATCGGTCGAAAATCGTTAAAAATCTATTGATATCGTTAAAAATCTATTGATATCGTTAAAAATCGGTTGATATCGTTAAAAATCGGTTGATAATCCTTGAAAATCTATTGATATCGTTAAAAATCGGTTGATAATCCTTGAAAATCGGTGGAAAATCGTTAAAAATCTATTTATATCGTTAAAAATCGGTTGATAATCCTTGAAAATCGGTTGATAATCGTTAAAAATCGGTTGATAATCGTTAAAAATCGGTTGATAATCGTTAAAAATCGGTCGATAATCGTTAAAAATCGGTCGATAATAGTTAAAAATCGGTTGATAAATTAATCTCGAACAAATGTATCAGTTAAAACACCATATCACTCACCGATACCGATATCACATCAGTTTGTTCCCACCACTAATTTTATTAAAATTCACAATAATAATTAACAGGACTTATCTATAAAAGAAATAAGTGAAACTAAAATAAAATTACTTTAGGTTGTCAGGGAAGCCCTGAAAGAGTCAGGGAAATTTTATTTCTAATCTCTGGCAACCCTGAAATATGTCTTAAGATTGCAGAAGCGAAGTTGCTATAAAAATGTTGTTTACGTTCGGTAGATCGGCTTGTTATGTCATCGTAAAACTTTAACAACATTCTATGAACTTCAATCCCCCTCATTAAGAACAAAAACTTAATAGTAAGGTCTTGAAAAAAAACAACGACTTTAATTTAACGAATTAGGCAACTTCAAGATATAAAGGAGGTTTAAGCAGGGTCACTTTTTGAAAACACTTTGTTATTATATCAAAAAGAATAATAATTTTCAAGGGTATATATCTCTCTTTTTGAAAATCTTCCCTAGGGGGAGCTACTGAAATTGGTTATTATAAACAACATTTAACGACCATATACATAAATATATACTTAAAAAGATATATTTAAAATCATACAATATAATTATATAGTTATAGAAGTATGTTATAGAAGTTAAATATTTATAAACAGTCAGTGGAAAAACGTGGTCTGTCTGTTTGTAACGCTGCTCTGTACTTCATTTTGTTTTCATTTACCCCAATTCACCTCATTTTATGTGTTACCAGGAATACATACAGCTACTAGGAATGATTGCGTTCCCTTATCTGAGGCCATGTTTAATTCTGAGGCGGGTTTTGTGGGTGGTGCTTGAGAACTTACTATCGCGTTAACGCCTCATAATTCTGATGGCATCTTTCTAACTGTTATTTCATTGGTTGGGTAGCAACGGGAGTTCCTAGGCAAGGTGCAATGCGCAGTGAGATAGATTATAAATTCGCTTGGTAAAACTCGACATATATAATGATTAGTCTAGCTCTTGATACAAAATTCGCATAAATACGTTGAGTGAAAACGTGTACACAGTTATTCCTAGTAACTATGTATGTATTCCTGGTGTCGCCAGGAACAAATGGAAAAGAAGAATGGGTAGCATGAGCTTTAGGAATACTTCACGCTTATATACTTCTGATAATAAGGATATAATGAGATTAGGCTACTACAAAAGCTTCAAACAATGATAGTTATTACCGTTTTTATGAAGATTTTAAACAAAATTTCGAGGTCGGATTAGAATTTTTAATCTTTATTAAAGTTTATTTTTTAAAAAGATGTTTTTTTATTTTTATATTTCAAGGACCTAATAGTTTTAATTCATTAACAACATTATAATTATAAAACATTAAAAAACAAAAAGAGTTTTTTTTAAAAATTTAGTTAAATTATTCTTTATGCGAATGGAATTGTTCATAATTTAGTTGAATGATTTAAAAAAAAAGGAAAAGAAAATTTTCATTGTTTATAAAATGAATCAGTTCGCGCTCATGTGACAATGGTGACATTGAAAATCTAACGGTTTTTGAATAGATTAATCATGATTAAACTTAATTATCTTAGACAGGGAAGGTTGTTATGTTATGTAAGTTTGTTAAAATTTGAGTACGCCTGCCTTTTTTATTTTAAATTTTAAATTTTAAATTTTTAGAGTTATATTTTTTTGTTTCATTTTTGCATAATTCGAAGATTTTGTTCGCGACGCTTAAAAACCTTTATTTTTTAACGCCAGGTAATTTTGTTATATAATTTAGTATAGTGTGGAAGAGATAATACCATGGTTTTTTAAATTTTTTCGCAAATCGCAGTACTGACGACGATAAAAATAAATATTGCAAATTGCAGACTTATGAAACTAAGTGTAAAGTTAGATATTGTTATTTTAGTATTAACCCTAATTACTCAATAGGTAATAGTTGATAATTCTTGATGAAATTGAAGACACACGTTTTGTTAATTTCAATTTATACAACACTTCGTTTCATATAGTCTGAAATTTACCATACATATTTCATTCATCGGCACTCCCGCGATACCTAAAAATAATTGTTCATTTTTACCTTTTCCACACTGGTTTTAAAAACGTCGGGTACATCAAAAGATAACAGAAACGCTTGGTTACGTTAGTTAATATCCCAGTTAAACAACACCGTGTCAATCATAACACTACAAAAGTGAACTTCCTCCTTTGTTTTACAGAAAAATCAGAAAAACATTCGAAATCTAGAAAAGATTCTTTGCGATCTTCTAAGGATAAATCTTCGAGAATTCCTGTCAAAAAATACTTTTTTAACGCTTCACTTAACCCTAGGCTAATGTCATAGTTATAATGGGAAATAATTTATAAACTAAACATACTAAATAAAACTAAAACTAAACTAATATTAATTATAAAATAAATGAATGGTTTAAGTTAACATCTTATAAATTTAATAATTTGGTTATGGGCTAAAATGGTTTAATATTATGATTAACTAAAACGTTAGTAAGTATTGCTATATTAATGCCTAAAGTATGATTATTTAAACATTACGTGAGTATATGAATTAAAACGTAAACATAAACTTGTTTTTCAAATTAAAATAAATAAATTTTTCGTATTTTTCATATTACTTAATGCAGACCGTGGTTCAAACGATGCATCTTCAAATAGGCCAGTATGGGCAGAGTTTAAGTTGAAACGTACTCCGTACTCAACGCAGTTCTTGTCATACCAATCCGATGTTGAGGACCAGAGTGACGCGGAGCAAGGAGGAGAGCGTGTGGACAATCCCGAGTCTAATGGTCAATGTCATTACGGTGACAATTACGAGCAAAACGATGGTGTTATGGACGTTCCTAACGGTCACTGCATGTCACTGGACGCTTTAGTTGAAAAGGATAATGAAGAGATGTCCTTGGTAGCTGAGAAGAAGCTATTGTATAACGGTGATGCCGGTTATTACGCCAGTGTCACGAATGGACATACTGGAGGGGAATCCAAGATCAACAATACTCAAAGTAATGGTAAGTTGAAGCATGGACGTTGTACTTCTAAAGAAGACGACGCTAAACAATGCCTTATTGTGAACACAGGAACCAAAAGGTCAACTACCCAAAACAACAGCAACAAGTACCACTCATTAAAAAGCGACAAGTCTCATCTCCCCTCACTTATGGACAGCGAAGGTTATAGCTCGATGGAAAGCTTCTCCTGTTGCAAGGCTCAAACCAACTCAATCTGTCACTGCTCAAACTGTTCCCAACACAGCGAAAACGGAAGTGAAAGCTTATCAACACCAGTGGTCATCAACACAATAAAGAAACAAAATGGCTCTGGAGAGTTGAAGTCCAGCCTGAAGAAACGCGAAGAACACAGAGATATAGTTGACGACGACGAAGGGGAATTTGTAGTCCACCATTTTGGTGGTCAAGGTGGTACGAAAGACTATCATTGGAACGAATTGGATGCGACCGAACCAACTTTACCTCCACCTCCGCCGTTAAGCCTAAGACTCTCCGGTGGTTCCGATACCGAGTACCATCGCGATAATGTGCATTACGTCACCGATGACGAACGCAAATCAGCTAAGCCTAAACGTTGCGTCTCCATGAGGGTCGACCGGGAATACATGGAGGATAAAGGTAAGAGGTCCACCGCGAATCGACGTAACTCTTTGCTCGAGAGTCGAAAGAAGTTGATGGATATCTTGGGTACCATTGAGGATAAGTCCTCTAAGAGGGGTCCGCAAGTTAAGACCATTCGCAAGACCATACGTAGGATTCTGCGTGGAAGTGACGTCACTGATGAGGAGGAGGAGATTGTGGAGGAAATCACGGAAGAGGTCTTCGGTATGTTCGAGATAACCAACCCCTAAGCCTTGGATGAACCTACTTGCATGGTCTATGGCTTGTGGTAACTTTTGTACCGGTCCCATACTACCCACTTTACATGGTGTTAGTTAGCCCCTACTTTTATCTGGGAATTTTAAATTTCTTTTGTGAATAATCTTTATGAATGAACCCTTTCAATTATTTGAATCTATTGGGTAGTTATTGATTGGTCTAGTTTTAATTAAGGTGTTGTTCATAAAGGAATGTGGTTCTTGTTTAATTGCCAAGTTTTTTCTTGTTTTGAACTTAAATATTTCAATTAACTTTAAATAATACAATTTGAAAATCGAGACACGCCTTCAAGGTTAACTGTATTCGCCGCTAAACGGTCCAAAAAAATTAATTACAATAAGAAAATTAAAAGACCATTAACAGGTGTGATTTGCCTAACATAAAAAACAATGAAATTATCTTTCATTGAATTTAATTTATGCAAATGATAGTGTCTGGAAGCTGTTTTTTTTCAAGTCCTAAGTGTTTTTCTGAGGGCTTCTAATATTTTTCATAAGACAATATTTACTGTTATTTGTGACTTGTTGTCAAGTCACAATTCTAACCTTGTCCCGAATCTATTTGGCAACTAAACAATGTCCTTGTATTTGAACTTCTGTATTTGGGTGTACAGTTTGTTTCCTCGTAATCTCGTGAGCATCTCGGTGTCTATTAGCAGTTTAGTCTCGCTCATGGTAATTTATTTACTACGTCCTTGGTTAATAGAAGAATTTTGATTGCATCATGTTGGATATAGACGTTTATTAAGATAACCATAGTATTCAGCACTTTCTTAGCTTTAATTTGAGTACCAACAACATATGGTTCGATTTTGGTCACAAATTGTGACATGTCACAAATTTCAAAATATTGTTCTAGATATAGGTTGTTTGTACTTGAATGAAAGCTAAAGATCTCAGGAACTCGAATATCATGGTTAAAGTCATATATTAATGATTTGAAAAGTGTCCGCGTTGTACCGGATATGAACCCCTGCTAATTTTGCAGGTTTACCAGGAGACAAGAGCGACCGAATGCTCAGTGACAATGGTGGTAGTGACAGTAAACGTGCTACAATTACTCGTACAGTGCACCAAACGAAAGATGGTCAAAAATTCTTGACAACCACTATGGTAAACGGCAGCAGGGACCGTAGTGACATGCGTAATGGTACTCATTCAATGCCACATTCTTCAGTGACGGTTCAAAGAGAACCTGCAATTGTTCGCGTTACTACAAAGAGAATACGGTGATGTGTTTTTACTTTGGGTTTAGGAACACTTTAAGCCTCGGTCGGTTGACCAGGCTGTAATCTAGGGAAATTGAATTCGTGTATATTGTGTGTGTTTGTTTGTAGTTTTTGAAATTTTCCTTAAGCCTTGGTACTTGTATTCCTTCCTAGCTCGGGTTTTATTTGAAAAATAGTGATATATATGTAAAATTTTTTTGAAAATATTTTTCGCTAGTCAAGGTAAAAAACAACAAATATTTTATATTAATCATAACACAACAAATAATTTTTTTAATATATACTAATTTTTATAACGTTGTGCTAACCTATAACTATATATATTTCCCCCAGTTTTTGGTATAACTTCAGTGCAAGGCTTATACCTATTTAGAAATGTATACACCTTTAATAAAAATCAATTTATAAGTATTTTGTTTACTATTGTTTTGTTTGTCACTTATTTGGTGATATCGTATCTAAAAATTCACACTTCAAACTGGAATTTTACTAGATTAACCAAAATTTGCATGAGATTTTAATTTTTAAATTTAATTCTTGAAATTCGTTAATGTATGCCGAAAACCCTGAATTTCAAAACGTGCTAAGCCTATCCAATCTATGTCCAATCAGAGTAGGCGTAACATTAATCATGTCGACTGCTAGCAGTTGCCTTAAAAACGTGTCTCTTATTTTTCCTTATTACAGTGTATACATTGATGCAAATTAGCTGCGCACAATGAACAGGTAGCAACGACCTTGATAAATTATCTTTTAGATATTAATCAATCAACACTGAAAAATATAGGCCTAAAAACTTGAATTCCAAGAGACCTGAGTCAGCAGTTGTCTATAGAACAAATCGTTTTCCCGGTTAGATTTAACCAAAAACCAACAAAAACTTCCCTAATAATATCAACGCCTTTTTACGTAACGACAGAAGTATATAATACATCTCTTCGAGAGAAGTGTACCCCTAACCCAGCATCCCTTAACATTTATTATAGCAAGGTTACTAAACCGAATCATGCATGCACATACGCCATTTTAAATAGTTCCCTCATCATTACTATATCTATTAGCACTGCTTAACTATTTGCCAAGGGGCATGCATGCGCTTGTGCGTTTTTGTCCCGCCACGTCAAGACAATCAAGGTTTGTGCCTGGTTAGTTGATTGCTGAATGGGGATTTAGTAAATACCACCAAACAGTTATAGAATTCACCCTAGCACGGTTTGATGAGCGGGAGAGCAAATTAACAAAAAGGGTAATTCCCTCGCCTGGGAAGAATCATGTTACATAATTAAAGCATATTAAGAGGATACAGAGTGTCACGCTTCTTCTATTATCCCCTTCTGCTAACGAATAGTTGTAGTAAAACTATCCAAGTGCTAAGCCTAACCCACGTTAAATTTAATATTTACGTCACGAATTTGGTCTATCGGTCAAATTGGAAGTTGAACCACACCCATTTAAGGAACTTTTAGGGAATTCCCGGTTCACAACCCGAAAAGGATGGTAATACAATTAATTTTAGAATTTCTTCACATTAGCGAGTTGACAATTTATGGTTTTCTAATGTAAATTTTCAACCAAAAGAGGCTTAACATGTGGTATTCGAAATTTTCATCGCTTTATATAATTGACCTTGGTTTGATTAGGAGGATCTTTTTCAAGGCTTGTTACGTAAAACATCCCCAAAATTATAAAAAAAAATTAACATGAGACGGCCAGTTCATCGTAAAATGGTTTCTAGCAGGAATAAATACAACTAATTGGAATCATTGTGTTGAAATCCATTTTCACGTAACGTTTTTAGGCGGTTTTGTGGGAGGAGCTAGACTAATCATTATGACGAACTTTGTCTCAAGAGTTTGTAGTCTGTCTCGATGTCTGTTGCTTCTTGCGCAGTCCTAAGAACTCGCGTTGCTATCAACTAGTCAAATCACAGTTACAGTTAGAACAAGAAGCGAAATCTAGTTTAGTAGGGAGAAGTTATAAGATGCCTAAGTATTCGCGAGCCATAGTCCCAGTCCCCCCTTTCAAAATACAAGGGGGGACGTAAAAGGAGGCCGCCGGGCTATTTCGCCTCTCCTCAGTCGGAAAATTTGACTGTAATTTTCATCATTCGCGTCGCGCTGACGGGAGTTTTCAAAAACCAATGAGATGCTGGTTGTAATTTAGAGGCTTGGACTGGAGATAAAGCTAGAAATGTGGCGAATTTATACCTTCTCCCTAATAAACTAGATATCACTTCTTGGTTAGAAAGACGACATCAAAATTAACATGGGAGATTATTCCTATTGGCGGTATGTATTCCTAATGCTAATGATGCCATAGACGAGCCCTTACCACCCAACGTCAAAATGGGCTTGTTAACCCTTAAGGCCCTATTATATTTAAACTACAAGGTTAAAAGTCTTCCTCTATCATTGGCGAAGTAGTTTTAATCACTACAATGAATGATATTTATGAGGTAAACTAAAACTTTAATGAATTTTTTACTCGAGGGTTACAATTATAGGGCCATTTCAAGGACGGTTTTATAACAGACTTGAGGTCGTTAGCATTCGCGCCATTTTGAAAAGATCGAGCTCCATAAATCTCCTATATAATTAGGCTTAACGTTTCTTAATCCCAGGCCATTGTACTTGTACGTCACTTAACTAATGAAACAATTTAATTCTCAATTAATCATGATGATCTCGTTTTCCGCCATGCTTCAAAATAATTATAATTAGGCTTAGCTAAGGAAATTATTAATAGCCTTGAAGTTGCTCTAATTATGATTGATCATAAAAATTTCGGCACTTAATCTTTCATATTTAATAATAAAAATAAGTAAAAAGAAATTAAATTTTATACATTTTCAATGAATCATAGTTCAGTAGCAGCTTATGTTCAGTCAATTTTCTTTCTGTAGAGGTCGAAGGTTATCAACTGTCGTCTACTACAAACGGATAGCGGAAACTTGCCAAAGTTCGAAAAAATCTTCGAGGGATTGATGTTTTAAAAATATTGAAGGAACGTATGGAATTGGTGATTCAACATTAAAACTACTTTAACGGTGAGTTAATCAAAACCACACCTTAATTTTTATTGGAAATAACCCAAAATTGTAGTTTAAAAATCATGGCCCTGTCGATTTTCTATTGAGATACGCGGTTTCAGTAGCCGGCGTTAAGCCTTGGCTCTGATATATAAAAACATGCATGAAGTCTCGTAACTGATAATTAAATTTATAAGGCGCATTTTTATATCGTTTACATATTGCCTCTGGCGAAATAATATTCGATTTGGAGCTATTAAGACTTACTTAGCAGGCAAATAGCCTTCATTAGGCCCCCACCAACGCTATGAATTTTTATTATTCTGCAATACCTTAGGGGATACCGTGAATTTCTAAAAATATGTGATTTTAATTTGATAATAGCTTGATTTATTGGGTTTTTTAGTAAAGAATGTAGGAAAATTGCCACACCATCTGATAGTGAAGGTGTTTTTAGGTGCTAATTGACCATAGATTAAAATATAAACCTTGAAATTTTTTTATTTCATCTTGTTGCTAAGCCTTGGTCAAAAATATGAAAAAGACAAAATTTTAAATTACAGTTTTTATTTTTCGTTATCACATTTTTATTTTTTTACATTTCTACGAAGAAAGCCTAATTTTAACATACACCTAATTAAGTTAATTATCCGCAGTTCCTGATCTAAAAATTATATAATCACCATACGTATAATCTAAAACCTACTAAGTTTAATTAATGAAAAAATAAATATGTTTAGCTCAAGATGATATCAGAAAATATTGTGAATTCGAATCATGCACGAATTTATATTACCGCGTTACACAATGACTAAGAAATGTTTTCTTTTAATTTGGCTTAATTAACTCTAATTACTATTAGAGAGCCATTAATTTAGGGGTTTAAATGATAATTTAGAGTTCTAAAAAATAGATTTAAGAAATTAAAATTCGTTGTTTTTAAAAATAAGTTACAAATTGGTACATGAAAAAAAAAACAAATGAAAAATGTTTTAAAATATTGAGGTATTACAATACGAGTATTTTAAACTACACATTTTGCGCTAAGAGCTGCTAAAAATAGGGCTGTGTTGAAAAAAAGCCCGAATTTTAAAATGAAATGACAAGAAAAATAGATTTTTTGGCTTAAAATACAACCCTAACTAAAATCTCAATAGTACTACCATAGTTAGTACGGTTTTATATCTAAAATATATTCCTCCAATCACAAACCTTAGTTTTTAACCTTCACAGGGTTTTTATCCAATCACAGCCTAGTATTCACGTCCCTTTAACCTTGAGATTGGACCTTTTAAAATTTTAACCAATGGCACACGACCCTGAGCTTCTAACTCTAACCAATCACGTTTTATCTCATTTCTGATTGGTTTAAGTGGTCCCAACAGTATAAATGGCACTGTTTCTAGAAAACATGGCCTTTTATATATCATAAAATGCTTACAGTTCAAATTGTTTCGATTTTTTAAAGTTCGAACTCCATCTTAGTTTAAAATTATTTTCAAAATTATATTGGGATTTTGGTTTTGAAAATCTTTCAAACTAATTGACTGTGAACTTAAACGAATCAAGTTCAGTTTTTTTCAAAGACATATTGCTACTAAACCTCCTAGTTCAACACTAAATAAATCCACGCATTTTTAAAATTTAGTTCATAAATTGAACTTAAACTATAAATGGTTGAACTTCGAGTACTTTTTCAATACTCGAAGTATGTTGAACTAGAACTATTAAGTTTCAAATATGAACTAGAGTTAACTAGTACTTGAACCTGTACAATTAACCTAAACTACTTCATATCCGTTAACTATTGAACTGTAAGCTATAATTATATAATGAACTAACTAAATAAGTTCAACAATAATTATATTACGGGTAACCAGACCCTTTTGAACTATAATACCCGTTACAGTCCCTATATATGATGGCCGCAAAGTGTAGAATTCATTTTTGAACAAGTTGAACTACTCAACTTATGGTTGCAATTTCAACTGTGGGCTTTTTGGCTGCCATTCGTCTCATAATAAGTGGTTCCAACAGCCATAATGACGCAATTCCAATTTGCGCTCCACCGCACGTGTAGAATAAGTAACTGTAGGATCCCAAGGAGTCCCTGAAAAAACCTGGAGGAAGAGAGTTGAGGTTAGGCATTACTTCTTAGGCACGTATTGATAACGCGTCTCGTTTTATCTCAATTTAGTTTTACAAATAACCCTGAACTGAATATTTAACATTTTTCATAGATTATACATTTATCCATTTACGACTTAGAGCGGGTTTTTTTTATATTAGATTTTCGTGATGTCTGCATCAAAATGTTTTTATAAGTAACTACTTAGGATTAGTCTCTGCAAAAACGGATTTATGGGATAAGAACGTCGGATCATAGCTTTAGCCTCTAGTACCATCCTCGCATACTTTATTGAGAAACTTCGTCTGCTTATATTTTGACTCCACCCACAAATTCGATCTCTAGAAGTAGCTATATACAGAATTTGTGGGTGGAGTCAAAATATAAGCAGACGAAGTTTCTCAGTAAAGTATGCGAGGATGGGGAGTGAATTCGCTAACTTCAACGTTCTTATCCCCTAAATCCGTTTTTGGTCTCTGCTATAATCATCTTGAAATAGACAGCTAAAACTCGTAAGAGACCCGAGAAAATGTTAGATTATCACGAGATATGCTTGACAATATACCAGAATTGTTAGGGGGGGGGGGAATGAGATCATGGTATGCACTACAGTATCTTTGTTCATGCTCAAACCATATATGGGTACTTGCTTAAGTTCATAAGATATGTTCACCATAAGTTTGTTAATCTCATGCAAAATTAATTAACCACCGAGTGTACTTAGGACTTCAATTGACTCGCTTCCGTCGTTCTCCTTTTCGAACTAGTTATCTCGAGCTGCTGTAAGTCTCTCAGTAGCATTACGAAGTATAGCTAGTGTCATACTTATGGAGTATATCTTATAAACTTATGGTGGGTCTTGTTAGTTTCAAACAGTTGTTATTTGTTTTTCATATCTAGGAGGGTCTTAGATGTTTCAGTGTATTTTCGTGGGTGCACCTTTATCTTCGCGTTTAGTTAGCAATAGTTAATCTACAATGTCGAATTTCAAACCGAACTTGCAAAGGCCGAACTTTCTATCTTAAACAAAACTTAAACGTACCACGCGAAATCCCATAAAAAAAAACATGTATTTAAGTCGAACCAGGGATAGATTTAATTTTAGAAGTAGGAATGGAGAACGGAACGGTTAGTATTTACTTCAGTCCGACTCATAGACCACCCCTCCCTCCAACACGTAACGAAAAGTTTAAATGATCTTATTGGCTCACTTAAACTACGTTTTGATGACGTTAATGACGGGGACGGCGAAAAATACGTAATTCCGTTTTACCTCTGTCGTTATGACAAACCCAACTCTTCTTTCATACCCTCCCCCCGTCCCGTGGAAGGGGGTCCGGGACTTTGGCGCGCGGCCACTTTACCATGTTCTCCATTCCTACTTCTAAAATTAAATCTATCCCTGGTCGAACCCACAAAATAATATTGGCATAAGAACAATTAATGACTTACCAAGTAACACTGGTCTGGCAAACATGATAGCTCCATTGAACGCCGTATTTAACCCAATAGCCAATGGCAACTGTTCGGGTTTCATGTATTCTGAGTATAACACGAAAAACAACACCAACGTCGACCCGACGATGGTACCCAACATGGCCGCGGTTGTTAAAAACAAAGCGAAATTGTCATTCAAAAGCGGTTGCACCAAGATCAAAACGCCCATGGAACTAAGGGCCAACGCGATATAAGTCCTTCGCTTCAGGAAACCCTTATCGGTAACCCAACCGAGTCCTAAACGTCCAAATAGATCACCACCCGAGAACGCGGTGTACAACATCACAGAGTCAGATACACTTATGCCTTGATCGACCGCGTAGTCAGTTATGACCAAATTGTACGTTAAAAACACCAGCATGAAACTGGCCCATGATAAACAGATAATGACGAACATGGGGTGTTTAACGATACCGAAGATGGTGCCACAAGCACCACCGAATTTTCCCACGATGGCCATGGTGACCTTCTTCACTCTGCTCTCTAGCTTCTTATTAGATGCCGCGTTAGCACGGAATAATTCCGAACTGGGTTGTACAGGGGCACTTGACGATGATATGCGACGAATTGATTGGCTATCCATTCCGATTGTGGGGTTAGCCCGGTTTTGTCCTCGACGCATACTTTGACGATGGTCTTTGGCGTCAAATACGTCATCGATGCATTCGACTGATTTGTAATGGGCGCCATATTTCGCTTCCTCGGCTTCCAGCTCTTGGTTGACGAGGCTGTTGACTGATTCGGCTTCTTGAACTTCTATGGGTACGGGGTCACTTGGCCTGCTGGATTCCCATGCAATGCTGCTTAGTTTCTTACTGGGGCTTGGGGATGATGGACCTACAACAAAAGGACATCGTTAGGTTAAAGAATAATGGCATAATTTCATCATAAGATATGTTCCTTCCATAACTTTGTTAATCTCTGGTTACAAACTGGAGCTTGTAAGTTTGAAGTGAGTGAGTGAGGTAGGTCATAGATTCGAGGAGGTAAAGCGAGGGAGGCCTGGTGAGTGGGGCGCTGCTGTCAAAGGGGGCTTAGTAATGCGGACTAAATAGGACCTAGATAGAAATAGGTCCTAGCTGCAAAATTAGCCACGGAGTGTAGGACATATCTTATAAACCTATGAAAATTGATTTAAAAGAAATGCAGGGGTTAAATTTCTTACCAACAACATTTGAAGCGCGTTCGGAAGCCAAAACTGCCGCGGCGACGATGTTGGTTTGGGTCCTGTCTGGTTTCTTTCTTAACCATGGTGGCGTTTGAATGATTACCCCACCAATGGCACCGTTTAGGACAAACCCTCCACCCAATAGGAACGCTCCTCTGAGTCCATATTCGTCTGTAAACCATGTTAAAATGGCAGGTAATGCGAATGACATCAGGGTTGAACCCGAAAACGCAACTCCTTGGGCTGAGGCACGATGTTTGACGAAGTACTGGTTGATTGTGATTGGAACTGGTGTCATGCAAAGACCCAATCCGAATCCTAGTGGGATTGAATTGTATGTTAGTATAATTGGAGGGTTGTGATTGGTTGTGGGGAATCTTTTTTACGTACCATGTATGATGCCAATATATCCTATCAATTCTGGTATGGTTTCGGCGAAGAAGGCCAAAGCCATTCCCAGTGTGGCAAGAATGCTTCCAACGACGATGCATATTCTTGAACCATATTTTTGACATAATGCACCCGATAATGGACCTATTAATTAGAAAAATGTGGTTTTTTAGATAATTTCGTGTGCTGTTAAGGCGCAAACTTTGACATGTGCTTATGCATGAAACACACATTAAATTCTATATATTCATGTTCACAAAGAACTTGAAACAAATTTAAAGTATGTGTAAAGAAGGCATTGGCGAGTTGGTAAAAATTATTTCAAATACGTCAGAGGCACGTGACCAAGGAGGGGGTGGTTCATGGAACTTAGTTTTAATTCTTAAACTACCACTTCTTACTATGGGCGCTGTAATCTCGCCAAAAACAAGGACGAGGTGTTCCACTTGAAGTCTCTGGTGGGTAAAAATTATTTCAAATACGTCAGAGACACGTGATCTATTAGAGGCGTGGTTCAAAGAAACTTAGTTCGTTTTATATCAAAAACTATACCACTTCTTGTAATTGGCGCTGCAATCTCGCGAAAAACAAGGACTAGGTGTCCAGTCCCACTTCCATGTTGAGTCTTTGTACCTTGGCGTCACGTGGTACCTCTGACGTATTTCAGATCATTTTTACCCAACAACCATCGAATCCGATGCCGACTTTACATTCCCTTTAATTTAAGTAATTCAACTAGAACTTAATTTGAAATTTAAGTCGTAAAATTAAAGCATTTTTGCATGCGCTAATTTCCCTCTTAATTTGTGTCGTTTTTGATAAGAGTAACCTTGCCAGGATCTGATTTGGGTTATTAAGAAAACTATTAGGGAACTGTTAAGTTAGCTACGTCGCCTCAGGTGCCGCACTGTGCGTATCTATTACCATGCTTGTCACACCGGCTTTATAAGATCCAAGAATTTGATAAAAAAAATTATTAAATTTTTTTTTAACACTGACGGCCAATGCCACCGTGAATTTTTTCAACAGTTTTGCCTCAAAAATTAGGCATTTAACGAGACATTATAAATTATTTATAAGTAACTAGCGTTAAGCTGCTCGGTGGTGTTGCGGTGTTGAGCGTGGTGTTTGTTATAATGAAATGAAGACCACCTGTATATAGACACTAAACACGAGAAACATTAGTTCATAAGATATGTTCCTTCCATAAGTTTGTTTAGTTAATCTCTGGTCATGACAAACTGGAGCTTGTAATTTTGAAGTGAGTGAGTGAGGTAGGTCATAGATTCGAGGAGGTAAAGCGAGGGAGGCCTGGTGAGTGGGGCGCTGCTGTCAAAGGGGGCTTAGTAATGCAGACTAAATAGGACCTAGATGGAATAGGTCCTAGCTGCAAAATTAATTAACCACCACCGAGTGTACTTAGGACTTCAATTGACTCGCTTCCGTCGTTCTCCTTCTCGAACTAGTTATCTCGAGCTGTAAGTCTCTCAGTAGCATTACGAATCGTATAGGTAGTGTTCCAATGAATATATCACAATTATAAAGACCTCATCATAATTTTGGGGCATGAAGTATTGATAGTAAGTTCTCAAAGCCCGGTATACCCATAAAACCCGAATTCATATAAATTAACATGGGATATATTGGGGTACACGATGATTCCCGGTAGCATGCATTCCTGGTGTTATTGATTTCAAATCGCTTTTAAAAATAATGATTTGAAAGCAAAATAAAAATTTTTAAAATTAAAATAATACACCACTTTGACATTACCTAGGGCGCCACAGCGGGCTACTGCGAACTAGTACTTATTAAGATGGGCAGGGAAAAAACCGCGTAGGGGTTGCGCTTTTGCTAGTAGGGGTAACAAAGAGCAGTTTCCAGTCTTTCCCCTTAAGGCGCTTCGAGCGCGGGGCATCGGGCATGCGCACAACAGAATGTCGAAGTGGTGTATTCCCTCTTGCTTTTAGAGGAAAATTGAAAAACATATTTCATAATCTATTTATGCAAATAACACATCAGGATTAATATAAAAACAGTTTAGGATGACATTGAAAGCTCACAATAAAATACACCGAAAAACCTTCAAGAATATTAAACTAAGATTAGATTAATGAAATTCAAATTTATATCGAAGACATAAAACCAATTCTTCAAATATTATATTTCTTTTCT
The DNA here is from genome assembly GCF_054372755.1 of Phalangium opilio. Classification (NCBI taxonomy): domain Eukaryota; kingdom Metazoa; phylum Arthropoda; class Arachnida; order Opiliones; family Phalangiidae; genus Phalangium; species Phalangium opilio. The sequence continues at coordinate 4,847,989 of NW_028324218.1, read as the reverse complement.
TGTAAGTGAATGAAAATTTTCCATAATTCTGGAAAAAACCTTTTTATTTATTTCTTTTTTTTTTTTGGACAAAGTTTTATTATAGTTATAAGTTTAAGACAAGGGTATAAAGTGGGTCATTTGCATAAATTAAGTAAAGAGTTTTAATAAATCTGGGTCAAGATAGATTTAAATATACATAAAAAGGAAGATTAATCTGAAAGATTAATTTCAAAATAAACACCTACTTAAATTTGTCAAGATAAAGCTGTTTGATTATAAATTTATGGCTGGAAATTAGGTGCCATTAAATGTTTTTAAGAGTTTTTTACGTTAAAATTAGTTATCTAAATTATTTAGTTGTATCATAAGTTTATAAGTGATATGTTCGCTCCATAAGTTTGATTTGCACTAGCTATACGATTCGTAATGCTACTGAGAGACTTACAGTTCGAGATAACTAGTTCGAGAAGGAGAACGAGGGGGAGGGAGTCAATTGAAGTCCTAAGTACACTCGGTGGGGGTTAATTAATTTTGCAGCTAGGACCTAATTCCATCTAGGTCCTATTTAGTCTGCATTACTAAGCCCCCTTTGACAGCAGCGCCCCACTCACTCACCAGGCCCCTCCCTCGCTTTACCTCCTCGAATCTATGACCTACCTCACTCACTCACTCACTTCAAAATTACAAGCCTTTCAGTTTGTCATGACCAGATATTTACAAACTTATGGTAGCAACATATGTTATTCAATTTAATCAAGTCATCCATGGATTAGTTAATCCATGAGTCATCGCTGATGAATAACAATTGACACGCGGTTTCAATTAGAAATATGCACTTAGAAAGTTGCAAAACACCCCAAATATATTCGATATTCCAATAAGTTTTCTTTCCCAAAAAATATGACGAAATTGCAATTCAACTCCGAAATGAATATTGCTCGATAAAACAAATGAAATAATACACTTTTCTATAAGTGCATTTAATATATATCCATACATATACTGTTTTTTTCAATTTGAAACTCCTTCTCACAATATACAATGACAATACTTAATATTTAAGTGTTATCTAAAGCTTTTCGTTTAAATAACAAGGTCATATAACTCTTTCAATGGACAGTTAACACTGGTGTTAGAGAAACAAAATATGCAGTTACCTGCCATACATAATTCATAATTCATCGAAGTCTATCGATAATGGATTATCTACTATAAAAATAACACTAAAGTCGTAGTGTCTTTGACATGGACAGAAGGCCTCGAGGACTGCTACACGATAAGGGTGGGATATTTATTCATAAAACCACCAGTACACCGTGAAATATGATTTTTACCAAGAATACAGAAAGCTACTGGGATTCCTTGTGTTACATACATTTTCACTCAACGTATTTAGGCGTGGATTTTGTGGGAGGAGTTAGCTAGACCAGAAGTAAGATGAGACTAGAAGTACTGAGCTAACCAAATTCTTCACTTGGCGAAAGTGAATATTCTTGATAACACACCAACGGTAGGCCCTCTGGTAGCGGTTTCTGAATTTTCCCTCCAAAACGTGAGACGTGAGACGCTCGCGGCGGTAGACGGTCGAACTAGATTCAAGCGCCCGTGTTCCGCGGCTTTAGGTCGAGGGGAAAGGGGTAGGAAATTTTTTGAAACTCGATCAATTTTTTTCTCTCTAGTGTAGTCGCGATAGAAGCGGCATAAAAACCTTAAATTTGTTCACTAGTGCCAGGATCTATTACCAATGCTAGAGCTCTTTACTTCTGGCTAGACTAATCATAATGTATGACGAATTTTAACAATAGCGAATTTGTAATCTATCTCGTTGCCTGTTGCAACTTACGCATTCGCCTAGGAACTCGTGTTGCTATCCAACCAATGAAAAAAATCACAGAAAGACGCTATCAGAATTATGAGGCACGTCATGCGATAGTAAGTTCTCAATCCCGGTATACCCACAAATCCCAAATTCATACGATAGAAATTAACATGGAATATATGGGTCGCAATGATTCCTAGTATCTGTATGCATTCCTTTTTCTAGACGAAGATTTTGGTTGTTTTCGTGACACTCGAGTTGACTTCAATGGTAAATAGAAAGTGAGATAAAAATGCTCAGGCGACAAGATTCAATATGAAGAGTTTGGCTTCAAAACATTTTACTTAATTATAATTATTTTAATTGCCTTTCCTAATTAGCGGGGTTGTGCTTTTTAGCCGTTGCTAATAAGTCAGAGGCCAATTATTTTATTTAAACCTTCTAATTAAGAAATTATGAATTCGTTAATTTAATTTAATTTATGCATACCTTAATCTTAAAATTTTCGTTTTGTTTTTAATTCGGTGTTGGGAATACCAGGATATGAAACCCGGCCAAGAAGCGATATCTAGTTTACTTCTTTACTAGGGAGAAGATATAAATTCCCGCCACATTTCTAGCTTTATCTCCAGTCCAAACGTAGGTCCGGAGTTAATCCCCGCCGCCTCTAAATTACAACCAGCATCTCATTGGTTCTTGAAAACTCGTGCACGTCAGCGCGACGCGAATGACGAAAATTAGTCATATTTTCCGATTGAGGAGAGGCGAAATAGTCCGGCACCTCCTTTTACGTCCCCCCTTGTATTTTGAAAGGGGGACTGGGACTATGGCCCGTGCGAATACTTAGGCATCTTATACCTTCTCCCTAATAAACTAGATATCGCTTCTTGACCAAGCGATATATTGTTAGAAAAATTTGAGAATTAAACTAAAATGATTCTGGGTTTTTACCCGCTTTTGTCTTATTTACATAAGTGTCAAAAAATGTGCCATTCATTACTAAACTTTCAAGGATTTTAATTTTAGGACATTTTAAATTGGGCTTATTCTTGATTATGATTAACTTTAGTTAATTGACTTATTTGAGAGAGAGGGAGCAAATTTTAAGTGTCAAACAATACTACCTATCATTATCACCAAGGATTTTGACATTAATTTGGGTTGAATTATTTGGTTTTTAATTATAGAAAGTTAATTTTAACCTTAACCTTAATTCTAATTAAGGTTAAAGAAACTTTGATAAAATAGTGTTTAAAATTTAGTCAACGCTAAGTGTTTAAAAATACTATTATTTCCAAGGATTTTGACCAAATATTGCGCTATTTTCGTTTGAACTAATTTTAGATTTAATTTTAATTAAAATTTAAGTTAAATCAGAGGGAGATTAATTTAACTTGTGGGGAATGTGTTAGAAATAGAAAATGTTATTTCCAAGGATTTTAACTTAATATTCAATTAAAAATTTAATTATAATTAATTTGACTCGAGGCTCAATTTGAAATTAGTTTCCCATTTGCACTCATTGCTAAAAACAAATCCAGATTGAAACCGTATTTATTTCAATTTACTGGCAAGTTTCAAAGTAATTATTTATTTATTAAATAAATCAAATTACTGTTCTTCATTTTTACTAAATTACCATATCTAATGAAAAGCAGTATATGCAAGTTATGTCCGTCCAAAAGACCGAATAAAACGTAACATTGGTGTTGCTATGCAATTTAAAATAGATTTAGACGATCTTAACTTTACTTAAGAAAGATTATTTCACCATTATGTAAGCGAATTAAGTTCTTATGATGATGCTGTAATTCAATTTGCATAGGGAAATATTTTTCCCCTTGTACAAGAACGCTACGTATGATTACCGTAATTAATGCTTATTATTATAATAATAACGTTTAATTTAAATTACCTTAACTTTTACTAGAAAACCTTTACCTCGAAAAGTATCAGGGATTTTTGAAAATTGTTCGTTAATTCGTTTAGTGTCAGAGTGGTATCAGCCTATTAGGGAATTTTAAAATTCTTAATTAAAAGTTTGGGAATTTTATATTGATTAATTTAATTTTATAAGTCAGGGAATTCCATATTGAATTAGTAATTTTATAAGTTAGGGAACTTCTAATTGCTTGGTAAATTGAGTTATTTTTGATCTTGGTTTAAAGACCAACATACGTCACATAAAATTAATACCCTTAAGTATTAATTAATTTAGAAAAATCCCCGACTAAATTAAAAATCACCCGATAAGTAATAATATTAAATTCAAAATTTCCTTATTCGATATGACCAATAAATAATGTTACATATAAAAACCTCTCAAATTATCAAGGAAAATAACCCCATAGATGTCTCGTCTCTAGATAATAATACATTTGGGGAAAACAGTATATGGTAATTATTTTAAACTCTTCACCATACCAATTGTATTACAGGGTAAATTCCCCAACCAAAGTTTGAAACATTCTAGGCCCTATAGTCTAGCCGCTTGGTCACACAAAATGGTAAAATAACCCTAGGTTACGATTCTGACGGAAATGTATGATTGATAATTGGTTTTTCTTGATTTCTGACTCCTTTAGTTACAATATTAAATGGAACCAAGCTAGCCCGATTTGAATTATTATTTTGGGAATTTACCCATAGAGTTTATGGACGGCGGAGCGGATATGTATTTTTAGAAAGGTACAATTTTTTTAAACTTTATAAAAAAAAAAAATTATATTAAGGGAATTTTTACAAAGAACGGGGCGGTTTATTACCCGCTTAAGTGACCTGTCCAGGTCAAGAAACTAAATATTTATTATTGAAATCCCTGAAATGAAATTCTATGATTCACATAGACGTAGGATTTTATGAAATTAATTAATATTACCTGGAATTCATACAGCTACTAGGAATTATTGTGTAGCCATATATCCCGTGTTGTTTAGTATGAATTCGGGTTTTGTGGGCTTACCGGGCTTGAGAACTTATTATCGTGTCACGCCTCGTAATTCTGATGGCGTCTTTCTGACTGTAATTTCATTGGTTGGGTAGCAACGCGAGTTTCTAGGCTCATGCGCAAGGTGCAACATGGAGCGAGATAGATAGATTATAAATTCGCTTTGGTAAAATTCGTCATAGATAATGATTAGTCTAGGTAATCCCAGAAAATCCGCCTATAGTTTACATTGAGGGAAAATGGATGGCTACACAATAATTCCTAGTAGATGTATGTATTCCTTCCTACTTTGGGTATGATGGTATCTGTCAAAGATCTCAAGTATGACTTACGTTCTTAAGTTTACAAGGGTGTGTTTAACGAAATATTTCTCACCATTTTAATTTATCCTTAAAATAATAATAATAAAAAAAAAGAATCAATTGGGCGTGGCTTAAACATGGCTGGGGATTTTGGCATCTGATGTCATCGTGTCATTAAGTGCCTGTACTATAAATTTGCGCCTTTTTTTCAAAAAAAATTAATATATCCATTGTCATTATGGTCTGTTAAGCCTAGACCTTAACCTTAAAGATTTTAATTTACTCGGTACCATGCGGTGTGACCATACAATATTTAATGTAGATCTCCGTATTTTTTATATCTTAAACTTATGTATATAGAGGGTGTTTCTACCCCAGCGGTCCTATAATTCCTATAAAATCCTATATTATTTTTTAACCTGACCTATATTATTATGCTATAACTTCATGAAAGGTCTGTCCTATAAAATCTCCTATATATTTTTCATGCTTAGTTTGGGGTCTTAGTTTTCGTTTATAGTTTAGCATTATCAAATTTATCCTAAAATTTTGTTATGGCTCTTTTAAAATCGAGATGACATTTGACTAGATTTGACCGAAATTGCGTTCGGAGTTTGCTCAGGATTATTTTTTAATTATATTATATCATTTAATTAAGTTCCTCTGAATTTAATTCAAAGTAAAATCAAATTTATTTTATTTATTTGAGATTTTTCTATAATATAGTTTAAACCAAAATAGTATTATATATAAGCATGCATTTTTATTCCTATATTTTCCTATAAAAAAAACAGGTGATTTTTTTCCTCCTATAAAATCCTATAGTTCCGGAACCATTTAAAAATTATTATTTTTGTTAATTGTTTAAAATAATACATAAGGCCTTATCAACCTTGGAAAAAAAACCCAAATTTTTTTAGTGTAAATAACCACTATCATAAATATGATATGAATCAAAATGTGGGCTTGGACTCGAGTCACACCCAAACATAATTGGGTGGTAATTCGAATCTCTCTACCCAATTGTAGAAATCTGATACGTTTAAAATTATTAAATGATGTAGGCCCAACACATTTATTAACATTTAGTGAATATTTTGACCTTTAAAAGTTTAAAATGTATTTGGAAGGACTCGACTAAATATTATTCATTAGATTCTATAATTCGTTAATAATAGTATGGTTATTAAAAACGCATTTTATCTGGTTTGGGGCGAGTAATAAAAATTTAATAGGCAATTAGCGTTAAGGCCCATTCAGACTGTATTTTAAAATCTTACTTTCACGTCCATGAAGTCGCTGTTTTCGATTAATTGGACACGTGTTTCAATAACTACGCGAAAAAATTCACCGCGGATTTAGTTTGAAAACTAGTTATCAGTGTCGAGATGGCACCACATCGTTAGCGCACCTTTTTTTTAGCCATAGCTTCCTCGATCATGCCTTACTGACGCGTGATTGAGTTAGCTACACATACGCTTTAGCAGACGATGCGTGAAAAGTTTTCGGATTCTTGGCAAGGTATTTGTTATCATTTTGGATGAGCTGCTATTTTAATATTCAAATATCTCGTGTTAAGTCGTCTGCTCTAGCGTTTGAACTAGGAAATTAATGTAACGAGGCGACCGATGGGAACTTAAGATTTTTATTGTAGTCTGAAGGGGCCTTTACTCTTTAGAATGCTGTACTTTCTTTTCATGTTTTACAAGAAATAATTATAGAAAAAATTAAATATATCGTGTTACCCTTAAGTGCTCAATGATTTAAGTTTCGGTCTCAAGACTGTCTCGTAAAGTTTATGTAATTAAATAGCGTAAGGTTATGCTACTGCCGTCTTTTACTTGAATTGAAATGGAATAACATGGTTTTCAATGCAGTTTTTTCAAGGTGCTCATAGACTAAGACTACATTATAGTATATTAATGTATGAAGTTACATTAAATAGATTTCACGTGTTTTTGCAAAAGAAATTTGATGCGATCTTAATTTGGGACATTTGTCAAGTTAATTTCAAATGTTATGTTAAGCCTATACAATCGTATAAATTAGGTTCTAATGGATTTTAAGTAAAATTAAAATTTAGTAAGGTTCTTTTGAACTATTCCGACTTTTTTAGTCTTATCAAAGACAAATCTCGCCCAGCGGTCCTATACTTTTTATAAAATCTTATATATTTGAACCTGTCCTATATTATTATACTATAATTTCGTGAAAGGTCCTATAATATCCTATAATATTGATGCTTAGTTTGGGGTCTTAGTTTTCGTTTATAGTTTATCATTATCAAATTTATTTTAATTAAAATTTAGTTATGGCTCTTTTAAAATAGAGATGAAATTTGACTAGATTTGACCGAAATTGATCAGGCGGAGTTTGCTCAGGATTTTTTAATTATATTATATCATTTAATTAAGTTCTTCTGAATTTAATTCAAAGTAAAACGCAATTTGTTATTTTTTATTTATTTGAGATTTTTCTATAATATAGTTGAAACTAAAATAGTATTATATATGAGCATGAATTTTTAGTCCTATATTTTCCTATAAAAACACATGATTTTTTCTCCTATAAAATCCTATAATTCCGTAATAAAAAATAAAATTTTTCCTTTAAGAAATTTATAATTTTTTTGACTGGGCTTCCTTAGCAAAAAATTAACATGGACGATAAGGGTTCGCAATCATTCCAATTAACTGTATATATTCCTGACGTTTCAAACTTTACCGAAAAACTTCAACATATAAGGCGTTAGTTAAGATAGGGTATTTTTAACTTTACAATAATACCCATGGAATTTGTTTTCAAAATTTAACAATAGAACGTACCGAGATAAAAAAAATGAAATTGAAAAGTAAAAATAAAATGCCCCATACTGTGTAACATTAGGTAATATCCGTGCCTGTTTATTTATTACCCCTTTGTTATTTATTATTTAAATTCTTTAACAAAACCACCCAAGTTCAAGTTTAAAATTTTAAAGTTTTAAACTTTAGGTAAAACACCGAAAATTATAATATATATTTTTCCAAAGAGGTTAATAACTATAATTAAATTTTTAGACAACATACTCACACAACACCTGGTGAATAATATAATATTAAATAATGTGCGTCAAACACTCCCCCCCCTACCCCTAAATAAATAAATTTAGTCTTAACCAACAATAGATATAAACTAGAATTAAATCAAACATTGCTTAAATAGTTGTAGAATTTTTATGAACCCACAAAAATCGCGTTATTTTCAAAGTCCCAAAAAACAGTTTTATCTTCTTTAAAAATACTTAATTAAAATTAAATGATACAATCGTTAATTAACCAGCACTATTAATTAAATAAATCTTAAGCTATAATGAATTAGTAATTAACCAAGTTTCTAAAGATACAGTTAAACGTAGCAACCTACATCGATAATACTATAAATTATACAAAAACGAGTTTTGCTTCGCAGTCCTTAAAAAACTGCATTTATACACAATCCGCGACACTTTTTCAAACCCACAAAGGGCCAGAAATTAGAAATTATTTTATGTATTGCAATTTGAAATTAAGTTTAATCGATATGAGAAATTTGGTTTTAATCGCGTAGTTCAAAGATTTGTTATGATTAGAAATTTTACAACAAAAACGGGTATAAATGCGGCGTTTCGAGATAAAAAAGGAGCTTAGATTTTCACGTATGAAATCATATAGAATCTGTTCCCGTAAAAACTTATCCCTGTCAAATAATTAAAGAGAGAAAATACAAAATGAGCTTTTAGCATTTTCATTTTTCAGGGTGGAAGAGATAACACTTATTTCGAGTAAAATGCCGCTTTACTACTCCTAAAATGAGGTCCCTCATTCTGATTTGTGGCTTTAAAAGCAGAGTCGTATTTCTGACATTTATCATACATTCAGAAAAGGTGTTCATATGTGTGTTGTTACTTGTTGTATAAGTTTCAAACTTCAATTCGAACTCGAGTCATAATCATCCGTTCCGAAACGCCGCATTTATACCCGTTTTTGTTGTAAAATTTCTAATCATAACAAATCTTTGAACTACGCGATTAAAACCAAATTTCTCATATCGATTAAACTTAATTTCAAATTGCAATACATAAAATAATTTCTAATTTCTGGCCCTTTGTGGGTTTGAAAAAGTGTCGCGGATTGTGTATAAATGCAGTTTTTTAAGGACTGCGAAGCAAAACTCGTTTTTGTATAATATCTGGCCCTTTTTGGGGAGAAAAGTTATTTAGGAATAAATTAGTTCTGGAATAGTCAAACTCAATTTTTTTAGACTAATTATATAGTATTTCACTAAATCGTAACTTACATTTGGAAATTGGAATGGTCGGATAATACAATGCACTGTATAAAAACACACTATGCTAAATATTCGTTGAAACCATGTGAAAATTATAAAAATTCTCAAACTTTGTGATCATTTAACCTTAGGCTTAGAAAGACAAAAAATAGGCCCAAAAAGTTTTAAAAAAATCACGTGAACTAAATTAGAGAATCAAAATGGTGAAATTGAGCGCGAGATTTGAATTGAAACTTTTATTGAAATGCAGCGCGTGCTGGCGCGTGAGCTAGCGCGTGGTTGAAAAATATTTTTTTTTGAAACCTATACAAAAAGGCCAAGTTAACCTTACACTACGAGAAATGAGATACTATAGCTTTTCAGCCTTTGCTAGTGCTGTAAAGTTAGGCTGTGAAAAAAGTGTACCCCCTTGGTCGCGAAAATATTTCCACCTCATAATGTTAAGCTCCATAGAGTTTAACATTACGATTTCGGATTGAGTATAAATAGAAAATCCCTGACGGGATTTTCTTAATTGATACCTTGGGCTTGAATTTCTTTCTTTTTTAATCGATAGAGCGTATAAAATAATTAATATTCTTAATTGGAACCATGTTTCTATCTACATTATTAAAAAAGATACGAGCAATTAAGTTAAATCCGTAATGGATGGCACTACGCGTTAGGCCTCTCCGCCAAGCACTGACTGGGGAGTACCTCTATTGGACGAACACGTCAGGTGGTACTAGGCGTCCAATAGAGATACTCCCCAGGCGGAGAGGCCTGACGTGTAGTGCCATCCATTTCGGATTTAACTTAATTGCTCGTAACTTCTTTAATATTGTAGATATGAATATGGTTCCAATTACAAATCTTAATTATTTTATACGCTCTTTCGATTAAAAATGAAACAAGTTAAATCCCGCAGTATCCCTTTAAACGCTCTTAATTTTCGATAAAATAAAATTAAAAATTGCACTTTCCCTTTTTAACTTGATAAATTTTGAAAATTTTAAAATTAAAAAAAGTTAGAAAACTGTTTTAGTTTTTATTAAATTATGCCCTAAGGTAAGGATATAAATCTAAACGATACCCTGGTGCGTTAATGACATATTTAAGTTAAAATCCTCTTTTTTTTGTGAAAGTTTTATCAGTGAGAACAGTTTTGTTATTGAGATTGAGAAGATATTTGGGGAGAAAATTTAATTTCTTTAATATCTTAAGTAAGTTCGAAATTTTTATTCACAAGGACAGATTTTGATAAACTTGTATCGTTTTAACTTAAGCAAGAAATATTATTAATCTTATGAATAGGTTATAGTTTGAATTGGTTTTAACGCCGCGTTTTTGACGAGATGTATGTATGTATGTAAGCCTTAGGCAATTTTTAACTTAATAATATTTTTAATTCAAGAATTTTAAGGTTATATACTAGGGATTATTTATTTCCTATGGGTTACTTCCGTTAAGTAATGAATTTAGTCATTTATCAGAATAAATTTGAAGCGGTAATATAATTCCTATAAAATCCTATATATTTTTGAACCTGTCCTATATTATTATCCTATAATTTCATGAATGGTTTGTCCTATAATATCCTATATATTTTTGATGCTTAGTTTGGGGTCTTAGTTTTCCTTTATAGTTTAGCATTATCAAATTTATTTTAATTAAAATTTAGTTATGGCTCTTTTAAAATAGAGATGACCTTTGACTAGATTTGACCGAAATTTCGTTCGGAGTTTGCTCTGGATTTTTTAATTATATTATATCATTTAATTTAATTAAGCTCCTCTGAATTTCAAAGTAAAATCCAATTTGTCATTATTTTTATTTGAGATTTTTCTATAATATAGTTTAAGCCAAAATAGTTAGTATTATATATGAGCATGCATTTTTATTCCTATATTTTCCTATAAAAACCCGTGATTTTCTCTTCTATAAAATCCTATAATTCCCCAAAAAAATTTGTATGATTTCAAGTCGAGAAGAAATCTGTGTATTCATGGTTAGATTGATACAGATTCTTGAAATTCTTAACTGTGTCTTGAAGTGAAAGTTTATTGAATTGTCCAGGGTTTTTTATTTTCGTTAAAGAAGAATTTTTTAATTGAGAAATCTCGTATCAATCATGACAAGTTGAAGATTATTTGAATTCACGTACAAAGTAAAAAAAATTCAATGAAAGAAAAAACCCCTCGATTTTTAGAAGACTTTGAAATTCTAAGATTATTATTAATTTTAATCAAAACATACAAGTTTTATTAAAGTTTGAAACATGTCGTTTGCAATGATGTTGTCACTCAACTGACTTTTTATCTCCAATTTTAAATATTGTACCAAGAAGGGATATCTAGTTTACTAGGGAGAAGGTAGAGATGCCTAAGTATTCGCGCGCCATAGTCCTGCAGTCCCCCTTTCAAAATACAAGGGGGGACGTAAAAGGAGGAGGCCCCGGGCTATTTCACCTCTCTCTCCTCAGTCGGAAAATATGACTGTAATTTTTTTCTCATTCGCGTCGCGCTGACGTGCACGAGTTTTCAAGTACCAATGAGATGCTGATTGTAATTTAGAGGCGGCGGGGATTAACTCCGGACCTACGTTTGGACTGGAGATAAAGCTAGAAATGTAGCGAATTTATACCTTCTCCCTAGTAAACTAGATATCGCTTTTTGATATTAATCAAAACATACAAGTTTTATTAAAGTTTGAAACATGTCGTTTACAATTGCTGGCTTTTTAAAACTTGAGATGAAAGGGACAATTGATAGCTAATATATCTCCAATTTGAAATATCGTACTGAGTCGAGAAAGTACACTTTTATGAAAGAATTTTATGAAATTTACTAAGAAAATTAGGTCTTTTAAAATATGTAAATTTTGTGTACTCAACGAGTTGCTTGGAAAGTATCATAATTTCCACTGAAAACGTACATATTTTTATTCACAATATTGTACGATTTCCCAGCTACTAAAATACTATAGTATTTAGGCGCCATTAAATGTATACAGTGACATTTTTGCTTTTAGTTTTGCCCGATATATTTTTAAATTACCTATTCATAAAAGTTTAAAAGTTGTTGTTTTGTGTTTTGCCATGGTTGACCGACTTTATTCAAACTTAAATAGCGGACCGGTATAGTTGACGAGAGCGTGTAATTTAACTATATTTAAAATTAACGTCTAAAATAATTTAAATTATAAACAACCTATTTATATATACATATAAAGTTTAAATAAAAAAATCGAAAAAAACCTTAATAAAAATTGCATTATACCAGGAATAGATTTAATTTTAGAAGTAGGAGAACAGAGTAATGTGGGCGCGCGTCAAAGTCCCGGACCCCCTTCCCCGGGGGACGGGGGGGGGTATGAAAGAAGAGGCGGGTCATAGTGACAGAGGTAAAAAGGAATTACGTATTTTTTGCCGCCGTCCGCGCCAGCAACGTCAACAAAATGTTAACGTAGTTTAAGTGGGCCAATAAGATAATTTAAACTTTTCGTTACGTGTTGGAGGGTGGGGCTCTATACTGGGCTTTGAGTCGGACTGAAGCAAATACTAATCGTTCTCTATTCCTACTTCTAAAATTAAATCTATCCCTGATTATACAATTGTAATTTTAACAAAGAGTGACTTCAATTTAAATTATTATCAGAGATTAGGATATTTTCGTGCAAATGTAACATTTTCGGTTAGTTCTATACCTTGCCTCGAGGGTACAATTTTTTTGTAATTAATAAATGTCACATTCAAGTAAACATCCCATAAAAAAACATCGGTTTTTCCAAATCTTACTTCAAATACTTCCAAAAGTTTAATTTTTTTTGTATTGAAAAAAGTATTAGTAGCATAACATAACAACATTTAACATAGAGACCCCGCGCTGTTATTTCTTAGCTTAAACTCAGCTATCCTTAATTAAGCAGGGATTTTCCCGGATTTCCCTACCACCATTTTTTATAGACCTTGACACTACATAACACAGAGTTTAACAACGTTTGATGCGGTCTCTATTGTAAGTGCTTGTACCCGAGAAACACATCTCCAGCTTCATTGTTAACTCTAAAGTTAAGTTTTTTTTCTTCTGCTAAATCAAGATAAAATAATGGCTTTTTTTTAAAAAAAAACCTAAAAGCGATTGTGCATAAGTTCATAAGATATGTTCCTACTATAAGTTTGTTTAATTAATATCTGGTCATGACAAACTGAAAGGCTTGTAATTTTGAAGTGAGTGAGTGAGGTCATAGATTCGAGGAGGTAAAGCGAGTGAGGGAGGCCTGGTGAGTGAGTGAGGTGCTGCTGTCAAAGGGGGCTTAGTAATGCAGACTAAATAGGAGTGCCTAGATGGAATAAGTCCTATCTGCAAAATTAATTAACCACCATGCACCGAGTGTACTTAGGACTTCAATTGACTCGCTTCCGTCGTTCTCCTTCTCGAACTAGTTATTTCGAGCTGCTGTAAGTCTCTCAGTAGCATTACGAATCGCATAGGTAGTGCATATCATACTTATCATTTAACATAGCTTATAAACTTATGGAACGTATGTGTTAAATCCGTATTTTTAAACGTGTGAGAATTTTTTAAGTCTTGGTGTAGGCGTAATGTAATGTTAAAGTTAAGTTTAAGCTATATTCTTTTTTATTTTTTGCTTTTGTAAAACTTCTCATGTGTGAAATTTGGCCATGCTTGTCTAATTATGGGCTATATACAACAGCACGCTTTTAACTCTCATTCTTTTTCGTCGAATGTTCATTGCTTTTGCTAGAAATTTAATGTTGAAGTTAAGGATTCTCAGGGTTAGAGACGGGTTTATGATATTAGAGGTCTATTTCTGTCTGGTTTCTGTTCTATTGTAAATTTTTAATATTTTTTTTTAATATCTGTGCCTTCAAGGGTGTAACTAATTGATTATTTTCCGTTACTACATGTACCTTCCATTATTTATACGAATTTTATGTATTTTATTAACAAATATCGATGTTTTTCATTAGGAATACATATAGCTACTAGGAATCATTGCGTAGGCTCGATTTTCACTTCAACGTCCCGTTACCTATGGTTGCCTACCCCTTTGTTACGTCTATATAAAGGTCTATTACAGCAAAAAAAATTAACAAGTTGGGAAATCAAATTAAATCTCTCAGAGTCGAGACGCAATTAAGAGGTTTTTCTTAAATAATTAAATAAATATAATTGATATTAATTATTTTAATCGGCATTAATTTAGCCCTATTATAGTTAAAGCGTTTTAAGAAACTTCATTCCTAAAATCATTATAAACTTAGCTATTGTTGACGTTTGAATTCAAGCGTATGCCTCTCAATGTTTTGGAAGTTTAGGGTATATAAGGCGATTGATTCTTAATAAATGAAAAGGAAACCCGATATTGTGTGAACCTTCTTCTTAATCCTTACGACGTCATAGTCACTCTAAGAGGTAAAAATAAATGAAATAGCCTTAAAAGCTTCAGATAACACACAGAAAACGTAAGCGACCACTTGTTCCTCAAATAGTCAATTGAAAATTTTCATTTTCCATAAACTAGTCATGGAAAGGGATGTAGAGAGAGAGAGTAATCATACACCGCTATTTTATTTATCTTTTACCAATCTGAGTTTTTAGCGGCTCATTTTTCTCGACTTAATATCTGCCAATTTTATCTCCATCGACACAATAGCAGATTTGCAACTTTAAGACCGCGTAAATTTAACCTTGAATGCCGGCTCGCAACCACTTTACAAACGTAACTTATCCAAAACCTCCCCCTTGTCCAATTAGTATTCTACCCCGTTTTGAAAACCAAGCTGTCTGCTTCGCTTCGCCATATAAGATACTATATTCTATAGAATGCGCGCTATTAACGGTAGCGTTTCAAAGAGCTTCCAAATTACCGCCTTTTTCTTTCTTTCTTTATTTTTAAGAAAAGTCCTATAAAATTCAAGATTTTCTTTCAGAATTTTTTTTTCTCACACCAATGGCCTTTGTGTATTGTTCGAACCCGCATCCGCCTTGAGATCATAATGGACCCATGAAGTGTATGCATGCGTGTGTATTTGTTTAGTTATTGGAGTTAGTTTTGCATATGGTTTTATTTTTATTTGAATAACGCGTTAAGTTTTTTTTTGTATTTTTGATTAAATGTAAATTTTTGGTCTACAGGGTTGTGTTATCGTTATGTAAATAGTTTATTAGTATGGGCCTTGAAATTAGCTTTAATTTGAGTAGTTACAAGGTGTGGTTAGTACCGCGCGTTTTGAAGGTATTTTGTTTTTAAGGGTATGGGAATTAATTTATCTGTGTATGGGGAAATTCGTCGAAATTTAAGAAAATGGATGCGATCGCGCTAGATTCGTATGGGCCTTACATAGAGCTTTCAAACAAGCTATTACAACATGGGGTTTAATCTACTTTAATTTTTAACTTCATGGGAATTTACTGATAAGTGTGTGGGAAAATTCGTCCGAAATGTAATAAAATTGTTGAGTTTACGCGAGATTCGTATGGGGCTTACACAGAGCTTTCAAACAAGCTATTACAACATGGGGTTCAATCGACTCTAATTTTTAACTTTATGGGGATTTATTAATAATTATATGGGAAAATTCGTCCAAATTGTACTAAAATGATGCTATCGCTTGAGATTCGTATGGGCCTTACATAGAGCTTTCAAATAAGCTATTATACTAATAGACTTTAAATTTATAACATTATGGGAATTTTTATGGGATTTTTTTTTAAACCTAACTATATAAAGTACTTTTCGCCGAAAATCCTAATATCCTAAATCCAATTACTGGATAAAATTCCGAGATATAAAAAACCTCCAAGTAAAAATTTACCCTTCAAATTCTAATAATTTAATAAATAGAAAAAATTTACATAAAATCGGCCGAAATGGAAATCAACCATCCATGCATTCTGATTATGACCTAGCTATTAACTATTTATGAGGTCAACAATGGGGGAAATTCCGAAATATTTCTTTTTTAAATTTTGGGTACATACAATAAGACCTTGAATTACTACCATTAATTAGATTTCGCCCACCCAAATACTGTCAAATAATCCAATAAATTGAAGGCAATATATATTAATTACGCCTTAAATTAAATTCGTGTAGATCTTAATTAAGGATTAAAGATTTACGTGCATCGTGCTGAAAACGAATTAACTCTAGGCGAACGAACAAATTGCTCAAATTAAAGGCATAATACTGTCAAATAATCCAATTAATTTAAGGAAATATATATTAATTACGTTTTAAATCAAATTAAATTCGTGTAGACCTTAATTAAGGACTAAGATTTATGTGGATCGTGCTAAAAATTTAAGAATAATTATCTCTAGGTGAACAAATTGTTCAAATTAACAAGCATAATTTAGCTTAAGTATTTTGAATTGAACTAAATTAAACAAGTTCAAAAATTTCTCGGAAATTATCGGATGGTATTACGCAAGTACATTTTTAACTTAACTTCGGTGATGTGTTCAACGAAGCGTATTTAATGCCTTTTCCTTTTCTTACCTTTGCTAATATCAATTACACATTTTTATGACTTATTTTTTTTTATTTGGAAAAATAATATGTATTGCAATTAACGGTAATATTATTTGCGAATTGAGATATGGGTCAAATTTTATTTTTTTTTTATTATTTTTTTTTTCTTGGTATTAGTTTGAATTGCAACATCAATTTTTTAAGAGCATTTTGTTTAGTTTTGTTTATGTGGAATTTAATTAGTTAAAAACTGAAGTGAACTTTTAAAATTTGATACTTTGTTTAACGGTTGATGAAATTTGTTATATAATATGATTAAGTTGAGGTGATTTTCTGATCAAAATTTATTAAGAATAAGATTCATTTTTAAGACAAATGTTTCGAAACTTATCTCTGGTATTTTGGTATTGAATTTATCTATTTTTAATAGTTCTTTAAGTATCAAATTTTTAATTTTGAAATATGTTTATGATCATTTATATTAAGTTTAACTAAGATTCTGGGATGGTTTTAAAAAGTGTCTGTGACATAATTTAATGTTCTTATGACATCATGGCTCTAAAGTCGGTTTTTTTTTTCTTAAGTTTTTGGTTTCATATTAACAAACGTGACATAGCAAACTAGGTAAAGGGCGCTTGAATTGGAGTGTAATTTTAATAATTGGACACAAAATTACAAAAACAAGTTGGGTCATGATTATAGTGTTTAATTGAAATTACATACCCTGCTCTAAAAATACGGTCCGTGAAAATTATAATTTTGACGCGTTTTACACCGTGACACCCAGAATTGTGCCAGTATTAAACTATTTTTGGATCGTATTCAAATTTTTCTAATTAACACAGCCTTATGGGGTTATTGTTGATTTGGAATAGAGCTCAGTTTGAGCTTCAAAATGAGCCCAAGAACGTCGAAATCGGACCAGAATTAGCGAAGTTACAAATTTTGAACCTTTTTGAAAATTATTAATGTCGTCATAATATTTTTGAAAATTATTATGACGTCGAAAACGAAATGAGTTTCAAAAATTTGAAAATTCTTATTTGTAATCGGATTTCAACGTGGTTGGTCTCATTTTGAAGGTCTTTTCGAGCTCTATACGATTCTAAAATCATATTTAAAATATTTTAAAGACTCGCCCTGTTTAATTTAAAATTAAATTAATTTCATTTCAAGTTTAAAAGAATTTGCATACAAGGGTGGCAAGCGTTTAATCATCACCTTTGTTAGGATTTTACTAAAACAAACGTTAAATTAATTAAATTTGAGCGCTAAATGCTTCTGTTTTGGCCTAAAATTCTACAGTTGGGTGGTTAATTAATTACACGTCAAGTATTACTATTTTTCAAAACGTGTTGGTTTAATTTTTTTATAAACCAATTTTTCATTATTTTCAACGCTTTTTAAAGGAACTAAATAATCAAGGTCCTTTTGTGGGTTTTAAAAGTTTTATATAATTATAATTATCATTATTATATTATTATATTAATTTTTTCTTTAGACTTTTCAATTATATTCACGTTCTCAATTTTTATTGGACGATAGAATTTCAATAAGACCATACGTGTTTGATTCTAATTTGATGAATAATACGTGTTATAATTTTTAACAATTTTAATATCGGTCAAGTTCGGGATATTTAAGTATTATTATCAGGGATAGATTTAATTTTAGAAGTAGGAATGGAGAACAGAGTAATCTGGGCGCGCGTCAAAGTCCCGAACCCCCTTCCATGGGACGGGGGGTATGAAAGAAGAGGCGGCTGGGTCATAGCGACAGAGGTAAAAAAGAATTACGTATTTTTCGCCGTCCCCGTCAGCAACGTCATCAAAACGTAGGGGTTTAAGTGAGCAGCCAATAAGATAATTTAAACTTTTCGTTACGTGTTGTGGGGAGGGGCTCTATACTGGGTTGGCTATGAGTCGGAATAACTGAAGTAAATACTAACAGTTCTCCATTCCTACTTCTAAAATTAAATCTATCCCTGGTAGAAACTTAGTTGAAACTAATTTTACTTATGGATTAAGATTTTGTTAGTTTAAAAATTAAGGTTAAATCTACGTTGGATAAACGATAAAGAACGTCCTAATTTAAAAGTTATTACTTTTTCTCGCAAAAAATTGAGAGTTGTTCCTTTGTTTAGGATTAAGTAGGCCTTAATTTTTAAGTTCGCATTTTACTTTAGTTATTTTTTTTTATTTCCTCCTGGGGGCTGGGGCTGCAGACAATGTTTAGTCACGTGGTACTACAAATAATCTTTATGTCCAAAAAATTAAAAAAATAAGTGATTGGGGTCATCAAACCAAATTTAAGTATTTTAAACAATCTTACATGTATATATTTTTTTTAATTTAAGAAAATTTTCATCAAGTTATTACACATCCTATTCCCACTCCATACTATATACTTTATGCCAAGATTTAATAATATATTCAAGAATACATACAGCTACTAGGAATAATTGTGCATAAATATATCCCATGCTAATTTTTTATGAATTCGGGTTCTGTGGGTTGGGCTTGAGAACTTACTATCCCCGACATGCCTCATAATAATTGTGATGGCGTCTTTTTAACTGTAATTTCATTGGTTGGGTAGCAGCACGAGGTCCTAGGCGCGCGCGATCCCAAGGTGCAACAGGCATCAAGATAGATTATAAATTCGCCATGGTAAAATACATCATACATTATGATTAGTCTAGCTAACTCCTCCCACAAAATCCACGCCTAGATACGTTAAGTGAAAATGGATGTAACACAATGCTTCCCAGTAGCTTTATGTATTCTTGGTAAAAATCATATTTCACTGGTGGTTTTATGAATAAATATCCCACCCTTATCATGTAGCAGTCTAATCTAGCTAGCTCTTCCCTGAAACAAAAAAAAACTGCATAGATCCGTTGAGTGTAAATGTTTCCTATTGTCTGTATGCATTCCTGTAGTACAACCAATTAGAATTAGGCTGTATATCGAAGTTATATAAACAATGTACGTGTTCGTCTTTTAAGACGAGTGTAGCAACCATTTTCATATCTTAAATCTTTCTTCATTTCAAATAATTCTTATAAATCCCAAGTTTAAAGAACTCCTTTTTTTTTGTAGCAATAGTAATCAATGAATAATACAGCTAAGCTGGGTAACCTAGGCCCACAAAACAAACCAGGCGAGATACCAACGTACCCCCGTACTGTACTGTTGTTACTAACTGTTCATTTTCAAGGAAATGGTTAAAAGAATTTATAATAAAAACAAGACGGCCCAAGGGCTCGTAATAGTAGCCATATCGTACGAGTGAATAGCCCCTCTATACCCTACCCTAATGAGTGGATAACCCCTCTATACCTTACCCTAATGAGTGAATAGCGCTATCTTTTTCAATGCTTAAATGATTTACCGTGCATAAAATCAGAGTGAATAGCCCCTCGATTCCCTACTCTAAACAGTGATTAAATTATGACCGTATAAATTTACTTATGCTGTAATTCTAATATTCCGGCGAATCGAAGAACAGATAGTTTTTAGTGATAATCCCCTCGATGAGTTTACAACATAGACTTATGCCGATGCACACTTATCGCATCTTATAAATTTCTAACAAGGACTTATGCCCAGAAACTTTTGAAAGAGAAAGTTTAGTTATAGTGATTACGCATTTTAGTGATTATCCCCTCGAATTACCTTTAGCAATGCTAAAATGATCAAACGCATAACGCTCATTTAACACTATGTTAGCTCTATCTAAACCAACATTTGAATTAACCGCCAAAACGTTCCAGTCAAACATAACGGGGAAAATCGTTATCTATTTAATTAGCACATACATAAAAAGAAAATAAATATAAAAACCCCAAACATACAAATTCATAAGTATCCGACCCCACAGATAAAAATTCAAAAGTATCCGATCCCACAGATTAAGAGGTACCCCACCCCACATCACCCCGACATTTTAGAGATAAAAATAAATGGTAAAAAACTGGGGGTGTCTATCAAGTCTCTATAGTTCAGTGGTTAGAATGTCCGTCTGCTGCGCCAGCGATCCGGGTTCGATTCCCGGGTCTGACCTGAAAAAATTTTAATTAAAATTAAATCGCTAACCGAGCCCAGTAACCCCTATGGGTGGGTTGTGGTAATATAAAGTTCCTTTTAAGCTAAAATCTGACGATAACGAAGCGACAACCCCGGCCACTACTACTACTACTACTACGGACGGCTCGGGTCAAACTAAGAGCCTATCGTATACTACGATATGGCTAAAAATTGGGGGAAAAATAACGAATCTAACTTGTGTTAGTTTTAACCTAGGCCTGCAAAACGATTCAAGCAACGCGTGGGACCGTTTTATCAGATCCTAGCAAAAGTTTATAGATAAAAGAACGTAAAGTGTACTTCGTTTACGATTGCACGCGATGCGTGATACGAGACACGCCCCCTTTATTTCTCAGAATTGTGTTGAACCCCTCTGCGTTACTGCGTATGATTACCTTCAGGACCGTAGCACAGGGGACAAGAGTGAATAGGCTTAATAGACCATTTCGATGTAACTTAAAGGGAAAGACACGGGGAGGGGGATAAAACGATGCCTTTCATCTCGTTTTTGGCGCCTGAGCTGTTGTCTTTTTAAATCACTAGAGTGTGTAATGTATCATCAACCCCCTTGTACATCCCGATACCGATAGTTGCCTACCCCCCTTTTTCACGTCGAAAAGGATTATATAGTACCCAATACTAGATAGCTCTAGTACCAAGAATAGAGTACTATTTTATTTAAACCTTTGACCTCTAAAAAAGCTCGCCTCTGATTATTTGGTTGGCTTAGGGGTTGAGATTGGAGTCGTTTGCTTCACAAGGCTGGGTCGAGCTGCGGAAAGAAGTATACTTTTCATTTTTTTTCTATTAACTTTTGAGCTTTAAGCAAAGCTGTAGAACTTTCCAATTGGGAAACTGTTTAAGTTAATGCGAATTTAAACGTTTTTTTTTTTACTTAAACGACAAGAGGAAGTTTCAAGTACAAATTAAACTAACATAGGCCTATACGTAGGATATCCGAAATATAAGCTTGATAAATTAACGTTTATATAATCCTATATATACATATATTTTTTTTCTCGATTTCAATATGATATTTAGGATTAACTTTTTCCAAGGAAAGTTTTGTCAATTTTGCAACAAGTGCCAGTTGATTTTTTTTTAATTTCTAAATTTTAGTTACTAAATATTTGTAATAATAAATTATGCCTTAATCGTACGCGTAAGTTACATTAAGTTAATTAATTTCTCATTACTTAATTAATATTATAATTAGATGCATAGATATTCATTATTTAATAAAAATTAAAAAATGTAGAATTTTATTGTACCCCATGTTAACCCTTATTTTTAGCAGACGATATTTCACCCCCCGGCCTTTGAAAGACGTCTATTAACAATATAATTGTACTAATTAGGAGTATATATCTTAATTAATATTATAATTAGTTGCATAGATATTCATTATTTAATAAAAATTAAAAATTATAGGACTTTATTGTACCCCATGTTAACCCTTATTTTTAGCAGACGATATTTCGCCCCCCCCCTTGGGCCTTTGAAAGACGTCTATTAACAATATAATTGTACTAATTAGGAGTATTTATCTCAATTAATATTATAATTAGATGCATAGATATTTATTATTTAATAAAAAATAAAAATTATAGAATTTTATTGTACCGTGTTAACCCTTATTTTTAGCAGACGATATTTCACCTCCCCCCGCCCTTTGAAAAAGGTCTATTAACAATATAATTGTGCTAATTAGGAGTATTTATTAATTAACCCGTAAACTTTGTTCAAAGGCGCCGCTATTGTTCTGAAAAAAAATATAAACCTAAAATTACAACTTTAAACGTTCCGCCGAATTATATTTCAATTTCACCTTCAATTTATTTTTAAAATTATTTTTCTAAATTATAAAATAAATATTCGTCCGTCAGTTGTCAAGCAAGCGCTGCTAGTTTAGTTTAAAACACGAGAACCACCTCTACTATTAAAAAGTTGACATTGGTAAGACATTTTCCTCATACTTTAGATTCTATATTTCCTTATATTATGGACTTAATTAATTTATGATTATGTAGAGAGAGCTGGTCTAGAAAATCTACATATTTAAATTTTTTTTTTTGGAAAATGTTTCCCGCAACTCTGATAATGAAATCAAAAACTTGGAAAGTTCTATATCATAAATTTTAATATTTATTATTTAACCCCATGGTAACCCTGAACCTAACTTACTGGGAAAATTGATAAATTTGTTGATTTCATTAAAACAATTTCGTAGAATTTGTATCAAAATTCATATTGCAAATTTATGTGAAAATTATGAATTTTGATATTTATAAAAAATTTTATTTGTGAAAAAAAATCACGTGTCAAATTCATATAATGGGCAAATTCATAGAAAATTCATGAAAAAATTTACTGATTATTTGTAGAAAATTCATCGGTATATTCATGGGGGAAATTTATTGAAAATTCGTAGAAAAAATTCATGGGAAAATTCGTAGAAAAAATTCATGGGAAAATTCGTAGAAAAAATTCATGGGAAAATTCGTAGAAAATTCATGGGAAAATTCGTAGAAAAATTCGTAGAAAATTCATGGGAAAATTCGTAGAAAAATTCGTAGAAAATTCATGGGAAAGGTTATGGGAAATTCTTGCAATTCATGAGAAATTCATAGAAAAAGCATGGGAAAAATTCATATAAAATTCATGAGTAAAGTCATGGGAAAATTCATATAAAATTCATGACAAATTCACGAGTAAATTCATGGGGAAATTTATGGGAAATTCTTGACAAATGTAATTCATATGAAAATTCATGGGAAAAATTCACATAAAACTCATGGGAAAAATTCACATAAAACTCATGGGAAAAATTCACATAAAACTCATGGAAAAAATTTTATATAAAACTCATGGAAAATTCATAGAAATCAAAATTTCACTCATATCCCGTTTTGGTATTAAATCTTAAAAAACCTCCCGTAAATTATTTGTCTACCATTTAAAACTAATATAAGCTAGCTAAGATAAAAAAGGTATAAAACACACTTTTTTTGTCTCCCTCTAATTTACCCTTGGACTGCACGCATCACAGAATTAAGAAATTACCACCGTTTTCCGAAATAAAAGTAATGAAAAAAAAATTATTTAGGCCAAGCTTAAGAGAGAGAGAGACATATGTGACTTATCGTGTCACAGCACCCAATATAATCTACCATTAGGCTATAACGTTATATAAAGCAAACAGCTGCCAACACTCTTAATGCCAAAGAAATTTCGTAAGACAATTTTAAAAATAAACTTTTAACTTACCATTTAAACTTGTTAATGCGACGCAAATACTGAAAGGCCACGATGCCTCGGCTCTTGTGACGGAGAAATTGTTAATTACACTGAGATAATAGACACCTTGTGACCTAATCATGCCATAGGTCACAGAGTTCACGATAAAACATCCGATAACCATAATCCAACTGAATCTGGAGTCTGGTCCGATAACTTCCTTTTCCTTAGCCATTTTTTTTAAATTAAAATACTTTCGTGTGAATTATTTAAAATGTTAAGTTCACAAATGTTCACAAATTTATGATATATTTAAGTCGTGATCACATTGAATTTTAAACGCATTTTTGAATTAACAAAAATGTTACTTAAAGTTGACGTTTGACGTTTCGAAATTAACTTTCACTTGAATTATTTTTTACTTAATTAAAAGTAATTTTTAACACAGCTGAACTGAATTGAATTACTTTTAAATTAAATTTAAAAAATATTTAACTCTTTATCTCTTTATATTATAAACCTCTCTTTGGTAAAATTAACTTAACTTTAATTATATTAAAATTTAAGTTAAAATATACACACTCTCTCTATCTTTCTAACACACCGGAACCCTTCACTTCCTAACTCAACAGTTCCAAACGTTATACTAAATTATCTCCATGAGATTTCAACCATAGGTCTCTACTCTCTAGTCTCTAGTCTTAGGTAAGAGACCCACCTTCAACTGAGCGTGACGTCACTAACTCTCTTAACCAATCATGCACGTTGGCCATGCCGCCAAATTCGTTCCCACCTCTGGAAGGTATTAAATCCTTTTTTTCTTTTTTTATTGTCATTTGAATTTAAATACAATATTGGTTTAATAATATAGCCTCGTGGTCTTGGATTTTCTTGGCAGTAAAATAGCTTAGGTATAGGCCCTGAGAAATTAGTGGGGTGTTTTTGTTTTTATTTATATTTAATTAATACTCGCGTGTTCTTAAATTTATTTAAATTAGGGATGTCATAGATATTTAATTAATTTTCTCTGGCCAATTTTAATTTCCAATTTAATTTTAAAATTTAAAAAAAATTTAAATTCAGTGACTTGACCTGACTTTTTTTATTTAAAATTCCCTGACATTTTAAAAAACATTTTAAAATTCCCTGACATTTTTAAAACATTTTAAAATTCCCTGGCTTTTTTAAAAACATTTTAAAATTCTCTGACATTTTAAAATTCCCTGACATTTTTAAAAACATTTTAAAATTCCCTGACATTTTTAAAAACATTTTAAAATTCCCTGACATTTTTAAAAACATTTTAAAATTCCCTGACATTTTTAAAAACATTTTAAAATTCCCTGACATTTTTAAAAACATTTTAAAATTCCCTGACATTTTTAAAAACATTTTAAAATTCCCTGACATTTTTAAAAACATTTTAAAATTCCCTGACATTTTTAAAAACATTTTAAAATTCCCTGACATTTTTAAAAACATTTTAAAATTCCCTGACATTTTTAAAAACATTTTAAAATTCCCTGACATTTTTAAAAACATTTTAAAATTCCCTGACATTTTTAAAAACATTTTAAAATTCCCTGACATTTTTAAAAACATTTTAAAATTCCCTGACATTTTTAAAAACATTTTAAAATTCCCTGACATTTTTAAAAACATTTTAAAATTCCCTGACATTTTTAAAAACATTTTAAAATTCCCTGACATTTTTAAAAACATTTTAAAATTCCCTGACATTTTTAAAAACATTTTAAAATTCCCTGACATTTTTAAAAACATTTTAAAATTCCCTGACATTTTTAAAAACATTTTAAAATTCCCTGACATTTTTAAAAACATTTTAAAATTCCCTGGCTTGCTTTTTAAAAAACATTTTAAAATTCCCTGGCTTGCTTTTTTAAAAACATTTTAAAATTCCCTGGCTTGCTTTTTTAAAAACATTTTAAAACTCCCTGACTCTTTAACAATCATTTAAAAATTCCCTGAGTCCTGACACCCCCCCCCCCCCATTTTAAAATCCCTGAGAATTTTTCAAGATACTTTGGCAACTTTGACTTCACTGACTCAAATTCTATATATTCATAAATAGTTTACTCTGGAACTTCAATGAAATCAATAAATTTTCCCTTTATTTCACTTCAAGTCTGCCTACAATCCCGAACGATAAACCAAGATTTTCCCCATAAATAATCGAGTTTTGATATCGTTATCAACGCCATGGGAAATCCCAGGACCTTTTATATAGAAGTATATATAAATCCATAATCAGTAAAGGATCAACTTTATTGATAGTTAACTGTTAAACCTAATTACCATAAACGATTTTTCTATATTGGAAGGAATCATAAAGAGTCTGAATCCGAAAATGAAAGTGGGCTATGCTTGTTTATCCTCTTTCAACGTTACGTTTCGGGACCATGTTATTATTCTTAAGAAGAAAATGTAGGTTAAGTTCAAGCGTGTACCGAAGAAGATATAAAATACGGCTTCAGTTTTAATGTTTTCGGATGTGATTTAATTTTAGGTAGCTTATAGAGAAGCTGTCTTTGTCTGTCTGCACGTTATTAACAAAGATAAATAGAAAAAATGGAAAGTAAACTAGACGCTGAATAGGAGATTGACTGTCTGTACATTATTAACAAAGATAAATAGAAAAAAATGGAAAGTAAGCCAGACACTGATGAGGAGGTTAATTAGAGCCTTTTGTAGTAACTTAAGTTTATAAGATATGTTCCATCATAAGTTTGTTAATCTCTGGTCATGACAAACTGTAGCTTGTAATTTTGAAGTGAGTGAGTGAGGTAGGTCGTAGATTCTGGTGAGACGCTTTCAAAGGCTTAGTACCGACTAACCTCGCGGCTTGCTACACACAGTTAGAAAGACGCCATTAGAATTATGAGGCGTGACGCGATAGTAAGTTCTCAAGCCCGGTATACCCATAAAACCCGAATTCATAGTTATTAACATGGGAGGCATGGGGTCGCAATGGTTCCAATTAGCTGTATGCATTCATGGTGTTTGCGACGTACTCCAATGGTCTTGAGGTGTTTCTCTATAGGTTCAAGGGTCGACCAATCCGGCGTATTCGCGTACAAGTATTTATAAGCCTGTTTTAAATTAATTCCTTAGTGTACCACGAGATGGCGCTAAACACATTTTTCGTTGACTGAGAGACAACGTGAACCTACAATGTCCTACCTAACTTTCTATTATTTATAATTGCCATTGATTTTAAATTAAAACCAGAGTTTTAAATTAATTCCCTAGTTTACCACGAGATGGTGTTAAACACGTTTTTCGACAATCTCCTCACAGTCCTTACTTCCTTTTATCTATATTTGCCATTGGTTTTGAATTAAAACAATTTATTAATCTTACGCTACGACTTATTTCTTAAATATATTTAATGGCGTTGCGAGAAACATTTAGTAATTATTGCTAAGACTTAACTTAAAAACCTGTCATGAACAACGGCCACAAAATAGTTAAATGTTAAGTACCGTCGTACCACAAGGTACTCACTCGCTACCTGTATCCAAGTTTACACATTTTAAGACCTAAAATGTAAACCACTTTCAATATATAGAAAAATATAAATTTCTTATTGTCTTTTAAAATCCAACAAGGTTATTGTATACCTACTTACTCAATGGAGAAAAACTTTGAATGAATCAAAAAAAGCTAAATAATAATAATATTAAAAACCCATGGTGTTTTCTGAGAGAAATTAAAATTCTTACCTTATATTCAGAAGCAAATTAAATTGAAGTTCATTAAGTAATTCAGGGATAGATTTAATTTTAGAAGTAGGAATGGAGAACGGAACGGTTAGTATTTCCTTCAGTCCGACTCATAGACCACCCAGTATAGAGCCCCTCCCTCCAATCAACACGTAATGAAAAGTTTAAATTATCTTATTGGCTGCTGACTTAAACTACGTTTTGATGACGTTGCTGCGGTGACGGCGAAAAATAATAAAGGTAATTCCTTTTACCTCTGTCGCTATGACCCCCCCACCTCTTCTTTCATACCCCCCCCTTCCGTCCCGTGGAAGGGGGTCCGGGACTTCGACGCGCGCCCACATTACTCTGTTCTCCATTCCTACTTCTAAAATTAAATCTATCCCTGCTTATACATTAAAAAATTACTAAATTATTTCTTATAACTTTATTTTGATAAACTTTTCCGAATTATATCTTTATAAAAAATACCTAAGGCGTTTAAAAATCGGGGTTTTCAAATTACCCAGCATAGCATGAGTGTCTTTCGATTCCGTCGAATTTCCCCCGCTAGAGGCACTGATCCTTAAATGCTTTATTATAGTAGGTGGTGTGACCACGTTGTAGTACCAGCTCTTAATTACACCAGTAATAAGCCGGGATTTTTTCACCTCGAAAAATATTCCCGAAATTTTTCAAGGACTTCATTGATTCGGGGTTTTTTTATTTTAAAATTCAGCCGGAAGTTTATTAGGAATTAGATTAATTGGGTATATCGAATTAACTCATAATATAAAGAAAAACCGGATGGGATTTTCTACCTTACCTTTCGTGTAATTGTGAATGTGACGTCAGTAACGTGGAATTTAAACACGGTGATTGGTTTATATTATTTAAGGTGAATCTTTGGTTAAATCAAGAAGCGATATCAAGTTTATTAGGGAGAAGGGTTAGGTGCGTAAGTATTCGCGTGCCATAATCCCAGTCCCCGTTTCAAAATACAAGGGGGGACGCAAAAGGAGGCCTGGCTATTTCGCCTCTCCTCAATCGGAAAATATGACTGTAATTTTCGTCATTCGCGTTGGTCGCGCTGACGTGAGTTTTCAAGAACCAATGACTCGCAGGGCCGGAAATAAGCACAGGACACTGGACATTGTCCAATAAAATTTTAAAATGTCCCATAATTTTTTCAAAAACTAAGGGGGTCAGTGGACAGTTTGACCAATAAATTTTCCCAAGTTTTGATAGCTTGACTATGGAGATGCAACACTATTTTTGCGCATTCCAGTGGACAATGTCCAATATATTTTCAAGTCAAACAGGGGGGTCACTGGACACATGTCCTATAAGAAATTTTTCTTATTTCCAGCCCTGCCAATGAGATGCTGGTTGTAATTTAGAGGCGGCGGGGATTAACTCCGGACCTACGTTTGGACTGGAGATAAAGCTGGAAATGTGGCGAATTTACACCTTCTCCCTAGAAAACTAGATATCGCTTCTTGGTTAAACTTAATGGTCTTAGGTTAACCCTAAACTGCGCTATCCCTTATATCTCATTCAGTAATCGCAGACCTATTCCATCTTGGTCCTATTTAGTCTGCATTACTAAGCCCCCTTTGACAGCAGCGCCCCACTCACCAGGCCTCCCTCACTTTACCTCCTCGAATCTATGACCTACCTCACTCACTCACTTCAAAATTACAAACCGTTCAGTTTGTCATGACCAGAGATTAATTCAACAAACTTATGGAAGGAACATATCTTATAAACTTATGATTATAACTATACTGTCTGTTAGGTTTCCGTTCTCAAATAATGAAATCATAGGCCTACATAATAATTAAATTAACTATTAAAATGTGATAAAAATATTACGGTGTGGTTAAACAATGACTAGGTACTTTTTAATTATGTTTCGTGTAAAAGTACACACCTAAAATGATGTAAAATGATATTACGAACGTACGTCAAAAATACCACGCCCAAATAATTGGCACGTTTTGTCTTCATTTGCTTTACATCTATACTAACTTTGCCAAATATTCAAATTGTTTCTCACACTTTTAAAATCATTTTGACAATTAAAAATAATAATAAAATTTAATTCGTATTACTTAAGAACATTGGAGTGACACCAAATAAAGCCTTTTACCTTGATATTTTAGTAACTTTAGTTTTAGCAGAAGGGGATAATTGAAGAAGTGTGACCCTCTGTATCCTCTTAATACTTCAGTTATGTAATCACATGATTCTTCCCATGGGCGAGGGAATTACCCTTTTTGTTAATTTGCTCCCCCGCTCATCAAACTTAATTAAATTAAGATGGGTAATTACATCGCATCGTGCTAGGGTGAA
This sequence comes from Phalangium opilio, assembly GCF_054372755.1. Lineage (NCBI taxonomy): Eukaryota > Metazoa > Arthropoda > Arachnida > Opiliones > Phalangiidae > Phalangium > Phalangium opilio. Next base: position 4,817,750 of record NW_028324218.1, on the reverse strand, counting down.
TTCTATAACCGTTTGGTATTTACTAAATCCCCATTCAGTAATCAACCAGGCACAAACCTTGATTGTCTTGACGTGGCGGGACAAAAATTAACGCACAAGCGCATGCATGCGCCTTGCCAAATTGTTAAGCAGCGCTAATAGATATAGTAATGATGAGGGAACTATTTAAAATGGCGTATGCGCATGCATGATTCGGTTTAGTAACCTTGCTATAATAAATGTTAAGGGATGTTGTTGGGGAAGAATCATGTCCCGCTTTGTGGAGGTACACTTCTCTCGAAGAGAAGAAGTATTATATACTTCTAGTTTTAGCAAATACAAATGATGGTAACAGGAAGTGCATTTTGGTCGTACTAAGGTTCTAAGGAAGTTAATATTTAATCAACTAGCCGTTATAAAACAAGCATGGGTGTGTTTCCTTATGAAAATATAATTTAAAAAAAAAACCCTTCGACAACAGGTTATTAAATGACTAATTATTTTAATGTATACATTAATTAATCGCCTCTAGCGAAATTAATTTCAAAATTACCCGATATCAGGTTATTTTAATCAAGCAATTCTTTACCCGTTTTGGCTCAAGCGCATTTTGCAATAGAGTGATAGTTACGCGGAGTGATACACGATGTTAAATCACGTAAGGTTGAAAGTGGTAGTTGCAAAGTGTTTTGTTGAAATAAAAATTTAAATATTAGACAGGGTTTTTTTACATTATTTTAAGTTTATTTTAAATTTATGGGTTATTTTGAAATTCAAGGTTTTTTAACTTTAAAATAATGTAAATAAATAAAACTAGAAATTTTTATTTTGAAACATTAGACTTAAATTTAAAATTAGTTTAAACAAAATAAAATTTTATTAACAGAAATGTAAACATTTCGAATTTATCTACTAAAGTTTTCATTTTTTTTTGCTATTTATTTCCCGTATTTTTAACAATTAGTGATAATTAATAGAGTAACGGTGGTATCAGTTGTTTATTAAGTTGTAATACTACAATTTCGTGATTGAAATTTTAATTAAATTTTAAAATTAGAATACCGAATTAAGGTTAAATGAATTTTAAAAACGTTAAACGGTTCATTTGCCAAAAATATCGTGCCAAAATTTATTAACAAAATTTATTTTTTTTTAAATAAAATAATGGTTTAGAAAATTGGAACTAAAAATTAAATTCTAAACACGTGTTTACGTAAATATTGAAGAATTCAGTGTCCACGATGAACCACGTGTATATTTTTCTTAATTTAAAATTTGATCACGTGGTCATAGAATAAATTATTTAAAAAATAACGTATCTACCGTAAAATAGACCAAAAATAGGCCAGAAAAAAATCATTTATTTTCAACAAACTTCACCTTGAAAAAAACGTTGAAAAATATTGATTTTGCAATTTTGAAATCAAATCTAGCCCTTTTTCATGACCACGTTGTTGAAAATATAAAATTCTGAGGGGGATCGCGTCTACTTAAATATTGTTTTATTTTTCATTTTAAAATTTTAATGGTATTTAAGACAATTTTAGGCTTAACTACACTGACAATTATTATCCGTTAATACCTAGAAAACTTTAGTAAATACCCGTTTAACCTTTCAGTAGACGTAAAGCTCGGGTAGCCTCTGATAACACTAAAATGTTTTATTGAAAAAATAATAATAACAATCGAAGTTGAAGAACCGATTTTTAATTCGCGATATCATAATTTTTTTTATATAAAATAATGAAATAAATTTTTATGATTAAATGACAAGTTTAAAGGAATAGTGTCCGTCTTCCTATTTAATCTGTTCAGGGATAGATTTAATTTTAGAAGTAGGAATGGAGAACAGAGTGATCTGGGCGCGCGTCAAAGTTCCGGACCCCCTTCCCCGGGACGGGGGGGGTATGAAAGAAGAGGCGGGTCATAGCGACAGAGGTAAAAAGGAATTACGCATTTTTCGCTGTCTCCGTCAGCAACGTCATCAAAACGTAGTTTAAGTGAGCGAATAAAATAATTTAAAATTATCGTTACGTGTTGGAAGGAGGGGCTCTATACTGGGTGGTCTATGAGTCGGATTGAAGTAAATACTAACCGTTCTCCATTCCTACTTCTAAAATTAAATCTATCCCAGTTAATAATAATAATTTTTAAAACTCATATTTTTGATGACACTGTTTCTTTAATTTTAATTTTTTTCTTTAATATAGTGGGAGGGGGAAGGTGAATTTTTTATGATTGAAATGATCGAATGACAAGTTTAAAATTAGGGTTAGGTTAACATTGCGGTACCATGCGCCATCGTGGAAAATCCGGCCTTGAATTGACAGTAAAGTTTAAAAAACCTTTTGGTGTTTTACCATCGTGAGTGACTCGTTTAGTTAGCAATCACTACGAGAGACTAATATTTTAAACTTGTTCAAGTTCAACGCTTATTTCGGTTGAAATTTACCTGCCATTTCTTCTAGAGACACGATCTGCGGTGTTGTTTTAAGCTATTTAAAGACTTAAGGTGGGTTTTCTTGCTATATTTTTAATTTAAATGTTTTGGGTAATTTCTTGGAATGGTTTTTACCTCTTTTCAAAGGTAAATTTTATTTAGATATCTGGTTTTATTTTTTACTCATTTATTTATTTATTTTTGCATCCGGTGTGCCATATTATTACCTGTATCAGGGAATACATACAGCTTTTAGGAATAATTGTGTAACCATGTATCCCGTGTTAATTAATTTCTGTGAATTTGGGTTTTGTGGGATGGGCTAAAGTGAGAACTTACTAGTTTTGTAGTCACGCATCGTAATTCTGATGACGTCTTTCTAACAGTGTTGTGTCATTGGTTAGGTAGCAACAAGAGGCCCTAGGCGCGTGCGCAAGATGCAACGAGATAGATTATATTTACAGAGGTAAAATTCGTCATAGATAATGATTAGTCTAGCTAGCTCTAACCACAAAATCCGCCCTAGATACCTTGAGTTAAAATGGATACGCAGTGATTCTTAGTGGCTGTATGCATTCCCGCCTATCTAGAAACGTAATTACTTATGTAAGTACTTCAACTTTCATGTTATGATAAATTAGTGGTGTTTTTCGCCTGGTTTTCAATTGGTCAGTACTAGACATTCGGAGCAACGTTACTTGAAAGGGATGGTTAATTATGTTTACATATCATTAACCAATCTTTGCGCGCTTGGGTAATTACTAATTAGGGTTGGGAACTTAATTGTTTTCTTACACACGCGTCTTTCTAATTGTAGATATGTAATTTTCAACTAAATTTGTAATTTTATTTACGTCAAGTTATTTCAATTAAAAACATTATATAACGTAATTTATTTTAGTTTCGTAGCTAAGGCGCAGTTGACGGATATCCTATTCGGGGTGTGTCGTATTTACGTCTTATGAACTTGTTTATTGCAATGGATGTTATAAAACTTTAGGAAATATCTAGCCTTAACGTAATTAGAATTTAAAATACACCCTTATTAACGGAAGTAATTAAGGAATACGTGTTGCAAAAAATACGGTAACTTTTATTTCAAAATATTAAGATATCGCTCTAGACGTTATCAGTGATCTCATGATTAGTCCTTAAATATGACGATACTTTGCGTGATAAAAACTTAATGACGACGATGCTGCGCATGATCAAACCTTTAATATGACAATACTGCGCATGATCAAGCCTTAAACATGACAATACTGCTTATGATCAAGCCTTAAACATGACAATACTGCTTATGATCAAGCCTTAAACATGACAATACTGCTTATGATCAAGCCTTAAACATGACAATACTGCTTATGATCAAGCCTTAAACATGACAATACTGCTTATGATCAAGCCTTAAACATGACAATACTGCTTATGATCAAGCCTTAAATATGACAATACTGCTTATGATCAAGCCTTAAACATGACAATACTGCACATGATCAAGCCTTAAACATGACAATACTGCTTATGATCAAGCCTTAAACATGACAATACTGCTTATGATCAAGCCTTAAACATGACAATACTGCACATGATCAAGCCTTAAACATGACAATACTGCACATGATCAAGCCTTAAACATGACAATACTGCACATGATCAAGCCTTAAACATAACAATACTGCACATGATCAAACCTTAATAACAACAATACTGCACATGATCAAACCTTAATAACAACAACACTCCACATGATCATGAAGCCTTAATAACAACAATACTGCACATTTTCGAACTTTAATAGCAACAATACTGCACATGATCGAGCCTTAAACATACCACTCATGATCAAACCTTAAACATAACAATACCGCTCATGACCAGTTCTTCATTAAACATGACAATACCGCTCATGACCAGTTCTTAATTAAACATGACAATACCGCTCATGACCATGCAGTTCTTAATTAAACATGACAATACCGCTCATGACCAGTTCTTAATTAAACATGACAATACCGCTCATGACCAGTTCTTAATTAAACATGACAATACCGCTCATGACCAGTTCTTAATTAAACATGACAATACCGCTCATGACCAGTTCTTAATTAAACATGACAATACCGCTCATGACCAGTTCTTAATTAAACATGACAATACTTAATAAACCAATCTTTATCATTACCAAACTCACAATCAGTCGTCACTAATTTCCCGCCCAATCCTGTAATGGCGCTCAAACAAGTCGAGGTCACTTTAGACTTAATTTTAACCGTATCTATTTTATCACCTGCTTCTATGTACCATAATGACGTACCAGGATACGAAGCTCCGTACGAATTGAAGGTACCAATAGCGCTACCAATTCCACAAGAGGAATCCTTCAAATTCAAAACACCACTCTTGGAATACCTAACCCTAATTAAGAATTCACCGGGCCTTATTTCTTTAAACCGAAATTGTTGATACTCCTTGCAGTTTTGATTTGTGAATAGAACCAGGTCTTGGTACGACACAGCGTCGCTCGTTAGTGACGCTGAGAGTCCATTGGTTGACGAGGTCAAACTGTACCATAGTTTGTCTTCTGGTTTTACTTCTTTGAATACGATGAAGGCGATGTTTGCGGCTTCCAAACCGGAAGGAAGAGACACCATTAGGTCCCGTAAACCATTTGGGACGTTTACCATCTCCGTGATGTTGTATAGTTCACCTTTGACCCCATTTCCTGTTGATACTTTAAAGCAAAACTCAATAAGTTCATAAGATAAGATATGTTCCTTCCATAAGTTTGTTTAATTAATCTCTGGTCATGACAAACTGAAAGGCTTGTAATTTTGAAGTGAGTGAGTGAGGTAGGTCATAGATTCGGGGAGGTAAAGCGTGGGAGGCCTGGTGAGTGATTGAGGCGCTGCTGTCAAAGGGGGCTTAGTAATGCGGACTAAATAGGAGTGCCTAGATGGAATAGGTCTTAGCTGCAAAATTAATTAACCACCACCGAGTGTACTTAGGACTTCAATTGACTCGCTTCCGTAGTTCTCCTTCTCGAACTAGTTACCTCGAGCTGTAAGTCTCTCAGTAGCATTACGAAGTTTCATACTTAAGGAACCTATCTTATAAACTTATGGTATCGGTTATACAAGGTGTAGTTTTCATAAACTCATTACGTTTAGTTAACTAACTAACCAACCTTTAATCCTGGCAATTGGTGGGCTATCATAACGGTCGAATCTAAGTTCAATCAATTCTTGTACTGATTCAAGTACATTTTGAAGCCCAATTACGACTTGATTGGCGCCAAATGAACCGAAATGCACGTTGGGAATTGTGGTACGATCATCCGGGGCGTTGTCAACGCTTATTGGTTTAAACGCTGATATTGTTGGCATTGAATTATCCAAACATTTAATTGCTCCCAATGAAGCCACCAAAATTAGCGTTACCTTTTAAAATAATATTATAAATTTGGGGTAATATTAAGAGTGTATGAAAAAGAAATTGAGGTTTAAAAGTACCTCAAGACAAAGTTTAATCTGCGCCATTGAGGAACAGTTTCTTGCGATGCTTTCAGTTCAATCTTAAATGTGTGTAATGAATGATATTATGAAATGTAGTGGGTTTATTTCCTTTGGGTGTTGCGGAAATTCCTTCTTGTATATCAACACTCCGTTTTAATTGATAAATACAAGGCTAGGGTTAAGAACTTTAGCTGTATTGTGTTATTGTCTTGAAAGTGTAAGAGGTTCGTGAAAGGCATTGTAAGTTCCTGTGTAGTGGTTGAAGGGTTTGGTTTGAATTTAGTAATTTATATCTACGCTTTTTTTCAATCGTGAAATTAGGCTTGATGCGTAATAAAATGGTCGAGAAACGTTTTTGCAACAATTTTAATTATCAATTTATTCATTAAATGCGCCTAATGAACTATTAATTTACTAATGAATTTATAGATAATTATCATATTTATTTTATATCTGTAAATTATTTTTACTATTATTATATTTATTTTATACTTACAAATTATTTTAACTATTAATCAATATATTTATTTTATATTCATAACTTCTTTTAACTATTAATTTCTATACATATTTCATATTTATAACTTTTAATTATCAATTAATTAACATAAAATATTTATGAATATAATTTTATTCATCTGTAAAGGCGTTACTATTAAGAGTGAATGCATATCTAACCATCACAGTATCTTACAAACCAACTGGTGTCCCCATTTTTGCAATCAGCCATAACGATATTCCCTCCGAATCCATTAATGGCGCTCATGCAAGTTTGCGTCAATTTGGATTTAATCTTAACAGAATTATCTAATTTGCCAGTTTCGAAGCTCCATAGATTATCGTCGATTCCCGGGAACTGGGCGCCCATTACCCTACTGCCAATCTTCTTAGATGGTTCCCGGACTTCCAAAGCGACACGGTCGTCTGGGCTTCCATTTGTATTATCATATTGTTTGCTCAAGATCTTGTACTCTCCCTTATCATTTTCTAGGAAATTGAATACTTGTCTGCCGGCGCGAGTGTTGTTGAACTTGTAGTACAGAACTGGGTCTCCGTCGTTCCTATATTTGACTGTTGTTGTCAAGTAATCGTAGTTGACTGGTACTAAACAGTACCAGTTCGTTTTCTCTAGCCTCTTTTGCAAGAAATATATTTCACCTGAAGAAAGACACGCGTTAAATCACTTTTGAAAAATTGTATCATAGATGGCGCTAAAGATAAAAGGAAAGGGCTTAGTGTGGCTCCATCTAGATTTGTCTAGTGGTGTTTTATAAAAGGGGTAGGATTCCTACAGAAATAGAAGAGTGATTTTGAGTCGAAAATGTAACGTCTATGACCTTGAAGGAGTGAGTGATGGAGTGAAACCCCCATTCTTATAACGTTGCCTCTGTGCCCTCTACGGCACCGTAGTCCTCCCAGCATCCTTAGTGGCGTTTAGGTAGGGTCTTACAGTACGGAATAGTAAAGGACGCCCTCTCTCTTATAAAAATAGAAGCTAGTTCTCACACAAATACAATGGCTCTACGAAGGCCTGCGTAATTAAGGCACACTGAGAGAGTTACAGTGCCGCAATCCAGCTCACCTCACTTATCCCTGCCATGACGTTTTCCCCTAAGGGACACCGTTGGAGTGTTTTAGGGATGACACCTTAAAATTAATTAGGAATTTGAAAGAAATTGCTAATTTAATTAAGGGCCCCGGGTCATCTGGATAAAATCCACTTGTTGTAATTGTAACCTTTATGATCCCAATTGAATTGATAGATAACTTACCTATGTTGTAGTCTTTTATGTCACTGTACCTTAGGTCTATCGTAAAAAGTCGAGATCCACCGGGGAAATTGATAACGTTGGTGATGTTATAAGTTAAACTTTGATTGAAGTTGAAGTCATCACCAGGTGAAACGTCAATACTAAATTGCTTGTTAGACCGGTAATAGTTTAACATCAATCCTCCGTTAACAAGTCGGGTCATATTTTTCAAAGTGATTATGACTTGGGATGCACCAAAATGACCCAAAGTAGCGTTGAAACTGACTTCTCCGTAGTTTTCACTTTCAACGCTTTCAACAATAGTATATTTATCGCCATCTTGCGGTTTGAAATCTTTTAATCCGTGAACTCCATACGAGAGCCATACGATAGCTAGCACCTAAAATTATTAATTAAAATAATCATAAGTTCATTATTTTTCATCTAAGTTCCGAGTACTTCCTGTTTGCAGTTACTTAAGGAACTCACAGCGAAACTTAGAAACTTGTAGCAACACTTAGAAACTTGTAGCAACATTTGGAAATTTGAACTAATCTTAGAAACTTTAGTCGCAAAGCTTAAAAACTCATCGCCAAGCTCAGAAACTCGTCGCAAAGCTTAAAAACTCGCCGCGAAACTTCTAGCTAAAATAGTTAAGACGAAGCTAAATATTTACTCACCCAAATCATTTTGTGAACCATGTTCAATTCTTCGATGAGAAATAATGAGTTATCAGGTACCCAATAATTTAGTTTAAAGGCCAACTTCCAACGAAAAGGGTTCTAGCGAACTGAAAACCGAGCATCGAGACTAACAATGGAGTGACCGGGCCGATTTGCGAATCCCCGCTGGGGTAAAAGATGGAAGGGTTATCTCTAACTGAAAATCGTGCAATGTGGTTCTAAAGAACTGAAGATGAACAACAGAAATCCTTTTAATCTTTTTTCCTCTCGAATTTTGCTTTCCTCGGAAGGAAATTCTCTATTGCGTATCTTCAGTTCGCTAGAACCACATGGCACGGCTTTCAGTTAGCTAGAAGCCTTCCAACTTTTGCCCCAGCGGGGATTCGAAAATCGGCACGGTTGCTCCATTGTTAGTCTCGATGCTCGGTTGTCAGTTCGTTAGAACCCTTTTCGTTGGAAGTCGGCCTTTAACCAAATAATGGCAAGATAAGATATTGAGCGTAACGTTTATAAAAGAAATGCAGGTACGTTTGAAGATAAAATTTCAGTAAAGTAAAAGATTTCATACTTATGTGCAGCCGACTTATTAATATGCAACCTTTAATCAAGTTTTTTGATTAGATTAATGTATCATAGCCCTATAATGCTAAGTTAGGATCATGCATCTTTTTAACGGATATAGGGACATCTTGTGGCGGATTATTTCTTGGCTCCTGGTAAAGGATTGGCGGAAAACAGAAACTATGATAACCTACTATGATCATTATCAATTTTATTCATGTTTAAACATTTAATTGGAGGTGGCGCGGTAGTCTCTTGAATTTTGTCTCGCATGGACAAATGATTGATTAAATGCGTCTAATGAACTATTAACTATCAATTTATTGAGTAAATGCGTCTATAACTATTAATTATTATATTTATCACTTCTTTTAACTATTTATTTCTATATATATTTCATATTTATAACTTCTTTTAATTATTAATTAATTAACATAATATATATATGAATCTTATTTTATTAATCTGTAAAGGCGTTACTATTAAGAGTGAATGCATATCTAACCATCACAGTATCTTACAAACCAACTGGTTTCAATCCCCTTTTCGCAATCAGCCATAACGATATTCCCTCCAAATCCATTAATGGCGCTCATGCAAGTTTGCGTCAATCTGGACTTAATCTTAAAAGATTTATCTAATTTCCCAGTTTCGAAGCTCCATAGATTATCGTCGGATCCCGGGAACTGGGCGCCCATTACCCTACTCCCAATCTTCTTAGATGGTTCCCGAACTTCCAAAGCGACACGGTCATCTGGGCTTCCATTTTTATTATCGTATTGTTTGCTCTTCTTCCATGGTTTGCTCAAGATCTTGTACTCTCCCTTGTCATTTTCAAGGAAATTAAATATTTGTCTGCCGGTGTTCTGAGTGTTGTTGAACTTGTAGTACAGAACTGGGTCTCCGTTGTTCCTATATTTGACGGTTGTTGTCAAGTAATCATAGTTCACTGGTACTAAACAGTACCAGTTCGTTCTCTCTAGCCTTTTTTGTAAGAAATATATTTCACCTGAAGAAAGACACGCGTTTTGAAAAATTGTATCATAGATGGCGCTAAAGATAAAAGGAAAGGGCTTAGTGTGGCTCCATCTAGATTTGTCTAGTGGTGTTTTATAGAAGGCATACAAGTCCTACAGAAGTAGAGGAGTGATTTTTAGTCACCTTACTTATCCCTGCTATGACTTTTTGCCTTAAAGGGAGGGTGAAGTGGAAAATCAAGTGATTTTTTATCGCTTCTTCCACCAATTTTAAACAAGGACTGCCGACCAATCGCGTAACGCTCTGCCTTTTTGTTAACAAAATTCTCGTGGCACGTTCCGTGTTGAATGAAATTTATCACGAGATTTGATAAAATTAGGCGCGCGACGTGACATGGAGCGTGCCACGAGTATTTGAAAGACATTTAATTAGGGGCCCGGGGTCATCCGAAAAAAAAATCAACTTTTTCTAACCTTTTATGATCCCAATTGAATTGATAGATAACTTACCTATATTGTAGTCTTTTATGTCACTGACTACTAGCTCTATCGCAAAAGGTCGAGATCCACCGGGAAAATTGATAACGTTGGTGATGTTATAAGTTGAACTTCGATTGAAGTTGAAGTCTTCGCCCGGTGAAACGTCAATACCAAATCGCGTGTCTGACGGGAAATAATATAACATCAATTCTCCGCGAACAAGTCGGGTCATATTTTTCAAAGTGATTATGACTTGGGATGCTCCAAAATGACCCAAATCAGCGTGGAAAGTGGCTACTTCGTAGGTATCATGAGGGGTGTCAATAAAAAAGCTTTTAACAATAGTATATTTATCGCCATCCTGCGGTTTGAAATCTTTTAACCCGTGAACTCCATACGAGAGCCATACGATAGCTAGCACCTGAAATTATTAATTAAAATAATCATAAGCTCATTATTTTTCATCTAAGTTCCGAATGCTTCCTGTTTGTAGTTACTTAAGGAACTCACAGCAAAACTTAGAAACTTGTAGCAATACTTAGAGACTTGTAACAAAACTTAGAAACTTGTAACAAAACTTAGAAACTTGTAGCAAAACTTAGAAACTTTTAACAAAACTTAAAACTTTTAGCAAAACTTAGAAACTTTTAGCAAAACTTAGATACTTTTAGCAAAACTTAGAAACTTTTAGCAAAACTTAGAAACTTTTAGCAAAACTTAGAAACTAGTAGCAAAGCATAGATATTTGAAGTAAATCTTAAAAACTCGTCGCCAAGCTCAGAAACTCGCCGCGAAACTTCTAGCAAAAACAGTGAAGGCGAAGCAAAATATTACTCACCCAAATTATTTTGTCAATCATATTCAATTCTTCGACGAGAAATGATGGAAGAAGAAGGGTGTAATGGAATGGTGAGGTGAATAGGCAGACGGCTGCGCGAAATGTAGGGTCACGTGGGAAAACTCTCCTCTCCTCTCGGCACTAGCTGTGACTCGATTACTGCTCTGCGCAATATTGGCGCGCAAGCTACCTCCTTAATACCGTACAGAGAGAGGGATACACTGTTTAGATCCGTTCTCTACCGCCTCTACTACTGCGCAGAAGCTTTCAACGTTGGTGATAAACTCCGGAAGGAGGGGATTTCTTTTTCTTCCATGGAGAAATGATGAGTTATCAACTACCCAATAATTTAGTTTAACCAAATAATGGCAAGACAAGATATTGAGCGTAACGTTTATAAAGAAATGTAGCTGCGTTCGAAGATTTAAATTTCAGTGAAGTAGATTTTATGTGCAGCCGACTTATTAATATGCAACTCAAATTTTTTTATTAGAACACTGTATCATAGCCCTAGCTAGCATGCATCCTTTTTAACGAATAACGGATATAGGAACATCTTGTGGCGGATTATTTCTTGGCTCCTGGTAGAGGATTGGCGGGAAACAGAAACAATGATAACCTACTATGATCATTATCAATTTTATTCATGTTTAAACATATAATTGGAGGTGGTGCGGTAGTCTCTTGAATTTTGTCTCGCATGGACAAATGATACTACAAGCCCATACGGTAGACCCATACTTCTTCATTATGTGGTTACGATTGTATCCAAAACAAAAAGTGGCCCAACTTTGCCCTTATCACAAAGTAATATATCAGATGCTATCAATTCTAGGCATTGATTGGTTGAAATTTGAAACGTTTATAAATTCAAAATAACTTTATTTCAACGATGTGTAACTCCCAATTACAAAATTTGCGTAGTTTTTTCAAGGTCAAAATGACGACATTAAAAATCTTGAACTAGATCGAATTAACTTAGCGTAAACTACTTCTGGTGCCAGGAATACATACAACTAGTTGGAATAATTGTGCTCCCAAATATCTCAAATGCTAATTTCAATGCGGGTTTTGTGGGCTGGGCTTGAGAATTTACGTTGAGAAAATGGCTACACAATGAAATGATTACTATAAGCAGTATTTTGTTTGAATCCTCTAAACCCATTTAGCTTTGTAAAAATGACCCCATCATGACCTTGAACTACCAGATTACCGATTTCAAATTGAACTTGAAGACTAAACAATTTAACCGTCGCAATACCTTATTAACCAATCTTTCGAATTACCATAATTGCAATCAACCATAACAACTATCCCACCAAATCCATTAATGGCGCTCATGCACGTTGAGGTTAATTTTGATTTGATTTTAACCGACCCTGATTGTTCACCCGCTTCTAAATACCAGATATTATCATCGGATCCCGGGTATTTGACACCCTTGATGCTACTACCAATCATTTTAGTCGGATCCGCCACTTCCAAAACCAAATCTTTCTCCATTGAATTAGCATTACCGGAAATACGACTTGAAATTTTGTATTCCCCTTGTTCGTTCTCGTCAAAAATGAATCTTTGTCGTTTATCGCAGGTGTTCGTGAACAAGACGGGTTCACCCATGTTCCCTGATCTTACTGTTAGGCTTAGCTGATTTTCGACTGAGGTTATGCGGTACCATTTTGAACTGTCTAACTTCTTGGGTAGGAAGATTATGGGGCTAACATCGGCTGTTTTTAAACGCCCAGTTAAACGAACGTAAAGGTTATGGCGTCCACCTGGTACGTTGACCATTTCAGTGACGTTGAAAGCGCTTTCACTTGTGATACCGTGGATTCTACTTGTGGAACATGACAGGTCGATAGTTGCGATTGGTTCGTCGTAGAATTCGTTAAGCCTTAGCTCTATTCTTCCCCATACTATTTTGGATTCGTTTTGTAAGCAGACGATAACTTGACTGGCTCCGAATAATCCGAAATCGACGTCATGTACCGGGCCGTATACACGTTTGATGCCATGGTTGTTTTTTATTTCAGTGTTGTAATACTCGATGTTGATTGGTTTAAACGCCGATTTAGTATAGAGGGTCAAGCTCCCCGTGACGCAAAATGTTACAGCCAAGATCAAAGTTATCTGTTGAAAGTATTATGATATGTTTCCATTTGAGGTGAGGTTTAATGCTATGGGGGTTAAATTTCGGGGGCCATTTTGGATAATGGTTCTTATAAACGTTGTTCGAGCTTTCCAACGCGATACCCACTCCGCAATTGCACCAAAATTTTGCATATAGATTTCTTGAATTCTACAGTAAACCTGTATAGGCTATGGCATTAATCGGCCTCCATATTGGAAAATGGCGGCTGGTTAAGTAATAGCAACTTCCCAAACCCATAACTACCGCAAATTTCAACCAATTCAACCCAAATCTTGTGTATATAACTTATCCAACCCTATAGAAAATCGTATAAGTTGGGCTATTAATTGGCCGCCATCTTAGAAAATGGCGATCATTAATCTAAACTTTGTAACCACAAAACTACCGTCACTTTAGACGGATTAAACCTAATTTTAGCGAAATATCTCAATAGCTCATATGGGCTTAATTTTTGCCATGAAACATCCACAATCACATTTCAAAAACAACATAAACTCCAATTAAAAAACCCCAAATAAATAAATTTTAATTTACACTTAAGTCTAATAATTAAAATTAGTTTCAACAAAGTAATTACATCGTAGACTACGATTTGTCCGCCCATCCATTAATTCAATAAATTAAAACAAATTAGACCAAAATTGTAACAATCATGGCTCACGAAACCATTTTAGAATTAGATTGTAAAATATGGGTTAGGAAGTTACTTACCCAGAATTTACTGCCACTCATTCTTAAATACGAGTTCCCGTCGTATCATTAAGTTCTTGAGTCCCTGAAGATAGAGACAAAAAAGAAGCAGCGGACAACCCACCGGTACTCGAAACTTAAAATGATGATGACAAAATATAAGAGGAACCGTCCATCAAACCAAATAGTTTCTATTCAAAGAGAGATTGAATCTAGGGTTACATACAACCACAAGTTTATAAGATCCGTTATATAATACTTCGTAATGCTATCTCTAGAGACTTACAGCTCCTCAAGATAACTAGTTTCGAGAAGGAGAACGACGGAAGCGAGTCCATTGAAGTAATACACTCGGTGGTTAATTTTGCAGCTAGGACCTATTACATCTAGGTCCTATTTAGTCCGCATTACTAAGCCCCCTTTGACAGCAGCGCCCCACTCACCAGGCCTCCCTCGCTTTACCACCTCGAATCCATGACCTACCTCACTCACTTCATAATAAGCTCCAGTTTGTAACCAGTGACAAACTTATGGTACTTATGATACAACTAATGGGAATCATGGTATCTAGATTGATTTTGTTGGAAGATCTAAACTAATCATTATATATGACAAATTTTTAATCTATCTCGCTGCACCTTGCACCGTTGCGCATGCGCATTGGAACTGGCGTTGCTACCCAACCAGTGAAAATATCACAGTTAGAAATATGTCATTAGAATTATGAGGCGTGACATGATAGTAAGTTCTCAAGCCCGGTATACCCACAAAACCCGAATTCATAGAAATTAGCATGAGAAATATAGGGGCACAATGATTCCAACTAGCTGTATGTATTCCTGGTGTTAAGCATTGCAATTCATATACGTTTTCTGTTCCACACGCTCGCGCTGGTTTGCTTTCGGCTTCCCTTTGCTCGAATTAAAATATCTTTTTAACAGCGTCCGATATGCTTTGATACGGAAATGCCTTAATAGTTGGCGAATTGTACAAAGAACGTCAAACGTTGCACGCGCCAAAGTGTGGATTATGGAATCAGTCTTTACTATACTCACGACTGAACGCGCCTTTATGACGTAGACATTAACTGTAAATTCATCGAGCTGAGTTAGTGATGCCCTATAAGTTTAAGATATTAAAGGGACTGTAAAGTAGACATCGGCGCTTGTGTAAAAATTATTTGAAATACGTCACAGGCACCACGTGGTGCCAAGATCCAAATACTGCACATTAGTCCTTGTTTTTCCTAAGATAGCAGCGTAGTTTCAAAATAAACCGAACGAAGCTACACGTCTTTCCGCACAGTCTCGTGGTGCCTATGACCAGAAGTGAGATGAGACCAGAAGTACTGAGCTAACCAAATTCTTCACTCGGCGAAAGTGAATATTCTTGATAACACGCCAACGGTTGGTCCTCTGGTGGCGGTTTCAGAATTTCCCCTCCAAAACGTGAGACGCTCGCGGTGGTAGACGACCGAACTAGAATCAAGGAGCCGCGTCCGTTTAGGTTGAGGGGAAGGGGGTAGGAAATGTTTTTGGAATTCGACCAATTTTTTTCTCTCTAGTGTAGGCGCGATGGAAGCGGCATAAAATCCTCAAATTTGTTCACTATCAATGCTAGAGCCCTTTACTTCTAGTCTCATCTCACTTCTGGTATGACGTATTTGAAAGAATATTAACCCACCATCCGATGCCTTACAATCCCTAAAATAAGAGATATTGACAAGTAAAATTAATATTATATACCAGGCTTTATTAGTTTACTTTATTACAGTGTGAATTAGTAACATTTATTATTATTATTATTATTATTATTATTATTATTATTATTAGGGCTGCACCTCTCCTACTAAATCTAAGGCGCTGCCAATATTTGACTTAATGTACTCTTTAAATCTTAACCAAATTAATCCACTTTCGAACAAAGCTGGCAATACCTTGGATCTTTGTCTTTGTAATATAAATGGTCTCGCAATCACTGCCGTTGTTGATGCATTGGTGAATGTGGATGCTTATCATCCCCCATTTACCGTGGATTATACGGTTACATTGTGTCAACCGGTCAGAGTGGCGGGGCAGTCATTTCGATATCATTTGGGTGATTACGATCTTTTGTATAGAACGCTTCGTGACTCGGATTGGGCTGTAATTCATGACAATGACGACGTTAACTTTTGCGTCACTGAGCTAACCAACAATGTCACTAACGCTATGCAGTTAGCTATACCTAAAAAGGGCTCTGTCGGGTCTCTGAGGTTTCCTCATTGGTATTCGGCAGAACTGAAGCATGCTATTAACCGTAAAAAGTATTACCACAAGAAGCGTAAGCGCACTGATGCATTGGATGATTTCATTGCTTTTAAGAAATATAGGGCTATAGTAAAGAGACTGTCAGTTAGGGATCGTATGGCGCACTGCAAAGCGGTTTGTGAGGAGGCTGTTGCACATCCGAAGAAGTTCTGGGGTTACGTAAATGGAAATATTCGGGATAAATCGCATTCCATAGCACTGAAAGTTAACAACACTATAGTCACTGACAACGACGCCATTGCTAGGGTGTTTCGGTCGCAATTCTCCACTATTGCGACAGATACCACCTACGTTAATGATCGTTACGATTACGACTGTCCTCAAATTGCGAGTAATTCATTTACCTGCCCTAGAATTTCGGCGGACGATATCCGAACGGCCATTAAGAAGCTACCTGCAAAATTCTCCACTGGCGTGGATGGTATTCCCGC
The DNA here is from genome assembly GCF_054372755.1 of Phalangium opilio. Lineage (NCBI taxonomy): Eukaryota > Metazoa > Arthropoda > Arachnida > Opiliones > Phalangiidae > Phalangium > Phalangium opilio. Next base: position 4,800,944 of record NW_028324218.1, on the reverse strand, counting down.
GTTTATTATTAAGGGATGTGAGGATACATTTGTACCGATATTGCAGCATATTTTTAATCTATCCCTTCGTAAACAAACCTTCCCCACTCAATGGAAATCGGCCATAATGGTCCCTATCTACAAGAGCGGGCCGGCCTGTGAGGCTAAGAATTATAGACCTGTTTCACTGCTTAGCGTATTTGCAAAGCTGTTCGATATGGTTATGCACTCTTGTCTGCAGAGATGGTTCAGCGTTTTTCCCAACGATTGCCAACATGGTTTTCTACCGGGGAAAAGCGTTGACACTAATCTGACATGTTTTTTGGACTTCGTGGGACCTGTGGTCGAGGGTCAAGGCCAGGTCGATGTAATCTATCTCGATTTGGCTAAGGCGTTTGACCGCATCTCCCACGGAGTCCTTCTCCAAAAACTGCATTTTCTGGGCCTTGGCGGTGAATCTCTGGGTTGGTTACGCAGCTATTTATCAGACCGTGTTAATGTGTTAAAATGTAACGGTCAACTTACAGATGTGTCCTATAGGGTGAATTGCGGGGTCCCACAAGGATCCTCGTTAGGACCATTGCTTTTTAATATTTATCTGTACGACTTGCAATTCTCGGTTAAGCATTGTACCCTATTCCAATTTGCGGATGACAACAAAGTTTGTCATCTTATAAATACACCTGAAGATTCTGCGAGACTACAGGGAGATTTGCATGCCATTGCCCAATGGTGTACTCGCAACAACCTAGCGATCAACCCTTCAAAGTCCATACACGTGACTTTCACGAGAAGGTTTTGTCGTGAGGTGCATTCCTCATTTAGTGTTGATGGCGCGGTAATTCCGCAAAAATCGCAAGTAAATGACTTGGGAGTTATTTTTGATAGGGGACTATTTTTTCACGAGCAAATAGCCAATTGTGTTAATCGCTGTAGGCGGACGCTAGCTGTCTGTTATAAACTATCACGCTCACTTAAGTCATTACATCATTTTCGAATTTTATACCTTAGTCTAGTGCGCTCTCGTGCCCTGTATGGTTCTCTGGTATGGGGAGGGTGTAGTCTGTACCTTCGCACTCGCATAGAAGGAATACAAAGAAAGTTCGTTGAATACGTTCATAGTTTTTTTCTAAGTCATTTACCATATAATTACGACTCCCTTTTAAATGAACTAACCCTTAAGTCCTTGGAATACACCATGAAAATTAACGATGTCAAATTTTTATTCAAGTTAGTTCGTAATATTATACCACTGAGTGCATTATTAGTCAAACTAAATTTTCTAGTCCCTAAAAGTCTGCGACGAACTCAGACGTTTTATGTCAAGAACATTAAACTCGATCCCATGCAACGTATGCAACGACATTATAATTCATTTAGCAGTTCTTTCGACTTGTTTTGCATGCGTTACAAAGATATTCGATAAATAAATGTAATAAATCTATTATACAAGTTTTAAATCACGAAATATATGTTAACAAAGTAAACTATTTTAACAAAGTATGTAATTAATGTTTCGGCACAATTGACATTTTTCTTTATTGTATTGCACTGTATGTAAATTGTATATAATGTGTATATTCTCGTGAACCCTCGCGGTTTTTTGTATACACAATAAACAATACTTTCATTTCATTTCATTATTATTATTATTATTATTATTATTATTATTATTATTAATATTATTATTAATATTATTATTAATATTATTATTAATATTATTATTATTATTATTATTATTATTATTATTATTATTATTATTATTATTATTATTATTATTATTATTATTACTTAGAAATTTTGAAGGGAACATATTACTTCTTGGAGACTTTAACCTACCTGGTGTTGACTGGGATCTTTGTGGCACTCAGGGCTGCTCCTATAGTACTAGATTAAAATCGTCGCATATTTTCGATCTCTGCTATGAACTGAATTTAAACCAAATTAACAAGCCTGTTGGTGACAGTAACTTACTAGATCTATGTTTTACTAATATCAACGGTCTGACACTCTCCGAATTAGTTGACCCGTTTGTACCTGTAGACAATTTTCATCCTCCGTTCACGGTCTCGCTCTGCGCGGATTTTTCAATTCCAGACATTCTAACTGCCCCAAGCTATAACTTTAGCAAAGGGGACTATCATGAACTCTACTGTTGCGTTAGGGACTTTGACTGGTCGCTTGTTTACAACTCTCAGGATGTTAATTTTTGTGTCAATACCCTAACACTCTGCTTAACTAGTGCTATGGTAAATTCCATCCCCCTAAAGCCCCCTCGTTCGCGCTCTAAATTTCCACATTGGTACTCCCGTGAGCTTCAAAAGGCTATTAAAACTAAAAAGTATTTTTATAAAAAGAAAAAGCGCACTGGTGCCTCGGTGGACATAGGCAGCTATCGGTCGTGTCGTGCTCAAGTGAGGAAACTCCTTGATCGCGACAAGTCCGTTCTGGCTCGTCTGGTTTGCCGAGACGCTTTAGCCCATCCCAAAAAATTTTGGCGTTTTGTTAATAACAATATAAAAACACGGGAAAACACCATCTCTTTGAAAATTGGCTCTAAATTCATATCAGATTCCGAAGAATTGGGGCTTACGTTCGTTGACCATTTTTCAAATATAGCCCTTGTTAAAACCCAACCCGGCACAAAGTACGAAATGGACACTAGTAGCTTGGTCACCCATACTTACAGTGATCAGGCCATTTCTCAAGCTGATATTTATCAAGCTATTATGAAACTACCAACTAAGTTTTCAACTGGCGTCGACCAAATTCCCTCTTTTATTATAAAAGGTTGTGGGGACTTGCTTCTGCCAGTCCTGGAGCATATTTTTAATTTGTCCATCCGGAAGCAGTGCTTTCCTGACTTCTGGAAAAGGGCTGTAGTAGTTCCAGTTTTTAAATCTGGTGCGTCCTGTGACGTCAAAAACTACCGTCCAATATCGTTACTTTGTGTCTTGGCTAAGGTTTTCGATCGCGTCATGCACCAACATTTACAACGTTGGTTTAGTTTTTTGCCTAACAATTGTCAGCATGGCTTTGTCCCTGGCAGAGGAGTGGATACTAACCACGTCGCCTTTTTGGACTACGTCGCCCCCCAGGTTGAGGGACAGGGCCAGGTAGACGTGATCTTCCTGGACCTGGCCAAGGCATTTGATCGAGTGTCTCACACCTACCTAGGAGATAAGTTAGAAGCACTCGGATTGACTGGTAATCTTTTGGCTTGGATTAAACACTACTTGGTTGGTCGTGTCAACGTTCTGAAATGTAATTCGAAAATTACTACCTCTACGTATGGAGTTTCATGCGGCGTTCCACAGGGCTCGTCGTTAGGTCCCCTGTTATTTAATATCTACCTCTATGATTTGCAATTTTCGATTCGAAATTCTTACTTATTACAACTAGCAGACGACAATAAACTTTCCAAAATTATAAACACTAAATTTGACAGTCAGCTGTTACAGCAGGACCTTGACGCGATTGACAGGTGGTGCTCCCGCAACAACCTGGCAATTAATCCAACCAAGTCTATCCACGTGTCCTTCACTAGGCGGGTCTCTCGTGAGATACAAAATTCTTATTCGGTATCGAAGGCTATTATACCATGCAAAACGTCTGTTAAAGACCTTGGTATAATATTCGACCGCGGTTTATATTACAAGGACCATATAACTCGGATGGCTGGTCTGTGTCGACGGACTCTCTCAGTTAGTCTAAAAATTTGCCGAAAATTAAAATCCTTAAGACATTTTCGTGTTTTATATATGGCCCTAGTTAGGTCTCGAGTACTCTTTGGTTGTCTTGCCTGGGGGAGTGGTGCCTTATATTTGATAGCAAAAATGGAAAGCGTTCAAAGAAAATTCGTTGAGCACTGTCACACATACTTTCTATCCAAAGAACCCTATGATTACACTAAGTTACTTGAAACTCTAAATTTAAAATCTATTTCCTACCAATGTAAAATTTATGATTACAAATTTTTATATAAATTAATTCATAACCGATTAAATTTACCTAACCTATTAGTAAATCTAAACTTCCATGTTCCAAGTGTTACTAGAATTCGGAAGACATTTTCCAGCCCTATAGGAACGCTGTCTCCTTTGAACCGTATGCAGGCTACCGTCAACACATTTAATGACCAATTAGACATTTTCTCGATTAAATTTAGCCAAATTAAATAGCCATAATTGCCTAATTTAACCTGATTCAATCAACACTCTAAGTTATAACTTATAATGATTTTTTCTTTAAGTTTCTTATTCTTTACTTGGTATTTCTTTAACTAGCCTGTAAAGGTCGGGCACAATTAACGTTGTATGTTATTATAACTTTGTATATTTATTGTAAATTATTTTATTATTTTTTTTAACCTGTGTATATTCTCGTGAGCCGATAGGCTTTTTATATACACAATAAAATTCCATTCATTCATTCATTCATTATTATTATTATTATTAGCAGACGACCCGTTGATTTTTCGAAATTTTTTCGCGGCTGTGGTTTGCCATAGTCGCGCCTTAAGTCGTGCCGTTTATTCCGCCGGACTTGTGATGCAGTATTTGCTATAACTGTCTACCAGACCTACTTCAATAATTGCTAATTCTACTAGCATCGTCTGCTATTTTCGATTTGAGCCTTTCGGGCTCGATTATTCTTAATTCTACTGATGCCTGCGGCTAAGGACCCATGTATTAGCTGTGATAAACCTCTATTTGGCAAGCAGGCTATTGTGGTCTGCTCTGGTGGCTGCACAAGGCGTGCTCATAAGACCTGCAATGGGGACTCTTTTACCTGCACGAACTGTAAGTCATCGAACCGCTTATCGCGCAGTCGGCAACAATCACGCACGTCACTCAGCTCTTTATCTGAGGAAGGTAACCTATCTCCAGCCTACAACGATGACATCAGTGACTCTAATCCTGGTCCTAAGAAACCCTGCTCCCACTGCACGTGCTCTTCCGTTGCTGATATCAATGACCTACTCACGAACCTGCTCCGCCCGGACAGTCTAACTCGCGAACCTAACTCCATTTTGGACAAATTGCTGCAGAAAATGGACGCCCTCGAAACTTTAGTGCTGACCTTGGATTCTCAAGTTGTCGAGTTAACAGGCTCTAATAAACAGTTGCAGAAGGAGCTTTCTGAGCTCCGTGAATCCAATACCAACATCCGGCGTGACACTCCACCGACGCTCCCTCAGGGGCGATCCTTCACTGCAGCCGCCACGCATTTCCCTATGCTTGGATTGCTTCCACCCTCTACATCAGCAACGTCGGGGCCACCACGCCCACAGTCCGTGGTTTTTCCACCTACATCTCAGCCACAACAGCGCGTCCGCAAGCCAACAAAATCGGGCTCAGCGGTAAACTCTAAAATAAAAACTGCGAGTAGACAGCCTCAACGACAACGCAAGGCCCTATTCGTCAGCTGGCTCGACCCCGCTCTGCTCTCTTCTGACTTGCGTAAAACACTTGTCGAGGACGAGGGAATTCAGTCGGCTATATGCGTCCGTCTGCGGCCGAAAAATCCCAACGCCTCTCACTCCTCTTTTTATGTTACCTGCTCAGACGAAGATGAGTTCTCCCGACTCTCTGATCCTGATATCTGGCCTGTGGATTGTATAATCGCAGACTTTGGTGGGCCACTCCGTGACGCGTACAAGCACAGTAGTGAGCTCCCTCCGTCGTCTCCAACGATCCAGCAATAATGACATTGTCGATTGCCTACCAGAACGTCCGCGGCTTAAGAACCAAGGCTAGTGAATTTATGGAAAATGCGATTTCTCTTGACTTTGACATTATATGTTTAACAGAGACATGGTTTAACCAAGAACACTTTAATGCCAACTATTTTCCTGATACTTATATTGTATATAGAGCAGATAGACCGGATCTTGAATATAAAAACGTTCGGGGTGGTGGCGCCTTAATTGCCGTTAAGAAGTCACTAGTTAGTATAAGGCGCCATGATCTTGAGGGCGTCGCGGAATGCGTCTTCGCGCAAGTTAAGTTGCGCTCCGACGAGTCCCTCTTGATCGGTGCGGTCTATTTTCCCCCATCGGCCAATGACGCTAATTACTCCACGTTTAGGCAACGACTTCTCCAGGACTTACCAGACCAGGATACTAATTTACTGCTTCTTGGTGACTATAATTTACCTGGTGTGCACTGGGCGACTCACGACACTCTGGGCTGCACCACCCCTACTGTAAATAAGGCGCGTCACATATTTGAAATATGTTACTATTATAACCTCAAGCAATTTAATGAGTTAAAGAACTCTTGTGATAATATTTTGGACCTATGCCTAGCCAATGTTAATAACTTAGATATTTCATCTTTGTGTGATCCATTTGTTGCCCCGGATGCCTATCATCCTCCCTTTCTGGTAGAGTATGTGATTCCGTCATGTCCTCAGCCTAACACGCCGGAAAAATTTTATAAGTTCACGAAAGGGAAATATTACCAACTCTACACCACTTTGCGCGATTCCAATTGGCTGACCATTTTAAATTCCCAGGATGTTAATTTTTGCGCTACCATATTAACACGTTATTTAAAGTGCGCTATGGATGCTGCCATACCCATGCAGATTGGTAATAGTTCGTCTGCGTTTCCTAAGTGGTATTCCTCTGAATTGCGTACTGCTATACGTAGAAAGAAGTACCACTTTGGAAAATATAAGCGTTCTGCTTTCCTACCTGATTTTATAAATTATAAAAAACAAAGGGCTTTAGTTAGACGATTTGCAAAGCGTGACAGAAATATTGAGAGTAAACGTGTTTGTGAGGAAGCATTGGCCCACCCTAAGAAATTTTGGAGTTTCGTTAATGGGAACATTAAGAATAAGACGCATCTTATCTCCCTCAAGATTAATAACGAAATGATTACTGACACAGACATACTTGCCACTAATTTCGGCGATCATTTCTCACGTATTTCAATTGATAGCACGCCTTCCCATGATCGTTACACTTATGATTCGTCCAATACTGAACATCACCCGTTGTCCTCAATTACTTTCACGCAACATGACATCTACAAAGCAATCTTAAAGCTGCCCAATAAGTTGTCTACAGGAACAGATAGGATACCGGCTTTTATTATTAAGGGTTGCGGCGACATTTTACTGCCAATACTTGCTCATATCTATAACTTATCGATAAGTAAACAGGTCTTTCCCACTATTTGGAAACAAGCGGTGGTTTCCCCCATTTATAAATCGGGCTCTGCATGCGACGTTAAAAATTATCGTCCAATTTCCCTTTTATGCACCCTTGCTAAATTATTTGACATGCTCGTACATGCTAAACTGCAAGAGTGGTTTAGTGCATTTCCTTTTGAAAGTCAACATGGCTTTGTGCCGGGTAGGAGTGTGGACACGAATCATGCTGTGTTCATGAATTACGTGGCCCCATTGGTGGAAAATCGTGGCCAGGTCGACGTCATCTATCTCGACCTGGCTAAGGCTTTCGACCGTGTTTCGCATCCTTATCTGCTGGATAAGATGCGAATCTTGGGGGTAGGCAGTGAACTTATTGGGTGGTTTCGCTCATACTTAAGTGATCGTACAAACATGATTAAATGTAATGGTGCCTTAAGCTCTTTTACTTACCCTATAACATGCGGTGTACCACAGGGTTCATCCTTGGGCCCTTTATTGTTCAACATATATATATACGATCTACAATATTCAGTTAAATCCTCCATGCTAATCGCGTTCGCGGATGACCATAAAATCTGTAAATCTATTAACTCTCGCGAAGATTGCACTAAACTCCAAAGTGATTTGCACTCTATTGCTTCATGGTGTGACGCCAATAACTTGCCAATTAACCCTACCAAATCGACTCAGGTAACATTCACGAGGAGAGTGGGCAGAGAAATCTGCAATACATACACCATTGCAAATACAACTATCCCCCAGAAATTTCAGGTAAATGATCTAGGCGTTATTTTTGATCGTGCCTTGCTTTTTCGCGAGCAAGTGACGATTACAGTTAATCGCTGTCGCCGAACTCTAGGCGTGTCCTTAAAACTATGTCGGTCTCTAAGATCGTTAAAACATTTTAAACTGCTCTACCTCAGTCTAGTACGATCGCGACTTGTTTACGGTTCATTGGCATGGAGTGGCTGTAGTTCCTATTTACGACAAAGAATAGAATCGGTTCAACGGAAATTTATATTATACGCCTATACGTTCTTCTTGCGAAATCTCACTTATGATTATCAATTGTTACTAATTAGTCTTGGCCTTCCATCTTTAGCCCACTTACTTGAAATAACTGATATTAAATTTCTTTCTAAATTAATTAGTAATAAGATTAAATTAAGCGACTTAGTCGCAAAACTTAACTTTTTAATTCCCAATTCTCTCCGTCATACCGTGACATTTTATGTACCTATGAAAGTTCTTAATCCAATTAATCGCATTCAGAATACGTATAATAAATATTCCCATACAATAGATATATTTTCAGTACCGATCAAAAATATTCGTTAGTACATTGTTAATCTCTCTCTCATGTATATAACTACAAAAGCATTTTCTGTAAATATTGTATTGTTAATTTATGATGTCTGTCTATATTCTCGTGAACTACATGTTTAGTTTTTTATATAGACATTAAAAATCTATTTCATTTCATTTCATTTCATTATTATTATTATTATTATTATTATTATTATTATTATTATTAATATTATTATTATTATTATTATTATTATTATTATTATTATTATTATTATTATTATTATTATCTTTTCATTTCATTCATTTCATTATTATTATTATTATTTATTTTTCTGAAAATCGCCATACTGCCGACTGAATTAATCGTTACATCCTTAAGTTTTCAACCATCGCAGAATTTTAGGGACCATTCATTGACTCTACCATTCTTGCAATCGACCAGGACCAGATTGGAGCCTACCCCGTGTATGGCGCTGATACAAGTACCCGTTAGTTTGGATTGTATTTTAAACCCATTCTCTCCGCGAAGTATTGACCACACATTATCCTCGGACCCTGGATTTCCGTCTAGAATAACTTCGTCACCAATTTTTCTAGTGGCATCTCGAACTTGTAAATATCTCAAGTAATTTTCGTTTATTATTTTGTAAATAATTCTGTATTCACCCATTTCGTTTTGTTCGAAATGGAAACTCTGGCGATTTTCGCAAATGCTATCGTAGAGCATCGGAGTGGTTTCATCCTTGTTTCTATCCCATGATTTTATAGTTATCCCTAATTTGTTTGAGGTCGAAATAATCCTGTACGGGTTTTCGCTGACTAATTTCTTCGGTATGAATGAAATTGATAAAATTCTAATGTTTCTATTAAGTACCATTTCAGAAACTTTCATGGACCCAGGTCCGATGTCTACCATTTCTGTAACTTCGTACACCATGGTTTTGCCTTTATCCACTTGAATTGCTGATGAAACATCAATTTTGGCTTCTCCCGAATACATCGGTCTGGGATGTCTACCGTACCCGACATGTAATATTATCTCTCCCTCGTTGGTGTAATAGTTTTCATAGGAAATTATAACTTTTCGAGCTCCAAAAAGGCCAAAATTCACAAAACATTCTTCGTTTCCATACATCTTGCAAGTAACATTAATGACATCCATATCAGGGTTTAATCTCTGAGGCTGTTCTGTTGTTGTTGTTGGTTTCCCAAATACGGTTGTAGTAACCGCAAGGAGCGTCTGAAATATTTATTTATTTATTTTATAAAATACTTTATTAAAACGAAATATTCTAGTAATCTTACCAGGATTTTAAAGACAACCATTTTCCATTCGGTTATGAACGACACGTATTAAAGCAAAGTAAGATACTCTTGCGATTTATTATTTGAACTTTTCAAACCCTCAAGATTGACAGATTAGATAGCGGGACCATGGAGATGTAGGCCTATAAATACTAACGTATTATGTAGGCATTTTGCTTAGGTGTGCTTTCGGCAGAGAAAAAATTACTTGTAAACCCCCCCCCCTGTCCCATACTGGTTAGTGATTTGTGGTTTTTTTTTCTCTCTGCGCATGGGCGATATTTCAAACCCACCAATCATGATTCTCCAAAGAGAGATAGAGAGATATAGTTCATTTTCCCCGCGTGGCCTGGCTAATCCGATGATGTACCGCGTATTTGGTTGTCAGCTTATTAGCCAAGTTGGGACTCCATAATACGTTAGTATTTATAAATATCCATGGCGGGGCAATGGTGACTAACAGTTGATCCTTGAGTTCTTGTCACTTTCAAGTATTCCTTATCATTTAAAATTGCAATGATGTTTTGTTTTTCGCTGATGACACACTCGTCCTTTGCGGATTGCATTATTATCATTGATTGATAAAAATTTGTATAAATTATCTTCAACATTAAGGAGTTATTTGTTATTTGTTATTGATACCTGAATTAAAATGGTCGTCTTCAAAATCCTGGATTCCTGGTAAGAAAAGTGGAAAATTCCCATTAATTTTATGAAGTTGAAAATGTAAAATGAAAGAACCCGTGGTATCATTTCAGACAATCTTTGCATTTCTGACTTAGGCATTCAAGCTAGGTTGGTGTGGCATTAAATGTTTAGGAAATCGAATATTTATGAAATAAGAAATAAGACTAGTAAAATTAATTATTATTCCACCCCAGGTTTTATTACTTTACCTTAACTTTACAATATATGTTCCCTAAGTATGACACTAGGTATGCTTCGTAATACTAGAGACTTACAATTACAGCTCGAGATAACTAGTTCGACTCGGGGATAACGAGGGGGAGCGAGTCAATTGAAGTCCTAAGTACACTCGGTGGTGGTTAATTAATTTTGCAGCTAGGACCTATTCCATCTAGGTCCTATTTAGTCTGCATTACTAAACCCCCTTTGACAGCAGCGCCCCCACTCACCAGGCCCCTCGCTCGCTTTACCTCCTCGAATCTATGACCTCACTCACTCACTCACTCACTCACTTCAAAATTACAAGCCTTTCAGTTTGTCATGACCAGAGGTTAATTAAACAAACTTATGGTAGGAACATATCTTATGAACTTCTGGTTTACGTTATTACATTTATTTTTTCTGAAAATCGCCGTACTGACGACTGAATTAATCGTTATACTAAATTACAGACCTATGAAATTGGCAGCGTTGTACAATTATAAATGAATAATTTCGTATTAGATAATTGATAATTATTTGTGATGTGATGTATTTTCATTAAACTTTTCAACCATCACAGAATTTTAGGGACCATTCATTGTCTTTGCCATCCTCGCAATCGACCATGACCAGATTCGAGCCTAACCCGTGTATGGCGCTGATACAAGTACCGGTCAGTTTGGATTGAATTTTAACTTCGCCATCATCCCCTCCTGGTAGTAGTGACCACGCATTATCCTCGGACCCTGGATATTTAACTAGTATAACTTCGTTGCCAATTTTTCTAGACCTATCTCGAACTTCCAAGTATTTCACGTCGTGTTCGGTCATTCCTTTGTAAATTTTTATGATTCGGTAACCGCCCTTTTCATTTTGTTGGAAAAAGAAGCTCTGGCGATCTTCGCAAATGCTATTGTAGAGCATCGGAGTGGTTTTATCCATAAGCCTATTGTCCCATGATTTTATGGTTATCCCCAAGTTGTTTGAAGTCGAGATAATCCTGTAGGGACTTTCGCTGTTCAGTTTCTTCGGTATGAATGAGATTGATTTTACTTTAAATGATTTTATCCGTCTACTGCTACGGCTTGTGTCCTGCTCTACAACTAAGTAAATATTTCGAGATCCAGATTCAACGTCCACCATTTCTGTAACTTCATACGCAGTTTCGTCAACTTTAATTGCTGTCGCAAAATTAATTGCTGCTATTTCCCTTGTATTAGAATAGCCGTTACCGACATGCAATGTTATCTTTTTCAATTTTTTCGTATGGTTTTCGTAGGAAAGTACAACTTGCCGGGCTCCAAAAACACCGAAATTTACAGGACAGCCGTCGCCTTCACAATCATTATAAGTTATGGTGACATTAATGGCGTCTTTATCAAGGTTGACTCTCTGAGACTGATCGGTTGTTGGCGGTGTTGTTCCCAAAACGGTTGTTGTAAACACAAAGAGTGTCTGAAACAGTAGTTAATCAACAACATTTCAGATTTTTTTGCTTCAATTAAAATTTCAATTTATTTTTTTTTTCCCGATTTTCTCACCAGAATTTCAAAGATAGCCATTTTCATTCGCATCTGAACGAGAAATAACTCGTCAAATTAAAGAACAAAAATAAACTTATCTGGCTTTCAATGTACATAGTTTCCAGACAAGGATAATTGATACCATTTACAGCAGGAGACGAAGCTACTTGGTACTGCACTTTGTCCGCTAAGTAGCCTGATCTCCTGTTGTAAATTGTATCAGTCCTCCTAGTCTGAAAACTAAGTATAGTGGTTTCCTATTTGAATCCTCAAAAGGTTCAAGATAGACGATAGTCACTTGAGCGGTTGATCTTTGAGTTCTTGTTATTTTTAAGTACCCCGTATCATTTTAAAGGAAAAGGTCAAGTAACATAACTGATTGTACCTTAAAAGTACAACTGCTTTTTCTAAATATGAAAGGAATTAAATATTATAATTAATATAAATGGTCACTTATTACAATACGATAATTAGTACATTTAATTAGTCTTAAAAACTATCAAGAACTACTATGTCGCCATCCGCCATTGGTACTTTAGTGGCGTCTGCTAGCCAGAACCTACCTTACCCTTACATCTCTCAGCCTGTGAGAATTCAACCAATCTTGTTTGGGGGTAAGGTCATGGTTCTGGCTAGCAGACGCCACTAAAGTACCAATGGCGGATGGCGACATAGTAGTCCTTGATAGTTTTTAAGACTAATTAAATGTACTAATAAGAGATAATTTATTTTAATTTTAATATTTAATTCCTTTTATGTTTAGAAAAAGTGAGCCGTTTTTTTTAAGGTAGAATCATACGTTACCCTAACTTTACCTTTAAGATTACAATAATCGTTTGTTTTTCGCTGACGACCACTCTCCTTTGCGGACTGCATTACTCTTATCATTGATTGATAAAAATTGTTATTATTAATATAAATTATCTTCGACATTATGAAGTTATTCGTTATTTGTTACCTGAATTAAAATGGACGTCTTCAAAATCCTGGTAAGAAAACTGGAAAATTCCCAATAATAATTTTATGAAGTTAAGAAGGTAAAATTACATAAACGAAAGAACCCATGGTATCGATTCATTTCAGACACTCTTCGTTGTTATAACAACCGCATTTGGAACAACAACCGAACAATTTCAGAGAGTCAACCTTGATATAGACACCATTAATGTTACTTGCATTGACAAGATCAAAGACGACTGTCGAGTTAATTTTGGGGCTTTAGGAGTTCGACAAATTGTAATTAACTACAAAAACCTTGCAACCAACGAGGGAGATATGACTTTATACGTTGGAGACCTCTTTGGATCTAGAATTAACCTTGCATCAGCAATTCGAACTAGTGAAACAACTTACGAAGTTACTGAAATGGTAGATATTAAGCCTGGAACCCAGAAAATTTACCTTGGTGAACCACACCAATTCACAAAGTATGACGAACATGGGAAAATTGACACGGACCAATTCAAAATCGAATCGATTTCGTTCATACCGAAGAAACTGAATGCCGAAAATCCCTACAGAATTATCTCACCCGCTGAAGACTTAGTGTTAATTAAGAAACATTGGAGCTACTCCCTTGAAGATAAAGTAGTACTGATGCGTCACAATGACACTTGCCAATATACGGAACAGTTCCATTTTGAACGGAACGCAAAGGGTGAATATAGAATTTACCAAGGACAAACCAAGGGTAGTTCTGATGGAAAATATTTGGAAGTTCGAGACAAGTCTATTAAAATCGGTAACGAAGTGGTTTTAGTCGACTATCCTGGGAAAGAGGATAATGTTTGGTCACTATTACCTGGATTTGGTGATGCCGAACTTGTTAAAATCCAGTCCAAATTGACCGGTACTTGTATCAGCGCTGTACACGGTTTTGCGTCCAATTTGGTTATGGTCGATTGCGAGAATGGTAGAAACAATGTGTGGGAGCTAAAATTTTGCGATGACTAAAACCATAAGTTTATAAGATATGTTCCATCCATAAGTTTGTTTAATTAATATCTGGTCATGACAAACTGAAAGGCTTGTAATTTTGAAGTGAGTAAGTGAGGTAGGTCATAGATTCGAGGAGGTAAAGCGAGCGAGGGAGGCCTGGTGAGTGGGGCGCTGCTGTCAAAGGCTTAGTGATGCAGACTAAATTACTAAATATTATTAGATGGAAGTCCTGCAAAATTAACCGAGTGTAGTCAGTTCTCGCTCGAACTAGCTCCCAGTAAGTCTCTAGCATTACGAAGTGTATATAGTGTCATACTTATGGAACATATCTTATAAACTTATGATTGGACTAATGTAATGTTTTGTTTTTCTAACTTTTTGCGGCCTTTTTTTTCTTGGTTGAATAGGTGATTTGAAATAAGCAGTAATTAATAAAGTTTGGTTGCTATTGTAGTCTGAATTATTTATCTGATTTAAGTTTTGAATTAAAGGGGGGGTTTTAAGAAATTGACGTCATGCATCGTGCGTTTTAAACGAAACATTTACATGGCGTCCCAAATCTCGAGTGCGCATACCCAATAAAACGCGCAAGGTAGAACGACGTCACGGTTTTAAGTTCTGCCTCTTAAAACCAATCACATGGATCAATTTCATGGTTATAAATAAATGAAAGATATTAATTCTTTAAATCTATGTCTATATAAATCAAAGTCCTGACTGGCTGACTGATTTAGTACACTGGTTTCCTTTAACCTATAGACGGGCTGAATGGTCCTCCGGGCTCGATTTGTTGCCATCTTTTTAAATGGCGGCCAGAAATTTAAAAACCCTTCTTTGTGGAATAATGTACGCGTGAAAAGTAATAAAAATGTCCCGACGGGCTGATGGGCAACGCCGAGTGCCTTCGCTCCTAGGGTGCTACAAAAATTTTAGTCATCGGTAAAATCTACCATTTCTTTATAACTTTTTGATGTTAGTTCTTATTACACGCGAGCGACGCCGCGGGTAACAGCATGAGATATATTTGGAAAGTGGTTAGAGCTATTTTAATTATTAAGTCACATCAAACAATTTTATAGAATAATATGTTTTTTAATGCATAGAAAATACAACAGAATTTAATGGAAAAGGTACAATTTTAAATGAAACTTACTCAATTTTATTAGTTTAATCAGAAGTACATAATATTTCTTTTCGAGAGAAGTGGACCACAAAGCGGGGTGAGTAATTGTAACATGATTCTTTCGAACAGCATCCCTTAACATTTATTATAGCAAGGTTACTAAACCGAATCATGCATGCACATACGCCATTTTAAATAGTTCCCCCTCATACTATATCTATTAGCGCTGCTTAACTATTTGCCAAGGCGCTTGTACATGCGCTTGGGGATTAATTTTTGTCCCACGTCAAGACGAGGTTTATGGGTTGATTGCTGAGGATTTAGTACCTAAAACAGTTTTAAAATTCACCATAAAAAAAGGGTTCCTGGGAAGAATCATGTTACATTACTAAAGTATAGTGTCATCCTTCTGGTTTAATATATTTTGCTTTAACATAAACAATACAACAGAAATATATCCTCTACAAATATATGGGAAATTCTGTGACGAGTCACTCTGCGTTTCAACCATCGCAAAACTTAAGGGACCAGTCATTAGCTTTGCCATTCTTGCAATCGACCATGACCAGATCGGAGCCTAACCCGTGTATGGCGCTGATGCAAGTACCGGTCAGTTTGGATTGAATTTTAACTTCGCCATCACCCCGTCCTGGTAGTAGTGACCATACATTATCCTCGGACCCTGGATATTTGACTAGAATTACTTCGTCGCCAATTTTTCTATTCGAATCGCGAACTTCTAAATATTTCACTTCATGTTCGGTCATTCCTTTGTAAATTTTCATAATTCGGTAATCGCCCTTTTCATTTTGTTGAAAAAAGAAGCTCTGGCGATCTTCGCAAATGCTATCGTAGAGCATCGGAGTGGTTTTATCTCTAAGCCTAGGATTGTCCCATGATTTTATGGTTATCCCCAATTTGTTTGAGGTCGAGACAATCCTGTAGGGGTTTTCGCTGTTCAGTTTCTTCGGTATGAATGAGATTGATTTAATTTCACGTCTTTCATGTTGGTATTTATGGGACTGAGAAACGAAAACTTTCCGAGATCCAGGTTTAATGTCTACCATTTCCGTAACTTCATACGTTGTTTCATCGACTCGAATTGCTGACGAAACATTAATTTTTGCTTCTTCCGTTTTCGAATATTGTTCGTTACCGAGATATAATATTATCTCTCCGTGGTAGGCCGTAAGATTTTCATAGGAAATTACAACTTGCCGAGCTCCAAAAATGCCGAAATTTACAGGAGAACCGTAGTTATATAATTGACTAAAATCTGTAACATTAATGGCATCTTTATCAAGGTGGACTCTCTGAGATTGCTCGGTTGTTGGCGGTGTTGTTCCGAAAACGGTTGTTGTAAACGCAAAGAGTGTCTGAAATACATCACTTGTTTTAGTTCAGATATTTTTTACTTTATAGACCATTCCAGTAAAGAGAAGGAAACACCACAGGGGCTGGGTATGTCACCTCCTTGTCTTATTTCCCCTGGCGCCAAGAAGCAGCTACCGCTAGAGGCATTAACGCGAGTTGGCTTGCCTCCCGTAAGACGTGTAGTCATTACTCGGGCAGGGATAGGCTTAATTTTAGAAGTAGGAATGGAGAACGGTTAGCCTTTACTTCAGTCCGACTCATATATAGAGTCTCCAACACGTAACGAAAAGTTTCAATTATCTCATTGGCTCACTTAAACTACGTTTTGATGACGTTGCTGCCGGGGACGGCGAAAATACGTAATTCCTTTTTACCTCTGTCGCTATGACCCGCCTCTTCTTTCATAACCCCCCTCCGTCTTTTGGAAGGGGGTCCGGGGCTTTGACGCGCGCCCAGCCACATTACTCTGTTCTCCATTCCTACCTATAAAATTAAATCTATCCCTGACTCGGGTAATGCCTCTTGGTTGCCGCCAGGGGAAATAACTCCTATAAAAGAGCACTCACTACCTTCAGCCTCTGTTAGTTGATTTCTTTGCAAGAAATTAATGGAATTGTCTATTAAATGGGAAATTACCAGAATTTTGAAGGCGACCATTTTCATTCGGTTATGAACAACGAATAGCTCGTTATATCAAAGAAAATTAATATTGTTTAAAATATAAATAATTATCAATCGTAGATGGATGAATAAGGGAAATTTATGTATAGTTTAGAATTAAAAATTCGGGATTACATTTCATGATAAAAATGTAGTAGCTCGACGTCTTCCATCAGCTCATAAATCTACCCTTTTATAAATAAACATCAGTGGGAGTTTGTAATCTATATCTATAAAAATCAAAGTCCTGACTGACTGACTGACAGAGTGACAGACTGACTGATAATCAACGCCCAGCCCAAACCACTTGCCCTAGAAGGCTGAAAATTTGCAGGAACGTTACTCATAAGTAGTAGGCGCGTACTAAGAAAGATTTTTCCAATCTATCCCGGGTGGGAACTAATGAGGCAACTGGGGAACGTAAGGCATACAAGTATGACTCGGAATGCATACAGCTAAATGGAATGATTGTGTCCCATCTTCATTTCTATGCGGGTTTTGGGCCGGGTTTGAGAACTTACTATCCGACTCGCCTAACATCTTTCTAACGGCGGATAATAATAATCTAATCTAAGCTTGGTCTAGGTTGTATGGTAGCAACGCTAGTTGAAAGGCGCGTGCAATTAGATTATAAATTCGCCAAGTAAAATTTGCCACAAAATCCGCCTAGATACACGTTGAGTGAAAATGGCTACACGCAATGATTCGTATTAGCTGTATGCATTCCTGGTATGACTTTCTTCAAAATGAAAATATTTAAAAACGTGTTAGATATATAGTATTAAATTTTATTACTTTTATATATTTTCTTTAACATAAACAGTATAACAGAGTTCTCATTATTTTTATCTCTACAAATGTATGAGGAAGTCACTAAGCGTTTCAGTCATCGCAAAATTGTAGTTTCCAGTTGTTTTCTTTGCCATTCACGCAATCAACCATGACCAGGTTCGAGCCTAATCCGTGTAAGGCGCTGATACAAGTACCGGTCAGTTTGGACTGAATTTTAACGGCGCTATTACTATATCGGGGTAATAGTAGTGACCAAACATTATCCTCGTTCCCTGGATAGTCGACTAAAACAACTTCGTTGCCAATTTTTACGGACTTATCTCGAACCTCCAAATATTTTCCATCAGAACTACCTTTGGTTAGTCCCTTGTAAATTCTGTATTCGCCGTTTGCGTTTCGTTCGAAATGGAACTTTTCCTTATATTGGCAAGTGTCATTGTAACGCATAAGTACTACTTTATTTTCAAGGGAGTAGTACCAAGCTTTTTCAATCAACACTAAGTTTTTCGAGGTCGAGATAATCCTGTAGGGAATTTCGGCGTTCAGTTTCTTCGGTATGAACGAAATAGATTTTATTTTGAGTGTGTAAATCCCCTTTTTTTGATATTCGTCGAAATTTTTGTAGTTTTCGTACATGGGTACAGTTGCGAAAACTCTATTCATCTCAGGGTCAATGTTTACCATTTCTGTTACTTCGTAAGTTGTTTCATCGATTGCAATTGCTGACGAAACATCAATTCGTGCTATTTGCCTTTGAGAAGAATATTCGCCACTGACATATAATGTTATATATCCCTCGTTGGTCGTAAGGTTTTTATAGGAAATTACAACTTGCCGGGCTCCAAAAGCACCGAAATCTGTGTAACAGCCGTCTTTGTAAAAATTGCCAGTGCAAGTAGCATTAATGGCGTCTGTATCAAGGTTGACTCTCTGAGACTGTTCAGTTGCTGTTGTTCTTCCAAATACGGTTGTTGTAACCACAAACAGTGTCTGAAATGATACGTTAGGTACATTCGGTTATGTAATTTCACATTTTTAACTTCATCAAATAATAGAGTTTTCCCGTTTTCTTACCAGGATTTTGAAGACGACCATTTTCATTCGGGTATCAACGACAAATAACTCCTTAATGTAGACTAATTCGAATTTTTATCAATCAAAGATAAGAATTCACAAAGTATGAGAAATTAACCAGAATTTCCGATGACATTTCCAAGAAAATCAAATTAAAATAAATAATTACGATAAAATAGACGCAGTTGAATCTGTCCATCTGATAGTGACGCTCTGCCGGCGTTTAACGTTACAAACATGATTAATATTATGTTTCAGAATATCATTTAACGATAATCAAGATACGAGATTGACTTCCACGAATTAAAAAAAACATTTCTTAGTGTTTAGCTACAGCTTTAGAGTGAATTAAGCCGCGTTTACACGAGACACTTCGGAACCGTTTTCAACCGTTTTGGTAAGTCCTAACACTTTTCGAAAAATAATATTTGCATTTCCTCGTGAAAGATCTCTGGTTTTAACAGCGTAATATTATTTTTTGTACATTCCAAAACGGTTTAAACGGTTTCAAAGTGTCTCGTGTAAACGCGGCTAGTTTCATACAAAAAGTGGGGTGGCGTAGCGGTTAGCGCTTTCGCCTCGCAGCAATAGGACCCCGGGTTCGAACCGGGACTGTGGCTCTGGGTGAAAATCTGGGAACAAATCCTTCCGCGTAGAGTTTGCAAGTTCTCTCCCCGCTTGTTAAAAAGGAGTTTTCCTTCGCGGTCCAACCCGGTTTCTCCTTTCCACCAAAAACTTGCATTGGTTAACGGTAATAGTTAGTATAGGGCGCTGTAGGTTAGCTGTGGCATAGGGGCTAGCCACCACCCCTCTATGCAATGTAAAGGGACCCACCTGTAAACAAGCCACAGGCTTAGTGTGGAAATCCCTTCATAGACAAAAAAGCTTAGAAACATATAAATATTTCTTCATAAGATATGCTCCATAAGTTTGCGGTTTTTTTTTGCCACATAGTATGATGTACATCTACGATGAGGCTCTTAGTTTAAAGCGAGCGAGAGAGAGAGAGAGGGTTATAGTATTATACCTTAATTTAAAGTTAATGTTTAATACTCCCTTTAAAATTAGATGAAAGACATTAATTCTTTAAATAAGGTATATTTGGAAAGTGGTAAGAGCCATTTTAATTATTAAATCACATCAAGAAATGATATCTAGTTTATTAGGGAGAAGGTATAAGATGGCTAAGTATTCGCGCGCCATAGTCCCAGTCCCCCTTTCAAAATACAAGGGTGGGACGTAAAAGGAGGCCGGGCTATTTCGCCTCCTCTCCTCAGTCGGAAAATATGACTGTAATTTTCGTCATTCACGTCGCGCTGACGTGCACGAGTTTTCAAGAACCAATGAGATCATTGCTGGTTGTAATTAAGAGGCGGCGGGGATTAACTCCGGACACGTCTACGTTTGGACTGGAGATAAAGAGCTGGAAATGTGGCGAATTTATTCCTTCTCCCTAATAAACTAGATATCACTTCTTGATCACATCAAACAATTTTATTAAATAATATGTTTTCTAATACATAGAAAATACAACAGAATTTAATGGAAAAGGTATAATTTTAATTGAAACTTCATGACCGATTCTTACTCAATTTTATAAGTTTAATCAGAAGTGTATAATACTTCTTTTCGAGAGAAGTGCACTTGCACAAAGCGGGGTAATTAGTAATTGTAACATGATTCTTCCCAACACCCCTTAATTAACATTTATTATAGCAAGGTTACCAAACCGAATCATGCATGCACATACGCCATATAAATATTTCCCTCATCATTACTATAGTAACAGAATTTTTTTATCTACAAATTTATGGGAAAATCTGTGACAAGTCACTTTCCGTTTCAACCATCGCACAACTTAAGGTACCACTCATTTGCTCTGCCATTATAACAATCAACCATAACCAGATTGGAGCCAAACCCGTGTATGGCACTGATGCAATTACCAGTCACTTGGGATTGAATTTTAACGACGCCTTTACGCTCTCCTGGTAGTAGTGACCACACATTATACTTGGACCCTCGCTGTTTGACTAGAATAACATTGTCGCCAATAGGTGTAGACCCATCTCGAATTTCCAAATATTTCACGTCATTTTTGGTCGTTCCTTTGTTAATAATTCTGTATTCATGCCCTAATTCGTTTGGTTCGAAATAGAAACTCTGACGGTCTTCGCAAATGCTTGTGTAGAGCATCGGAATGGTTTTATTCTTGTGTTTGTCCCTGGATTTTATGGTTATGCCCAATTTGTTTGAGGTCGAGATAATCCTGTAGGGATTTTCTCTGTCCAGTTTCTTCGGTATGAATGAAATTGATTCTATATTAAATTTCCCAACCTCATCTCCAGATGCCAATATGTACTCTTTATAAGTATAAGTAGATACAGATGCGAAAACTTTCCAAGATCCACTTTCAGTTTCTACCATTTCCGTAACTTCGAACTTGTTTTCGTCGACTGGAATTGCCGCATAAACATTAATATCTGCTATTTCCTTTTTAGTATCGTCATCTTCGACGACATATAACGTTATATATCCCTCGTTCTTCGTTTGGTTTCTGTAGGTAATTACAACTTGTCGAACTCCTAAAGCACCAAAATCTACCATGCGGCCGCCTTTGTAAAGGTGTCTGTCGATGGGAGTAACTTTAATGGCGTCTGCATCAAGGTTGACTCTCTGAAACTGTAGTGATGTTGTTGTTCTGCCGAATAAGGTTATTGTAACAACGAAGAGTGCCTGAAATGATACGGAGAGGTTTTTTCGGTTATGTAATTTTACATTTATAACTTGGTAAAACAGGGATAGATTTAATTTTAGAAGTAGGAATGGAGAACGGTTAGAATTTACTTCAGTAGTCCGACTCATAGCCCACCCAGTATAGAGCCCCTCCCTCCAACACGTAATAACGAAAAGTTTAAATTATCTTATTGGCTGACTTGAAGTACGTTTTGATGACGTTGCTGACGGGGACGGCGAAAAATACGTAATTCCTTTTTACCTCTGTCGCTATGACTCCCCGCCTCTTCTTTCATACCCCCTCCCCCATCCCGAGGAAGGAGGTCCGGGACTTTGACGGGCGCCCTCATTACTCTGATCTCCCTTCTCCATTCCTACTTCTAAAATTAAATCTATCCCTGGTAATTAAAATTAGAGTTTTCCAGTTTTCTTACCAGGATTTTGAAGACGACCATTTTCATTCGGGTATCAACGACGAATAACACTTAAATGTTGACTTTAATTTATATATAATATGAATTTTTATCAATCAACGATAAGAATAATGCAGTGCACAAAGAAGTTTGGGAAATTAACAAGAATTTCCCGATGACATTTCCAAGAAAATCAAATTAAAATATAGAATTACGATAAAATAGACGCAGTTGAATCTGTTTGTCTGATAGTGACGCTCTGCCGGCGTTTAACCTTCCAAGCATGATGAATATTATGTTTCAGAATATCATTTAACGATAATTAAGATACGAGATTGATTTCCACGAATTAAGAAAAACATTTCTTAGTGTTTAGCTACAGCTTTACAGTTTATTAACGTCCCCGCAAATTAGATTCATACAAACATATAAATTTAAGTTCATAAGACATGCTCCATAAGTTTTTCACTGGTCATGAAGTGACGTATTTCATAGGTTTAACATAAATAATATAACAGAAATTGTTCTCTGCAAATGTATGGCAAATTCTGTGACCAATCACTTTGCGTTTCAACCATCGCAAAACTTAAGGGTCCAGTCATTGTCTTTGCCATTTTCGCAATCGACCAGGACCAGATTCGACCCTAACCCGTGTATGGCACTGATACAAGTACCGGTCAGTTTGGACTGAATTTTAACTTCGCCATCACTCCGTCCAGGTAGTAGTGACCACACATTATCCTTGGACCCTGGATACTTCACTAGAATAACTTCGTTACCAATTTTTCTTGACCTATCTCGAACTTCCAAATATTTTGCGTCATGTTCGGTCTTTCCTTTGTCATTTTTCATAATTCGGAAATCGCCCTTTTCATTTTGTTGAAAGTAGAAGCTCTGGCGATCTTCGCAAATGCTATCGTAGAGCATCGGTGTGATTTTATCTCTAAGCCTCTTGTCCCATGATTTTATGGTTATTCCCAGGTTGTTTGAGGTCGAGATAATCCTGTAGGGACTTTCGCTGTTCAGAGTCTTTGGTATGAAATAGATTGACATTACTTCAAGTAAATTTGTCGCGTATGAGCCGTTGTCCATCTCAATTTGCTCATGTGTTGTGTCCTTGACTGTGGTTAAAAAAAC
The DNA here is from genome assembly GCF_054372755.1 of Phalangium opilio. Lineage (NCBI taxonomy): Eukaryota > Metazoa > Arthropoda > Arachnida > Opiliones > Phalangiidae > Phalangium > Phalangium opilio. Next base: position 4,777,530 of record NW_028324218.1, on the reverse strand, counting down.
ATTTCGATACCCAGATTCAATGTTCACCATTTCTGTAACTTCATACGCTGTTTCGTGAACTTTAATCGCTGTCGCAACATCAATTGCTGCTATTTCCGTTTCAGTAAAATAGTCGTTACCGACGTGTAATTTTATCATTTTCAAATTTGTCGTATAGTTTTTATAATAAATTACAACTTGCCGGACTCCAAAAGCACCGAAATTTACAAGACAGCCGTGGGGGTCATTCGCGATATAAATGCAAGTATCTTCAATGGTGTCTATATCAAGGTTGACTCTCTGAGACTGGTCAGTTGTTGTTGTTCTCCTTCCGAATGCGGTTGTTGTAACAACGAAGAGTGTCTGAAATGACATGAGAGGGTCTTTCGGTTATGTAATTTTACATTTTTAACTTGGTAAAAGAGGGATAGATTTAATTTTAGAAGTAGGAATGGAGAACGGTTAGAATTTACATCAGTAGTCCGACTCATAGCCCAATCAGTATAGAGCCCCTCCCTCCAAAACGTAACGAAAAGTTTCAATTATCTTATTGGCTGCTCACTTAAACTACGTTTTTATGACGTTGCTGACGGGGACGGCGAAAAATACGTAATTCATTTTTACCTCTGTCGCTATGACCCGCCTCTTCTTTCATACCCCCCGTCCCGTGGAAGTGGGTCCGGGACTTTGACGAGCGCCCAGATTACTCTGTTCTCCATTCCTACTTCTAAAATTAAATCTATCCCTGGTAAAATTAGAGTTTTCCAGTTTTCTTACCAGGATTTTGAAGAGGGTCATTTTCATTAGGGTATCAACGACGAATAACTCTTTAATGTTGACTTTGATTTATATATAATATGAATTTTAATCAATCAAAGATAAGAATAATGCAATTCACAAAGAAGTATGAGAAATTAACAAGAACTTTCCAATAACATTTCCAAGAAAATCAAATTAAAATATAGAATTACGATCAAACAGGCACAGTTGAATCTGTTTGTCTGATAGTGACGCTCTGCCGGCGTTTAACCTTCCAAGCATGATGAATATTATGTTTCAGAATATCATTTAACGATAATTAACATTAAGAAAAACATTTCTTAGTGTTAATTAAAGTCCTCGCAAATTAGATTCATATAAACATAAGTTCATAAGATATCCTCCATAAGTTTTTCACTGGTTAATGAGAGCTTGACATGAAGTGACGTATTTCATAGATTGTCGTAAAGCGACGCCTGGTGAGGCAGATGGACTGCAAAAGCGAACTAGCTCCCAGTAAATCTCTGGAAATAAGATGTGTCAATCTGGTCATACTAATGGATTATATCTTAAAAGCTTATGTTTATATTAACGAATTACACAATTATATAACTATTCGTGATTTTTTCGATGATAATCTAATTTTGTGGTTAATTGTGTTGCTTTGAAATGGAAATTAAACAAGTTACATAAAGTTAAATAATATTTCGAAACAGTTGAAGCCTTTGGGAGTTAACAGTCTAGTGATTTTTGGGGCCATATATTCGAGTAGTAATACAATGTTTCTTAACGGGCTATTCTTACTAAATTTTATATTCTTATCTTTAACAAATCTAACACAGAGATATTGAAAGGCTACGTCTCGAATTCTTGTTTAAAAAATTCCTTTAAAAACTCGTATATTTCAAAATTTTCACGAGAAAAGGTGTTTAAATTTCTTCATTGTTTCTTTCTAATAAAAAAAATATATATTTCCTCTACTTGGAATAATTAAGCGCCCATAGACCCTATACTAAATCTGAGTGAAGGTAAGGGGAGGGGCTTAAGAAGTTAAGACTTGGTTAAACCGCCAGCTTCTAATTTCTCGCGTCTCATTGGGTATTAGAATGTATAGATTGTTTTGTTTAAATCTGTTGCTTGCTTCGCGCGTAGATCACGAGGTACGTCTATATCACGTAATTTCTAAGTTAAAATACATTATGCCTGACGTCAGGGTGACGGTTTTTACGCTTCAATCCCTTTAATTTAAGCGGAAAGGAATAGAAAATTGCATCTTAAAGATTCCAAGTTTATGAATTAAGCTATGTATTTATACATTCAAAATTTAACCTCAAAAATCCAGTGACACATTTTTAGTCAGACATTGTTTTTCGTTAATTAAAATTGTTTGAAAATTTACAATTCTTATTTATCTAATTAAATTTTAAATATTTGAATTCAAAATTGCGATGTTCAAGTTGAACCTGCCTTGAACTATTTATATTAGTTTCTAATTAAATTATTAAATGTTTAACTCCAATTGGTATTTTTACCTTGGTTTTATTGGGAATTTTTGAAACTTAAAAATTCAAATTTATTTAAAATTTTTCATTTTCCTTAAATTATCTTTTAATATTCAAGGATTGATAAACACTGATGATAAGGGGACGTGATGACCGATTTCGTTTTTAAAGGGAGAGAATTGCTTTAAATCTAGAAGGTACGATGGTAATTTTATGGATTTAATTTATCGATGTCGTGATTTTAATCCCAATTACCTTAAATATTTGTTTAGTATATGCGAGGTCATTGATACACGTGTCATAGGTTTTAAATATTTTCCTACCTCCTACTTCATTTTGGCGGGAAAAACTGGTCTGTATAGAAAATATGGCCGGGAAATCATGCGTCATTAGGATGTGACGGCCGCGGAAATATTTGGTGGGGTCAAAGTGTACCCCTGAAGTCCTGTTCATAAAAATTCAAAACATGTCTGTAAATATATAAAATGGCGGGGAATATCTGGTGTCTGTAGGTGTAAACTGTCTCTATGGGAATTTAAATTGGCGGGAAATGTGTGTCTATACTTTGTAGGTCTATAAAATGGCGGGAAATATGTGTCTATACTTTGTAGGTCTATAAAATGGCGGGAATTATGTGTCTATACTTTGTAGGTCTATAATATGGCCGAAATTGTGTCCCTCCTCCGTAGATGTAAAAAATGGCGGGAAATGAGTTTGTTTTGAGTGGGTGTAAAAAATGGCGGGAAATGTCTACGTACTGAATATAAACATTTCCCGCCATTTTTTACACCCACTCAAAACAAACTCATTTCCCGCCATTTTTTAAACGTACTACGTTTAAAAAATGGCGGGAAATGTCTGTATTCAGTACCTTTAAAAAATGGCGGGAAATATCTGTTTTCAGGAGATGTAAAAAATGGCGGGAAATATGTCTGTCCTCAGTAGGTGTATAAAATGGCGGGAAATATGTCTGTCCTAAGTATGTGTAAAAAAATGGCGGAAAAATTCGAAACATAATTTAATGCATTTAAAGTTTTTTTTTATTATAAAATAATATTTACAGTGAGTAAAAGTTTTGCTGAAACACTTAAGTAGAATGAATTTGAACTTCAGTGATAATACAAATACATTTAAAACTGAGTAACAGCTTAGCAATTAATGATTGTTCATAAATCAAGTGATACTACACTACACTACACGTCATATTTATCAGGCAAACTCATAGCTAAATCGTCATCAATCCCTCCACGACCAGGTGGTGAATCTAAACCCTGAACACTATCATTTAGATCACTATCTAAATTTGAGGGCTCGGTACTGAACATTTCCGCTGGCACTGTCAATGGCGCTTTTTCAGGCAACAAATCTCTTAGAGCTTGCTTGGCTTCCAAATGACGTTCAATCTCTTCGGAGGTCATGTGACCATCACCGAGTGGCGGTAGAGTTGGTGTAGGTGCCGGAGTAGGCGCTGGGATGGGTGGTGTTGGAGTTGGTTGAACCACTGGTGTTGTAACAGTGCTTATTGTAGGCGTGGCAATTGGTGCCGTGATTGTTGTGACTGTAGTTGTATTTGAAGTGGTCACGGACGTTTTAGAAAGGGTTTTACGGGGTGGCTTTTTCTTTTTAGGTGCAACTTCAACTGGTTTCTAAAATTTTAAAGTTAAAAATTTTGTTAGGAATATGTTGCCAAGGCTTAAAAATAGGCCTTGGATCTTGAAAAAAGGGGTGTGGTCATTTACTGACGCGAGTCACGTGGCAATAAACTTAACCAAGGCCTAAAGCTTTAAGAGTTTTCCAATATATGTTGGCAAGGCTTAAAAATAGGCTTTGGACCTTGAAAAAGGGGTGTGGTTATTTACTGACGCGAGTCACGTGGCAATAAACTTAACCAAGGCCTAAAGCTTTAAGAGTTTTCCAATATATGTTGGCAAGGCTTAAAAATAGGCCTTGGACCTTGAAAAAGGGGTGTGGTTATTTACTGACGCAGTCACGTGGCAATAAACTGAGCCAAGGCCTAAAGCTTTAAGAGTTTTCCAATATATGTTGGCAAGGCTTAAAAATAGGCCTTGGACCTTGAAAAAAGGGGTGTGGTCATTTACAGACGCGAGTCACGTGGCAATAAACTTAGCCAAGGCCTAAAGCTTTAAGATTTAACAGTTTTCCAACTAATTAGAACTTTAGATTTAGAAGCAACTGTCGACTATTTTTATTATAGTTATATAATATTAATTGAAAAACAAACACATTAAGCTAAGCCTTGTTTAAAGTTTTCACACATTGAAGCAGACGACAGTTAAATTGGCCAGGGCTAGTATTAACAAATGGTAAATTGGTACAACTTTAAACAAAACAAAACGAGTTATTAACAAATGGTAAATTGGTACAACTTTAAACAAAACAAAACGAAATGAGTAACTCCACCAACAAACTAGAAATAAAAACCTAAGATGCAACTTGCAATCAATATTTTCTTTTAATTTATAATAAAATAGGTAACAATTTTTTATAGGTTATATAAAAATGACTCTTGGGTTTAAATTAAAACTACCTAACCATTATATAAACCAATAAGAGATCTGTTATAGTATAGAAGCTTATTTGTAAGAAATTACCATAGGAGGCGCTGTTGTTATAGTTTCAGCTATTGAAACTGGTTCAGTATGAGTTGAATTTAGTTTTTTCCTACGGAAGTTAACGATTTTAGTTTAAAATAACACACAGATGAGTGTTTTTGTTACTTTTTTAATGGTGGCAATTCATGTTTTTGCTCCGAATCGCTATCACTAGATTCAGTGGCGTCAGAATCGCTTGAAGTTGAGTCTACAGATTCATACTGCAATAATCTGTCCAATAGAAAACTTTTATCTCTAGAGACTTTGAGCAGTTTACGTTGAGCTTTACGTAGTTCCTCTTGGAAACATTCGTTTTCCTATAGATATTACGTGTTTTACTTTAATTAAACTAATTAACTACAAGCTAATCAACCTTACGTAGATTAATAATTTAAATTTCTTCTTTAAATTACGATATTTTTGTCGAAAATCGACCGAATCATCTATAAATGGAGGCATATTGAAGCCAAGGCTTAACGTAAAATTTCAACTATCTCGACTGCCTTGTTGTATTTTTACCTGATGAAGGCATTTTTAATGAGCATTTATGTTACGCTTAACAAAATTAACTTGAAAAATTAAACTATAAACTATGTTTATCAGTTATTATATCGACTTTTTTTTATCACATTTATTCTAGGGCGAGTGTGTACAAAATGGCAGCCACGTGTCAAAGGTCAAAGTAGAGCAAGGTGGGAACAGGGCCGAAAATAAGCACAGGACAATGGACATGTCCAATAAAATTTTAAAATGTCTCATTTATTGATAGCTTGACTAGGAAGATGCGACCATTGAGTTCTAATATATGTATGTTCTGAACTCAATGGATGCGACACTATTTTTGCACACTCCAGTGGACAATGGCCCATAAATTTTCCTTTCAAAGGGGGGGATCACTGGACACATGTCCTATAAGAAATTTTTCTTATTTCCGGCCCTGCAAGTGGGTGGGTAATGGGGAAAAGCATAGAGATGGAAAGGCGGGAGTTCCATTTGCTCCATTGTTGACAATATCAACTGTTTGTTATTTCAACAAACAACTTTTGTAACAATTTAATCAAAAAGCACATTTGACCTTATTTAAGTTTTTTTCTGCAAATAAATAAATAAATGTTATCTTATTTGTACGACTGTGCACATTGCTCTCCCTTATCATAATTTCAACACAAGTTGCAACCGAAACCGAACCAAACAACTTGGAACAAGTCTAAACTTGAAACTCGCCAGACGACACAAGTTTTCCCGCTCAAAATTGTCAGGTCTGCCTTTGTATTTTGGCGCGATAGTTTTACATGGGAATTTTTCGACTTTAAATCGAGAAACAAATTGTTTTTCATTGATAATTAATTAGTTTAATGATTAAAACTTGGAATTCTATTATAAATTACTTAGAATTGTAATATAAAATCTCAAAAGAAACCTCAGAAAAAGGACGGACGGACTTCTTAAGGTTTTAATTCATATCATAAGGCCAAGGCTTAAGTCCTTTCCTCCAAATTCACAATGGATATAAAATTAACGGAAGGCGCCATGGAGGTAATTAATTTAATTAACTTAATTTTGATTAATTATATTAGGCCTAAGCCTAAAAACAATTATTACAGCGCATTTTAGGAGGAGATATAGTTGACAAACCAATTGTCCAAATATTAAGTTACAAACGTGTTCCTGGATCTCAAGATCGTTATCGCATGCTTGTCTCCGATGGGCGATCAAGTTACCCATTTTGCATGCTTGCCACTCAGTTAAACGATCGTTTAGATGCCAAAGAATTTGAAAAATACACTGTCATAAAGCTGGATAAATATAGTTGCACAGAAATGCAACCTGGACGCAAAATCATTATCATGCTTGAAATAACTCTAGTTGCCAAAGGTGACAATGTTGGCAAGAGATTAGGGAACCCACAAAATTTTGGAGAAGGTGCAGGTGGTAAAGCAACAAGTGGTCAAGATACTGGTGGAAATGAAGCTAGTAATCATGTTGTTAATGGAAGTTCAAATGTTAATGGACATGGTAAGCTGGTTGGTTAACTTTGGGTAGAGTTAAAGGGTTAGGGTTCATACAAACTTGACCTGGAGAACGTTTAAAATGTCAGGGAGATAAATTGTTTGCTAAAAATTCAGGGAAAACTCAGGGGAAGTTTATGGGTTTTAGTAAAATGGATTGAAAACTCATGGAGATTTATAATTTCTAGTAAAATGGATTGAAAACTCATGGAGATTTATAGTTTTTAGTAAAATGGATTGAAAACTCATGGAGATTTATAGTTTTTAGTAAAATGCATTGAAAGCTCATGGAAAATTATAGTTTTTAGTAAAATGGATTGAAAACTCATGGAAATTTATAGTTTTTAGTAAAATTCATGGAAATTGATAGTTTTTGCTAAACTTTATTGAAAACTCATGGAAATTTATAGTTTTTAGTAAAATGGATTGAAAACTCATGGCGATTTATAGTTTTTAGTAAAATTCATGGAAATTGATAGTTTTTACTAAACTTTATTGAAAACTCATGGAAATTGATAGTTTTTAGTAAAATGCATTGAAAACTCATGGAAATTTATAGTTTTTAGTAAAATGCATTGAAAACTCATGGAAATTTATAGTTTTTAGTAAAATGCATTGAAAACTCATGGAAATTTATAGTTTTTAGTGAAATGGATTGAAAACTCATGGAGATTTATAGTTTTTAGTAAAATGAATTGAAAACTCATGGAGATTTATAGTTTTTAGTAAAATGAATTGAAAACTCATGGAGATTTATAGTTTTTAGTAAAATGAATTGAAAACTCATGGAGATTTATAGTTTTTAGTAAAATGGATTGAAATTTGAAAACTCATGGAAGTTTATAGTTTTGACCAAAATTCATTTAAAACTCATGGAAATTTATAGGGTTTAATAAAAATCAGGGAAATTAATATTTTTATATAAAATTCAAGGAAAACTCAGGGAAATTTACAGTTTTTAGCAAAATGCATTGAAAACTCATGGAAATTTATAGTTTTTAGTAAAATGCATTGAAAACTCATGGAAATTTATAGTTTTTAGTAAAATGCATTAAAAACTCATGGAAATTTATAGTTTTTAATAAAAATCAGGGAAACATATTTTTTTTTTAAAAATTAAGGGAAATTTATATTTTTTAGTAAAATTCATGGAAAACTAAGGGAAATTTATATTTTTTAGTAAAATTCATGGAAAACTAAGGAAAATTTATAATTTTTATTAAAATCCAGGAAAAACTCAAGGAAATTTATAATTCTTAGAAAAACCCAGGGAAATTTATAATTTTTAGTAAAATCAAGGGAAGTTTTCCCTGAAGGGGTTGTTCCAACTAAAAATAACCAATCAAATCCCATAATTATTACTCCAACAAACCAGTCCTGCAGTTACTAGGGGGCCCTATCAGGGAAATATATAGTTAAAAAGCTTCACATATTTAGCAGGGAAATCGGTTACCCAGAAGTCATATGAACCCTAAATTACTCTAACAAATAATAAAATAAGGCATTAAAATTTATTAAACAGCCAAAAACGAACCTGTAGAAGCTCCGGTAATAAAACAAGAACCACTCTCAAACAGCAGCATTTCAAACTCCATTCCAAAACCAAATACATCACACAATTTTGCGAGTATTGTGAAATCGGAGAACAATTTCAACCCAATTCGTCCAGCCGCTAATGACCCCAAGCTTCCATTTGGTGCCGTGCATTCCATAAACTCCATTTCTCCTTTTCAGAATAAGTATGTTAATCATTCATCATTCATTATTTTAATTTTTAGTTGAGAAATGAATGATTACTTTAATTACTATGTAATTAACATCATTTTTACAATTTTAGTTGGGTCATTAAAGCCAGAGTTACCTTTAAACAACCAATTAAAACTTGGAGTAACTCGAGAGGCGAGGGACGATTGTTCAACATGAATTTAGTTGATGAGAGTGGAGAAATCAGAGCAACCGTTTTCACGGATTTGGTTGATAAATATTACAACATGATGGAACTGAATAAGGTATTTATGCCTGGAGGTATAAGGGGAATAAACTTGGGAATGTATGGGGAATAAACTTGGGAATGTATGGGGAATAAACTTGGGAATGTATGGGGAATAAACTTGGGAATGTATGGGGAATAAACTTGGGAATGTATGGGGGATAAACTTGGGAATGTATGGGGGATAAACTTGGGAATGTATGGGGGATAAACTTGGGAATGTATGGGGGATAAACTTGGGAATGTATGGGGGATAAACTTGGGAATGTATGGGGGATAAACTTGGGAATATAAGGGGAATTAACTTGGGAATATATGGGGAATAAACTTGGGAATATGAGGGGGAATAAACCTGGGAATGTGAGGGGAATAAACCTGGGAATGTGAGGGGAATAAACCTGGGAATATAAGGGGAATAAACTTGGGAATATAAGGGGAATAAACTTGGAAATATAAGGGGAATAAACTTGGAAATATAAGGGGAATAAACTTGGGAATATATGGGGAATATATGGGGACTAAACTTGGAAATATGAGGGGAATAAACCTATAAAATTCAGGTAAGTACAAGGGAATAAACCTGGAAAGTTTTGGGGAAATGTCAGGGTATAAACCTGGAAATTTCTGGGGAAAATAAGGAAACAATCCGGGAAATGTTTGGGGGAATTATAAGGGAATAAACCTGGAAATTTCTGGGGAAAATAAGGAAACAATCCGGGAAATGTTTGGGGGAATTATAAGGGAATAAACCTGGAAATGTTTTGGGGAAATATCAGGGAATTAACCTGGAAATGTTTTGGGGAAATATCAGGGAATTAACCTGGAATTTTTTTGGGGAAATATCAGGGAATTAACCTGGAAATGTTTTGGGGAAATATAAGGGAATAAACCGGGAAATATAAGGGAATAAACCGTGAAATATAAGGGAATAAACCTGGAAATGTTTTGGGGAATTATCAGGGAATAAACCTGGAAATGTTTTGGGGGAATTATAAGGGAATAAACCTGGAAATTTTTGGGGATATATAAGGGAATAAACCTGGAAATGTCAGGGAAATTTGTTTCCAAAAGTTGTATGAACCTTTTTAATGGGTTATCAATATATGTACCTAATTATGACACTTTATTAATCATTTCCAGGTGTATTTCATCAGAAAAGCCGCTACCAGAGCCGCCAATAAACGTTTTAGCAATGTAAATCACGACTATGAACTTCAGTTTAACAGAGAAACTGAAGTTGTAGAATGTCCTGATGAAGAGACTGCTTCAATCCCAATGGTGAAGTACGACTTTCAGGACATTGCCTCATTGCAAAATATAGATCCCAGTACTTTTACAGTCGTTGGTACGTGATAAAATCTTCAAATCGAGTCTTAACTAATTAATTACGTAATTAGCATACCCAAAAACGTAATTAAATTAAATTAAATTAATTAAAATTAGATGTTATTGGAGTTTGTAAGAGTTACGGTGACATTACAACCATCATGCAAAAGACCACCAACAAGGAGCTAAAGAAACGAGAGTTGCATCTTGTTGATAAATCCTTAGCTGAAATAACATTGACACTATGGGGTGAAACTGTGAGTTAATTAGCTAGTATTAATTAATTAGTTTTTTAAGCCTAAAATTAGGAGTAACGAGTCTAAAACTTAATTAATGTTATAGGCTGAGGAATTTGATGGTTCGTTTAATCCAGTTGTGGCTGTTAAAGGAGCTCGCCTTTCTGATTTTGGCGGGCGTTCTCTAAGTACTCTTATGAGTAGTACAGTCTCAATAAACCCTGATATTCGGGAAGCACACGCGTTAAGAGGGTGGTATGATAGAGAAGGAGCCCACGCTAACACTCAAAGCATGACCAAAATGGGTGGAATGGCCAGTATGTTTAAAATTAAGTAACAGTAATCTTCATGCAGCAACTGTAATTAACTTGTAATGAATAATTAAGGCGGTCAAACAAATTGGAAAACTTTTGCTCAAGTACAAGCTGAAAAACTTGGTTTTGATCAAAAACCTGATTATTTTACGTGCAAAGCTATGGTGTTGCTTATCAAGAAAGATAGTTGCTTATACCAAGCTTGCCCTTCAGAGAATTGCAATAAAAAGGTTCAAGATCTGCAAGATGGAAATTATCGGTGTGAAAAATGCCAGAAGGAATTTCAAAGTTATAAATGGAAAATGTTGGGACACGTTAGTTTAAATTTGAAACCTTTTATTTCGTTTTGTTAATTAACTTGGTTTTAATTGCTAATTACATTGTTTTTAGATCAATATAGCTGATTTTACAGATACAATTTGGGCTACTTCTTTTCAAGAGAATAGTGAAGCCATTTTGGGGGTTACAGCTGAAGAATTGGGTCGGATGAAGCTTTCAGATGAAGCTGCCTTTGGGGATGTTCTTACCAATGCCCAGTTTAAATCGTATATATTCAAAATTCGAGCCAAAGCTGAAACTTGGAATGTAAGTATTTAACCTCAGGGTTCATATTAGTAACAAACCTGGGAAATTATCAGGGAAATTTCTGAGGTTTGATTAAGTTTGCTCTGAAGAGGTTGCTTCAACTATAAAAAACCACTCCGTGTTCTTACTAAATATATGGGGAAATACACGGTAAAAACCTGGTAAATTCCATTAAATACATGGTTTAAAAACCATGGGAAACTCAGGGAAATACACGGTAAAGAACCTGGTAAACTCCAGGAAACACATGGTAAAAAACCCTGGGAAACATAGGGAAAAACCCTTAGAAAACTCGGAAATATATGGGGAAACCTGGGAAATTCAGGAAAATATATGGGAAAACCCTGAAAACTCAGGGAAATATATGATAAAAAACCCTGGGAAACTCAGGGAAATATATATGGGAAAACTCAGGGAAATATATATGGGAAAACTCAGGGAAATATATATGGGAAAACTCAGGGAAATATATATGGGGAAAACTTCGGGAAATATATGGGAAAACCCTGAAAACTTAGGGAATATGGGTAAAAATCTGGAAAATTAAAAAAGTTGTATGAACCCTGTTTCTAATTATTATTATTCTTGCTGATTTTGAAAGAAACTTTTACTAATTATCATTTAACATACATATTTATCAAACAGGAAGAAGAGAGAGTAAAATACGCAGTTGTTAATGTTCAACCCATGAATTTTGTTGAACATGGCAACAAACTTTTGGCTGACATAAAAAATCTTGAAGCCTTGCTTCCAAAATAGATAGATCGATCATGCAGTTATGATGAACTATCCTTAATTTCTCTTAACTATTCAGTTCATTTTTAAATAATTCGGTTCAGTGTTAGTTAAATCATAAATGTTTTGATGGAAACAGAATTTTTGTCAATTTATTATTTTTCATACACAAATAAACGTTAAACATGTACAAAATTAAATATAATTCCCAATTTATTTAGCGCGAGTGATCTCCTAAATCATCTATAGAATCATCGTCAATCTGAAATTCAATTAAATTAACAGAATTAAAGTTAATTTAACATTAAATCTGGGGGTTTTGGGTTTTGGGACAGAGGGGGTATTCACCTCAGGCCATTTTTCCATTATTAAATCAAATAAATCATCCTTTACATCCCCTTGAATCACAATTTCGTCATCACCGGTTACCGATGAGCCGCAAGAGAATTTATGTGCAAAAAACTTTGCAGCATCTTTAAGATCAATATCTATTGATGCATGTAAGTGTAATTTAAGTTTCCTGACACATTTTGGTAACATTTTGTGCTCAATCAGGGATAGATTTAATTTTAGAAGCAGGAATGGAGAACAGAGTAGTGTAGTCTGGGCGCGCCTCAAAGTCCAGGACCCCCTTTTACCCGGGGAGGGGGGGGAATTGTGAAAAAAGAGGACTGAAGTAAATATTAACCGTTCTCCATTCCTACTTCTAAAATTAAATCTATCCCTGGTCCAATATTATTTACCAAATGTGCTTAAACCAGTCACAACTGTCACAAACTTCTTTTTACCCCTCGAAGAACGGAATAGACAAACTTTCTTTTCCTTTTCTACTTTCTTTTTGGCTTTTATTTGACCTTTACCCCCGCGTTTTTGACGTTGTTTTTTCTCTTCTTCCCCAGTTCCCGAGCCCTGATCGTCGCCTTTATTAATTAATTTTTACTCATTAATTAACCCCTTTTTGTTAATTTTTAACGGTTAATTAACAAACCTATTTGGACCTTATTAAACTCTGAGGGTAAATTTTTTTGTAACCAGTCTTTACATTTTTCATAATTTGGGTAGTATTCGCAATACTCTAATGGCATGGAACATTCTGCAACGTTTTAATTAATTTAGTTAAAATATAATTGCTAATTAACTTAAGAGGGATGGTTTAAATTAGTTAGGGTTACCTCCACAATATAGTACTTGGAGTGGATAATTGACCCCTTTTAGTGGACCAGGGTTAAGGCCTTTCGGTGTAGCTTGTTGTTCTGATTCGTTTTCATTATCGGACATAATTCTATTAATTTAATTATATTTAAAATGATTTTAGGCTTAACTTTGTCTTTAAAATTACAGTACCAAGGCTTAGCTATCTTTTTTTAGAATTAAGTTCTTTTATATTTAATTAATGGATCAAATTTATTTTTATGATAATGTCTGACTTTATGCCGATATTTTAATACCCTAAAATCAAAATTAATTATAATTACTTCTAATGAACACAATTTGAAGGGAGGAATCGGCGTGCAGGCTGATTGATCGCGGCTTTAAATGGGAACAAATTTACCGGCTTGTTTTTAACCTTTGACCCCCACAATTTACAAGACCAGAAATAAGCATTCGCTTTTTTGGACATAAATTTTTCAATAGCAAATTATGTCATTTAATCAAGAGATATAGACTTAAATGAAATAAAATGTTCATATTAAGTTCAAAAGCATTATAATTAACTTTCAAATTAATGTTTTCAAAGTCAATTTTTAAATTTAAGCCACCCAATTTTCTGTGCTTATATCAGACCCCTATACAGCTTGTCAGTTTCAAAATGGCTGCCGCTTTATTGAGACGTCCGAAATTTGCTTCGACTTTGGGCCGAGCAATTATAAATAATATTCGCAATGAAGAACAAGCTGTGGTTTCAATTATGCCAATTAGAAACCGTAAGTATTTATGTTATTAAAATATTTTTTCACTCAAATGCTCTAGGCCTAAACAGGATCGAAATATAAATACTTAAGCCAAGGCTTAGGAAGCTTTATAATTTTTGAAAATTTGACCTTTGATTATTATTATGTCTTTTGTCAAACTAAACTTCGTTAATTTTAATTAAATATTAATTCTAGATTGGAACAAGGATTGGAAACCCGGTCCATACCCTAAAACCGAAGCTGAGAGAATAGCCGCTGCTAAGAAATATAATTTAATACCTGAGGATTATAAACCATTCCCGGAAGATGCGGAAATGGGAGATTATCCTAATTTACCTTTAGTACCAACGGAATTAAAGGACCCCTATGAATCTTGGGATTTTCAAGTTTTGAGGAAGAATTACGGAGAACCAGTAAGTAATCAATCAAGTTTATTAATTAATTACTATACTTACTGCAGGAAATATTAGAAATTAACAATAAGGTTCAATTAAAACTCTATAGCTTCATCATGAAATAGATTATTATGGAGAGGATAGGCTTAACCCTGTTTCACCCATAAAATATAGCTAGTGAGTACAATATTACATTTAAATATAGTATATATATAAAGCTCTTAATTAGGGTTAAAAGATACAAACCTTTCTTAATCTTAACACTCTACATGTTCTATATTTTAGTCCAGTCCAGATTATGACATTTCTGGTGTTTGTTATTGCCGTTGGGGTTTTAGGAGTATTTTTTGAAAATGCTCGGTACACTCCCCCTGTTGTGAGTACTTGGTTTTAAAACTGAGGTATTTGCATATAATTTAGCAATGTTAAATCCATAAAAAAAAAGTACCAGAATATAGGCTTTGCTAAGCCTTGTCCTAAGATAAGCCTTGTCCATAGATAAGCCTTGTCCATAGATAAGCCTTGTCCTAAGATAAGCCTTGTCCTAAGATAAGCCTTGTCCTAAGAATAGATAAACCTTGTCCTAAGAATAGATAAACCTTGTCCTAAGAATAGATAAGCCTTGTCATAAGAATAGATAAGCCTTGTCATAAGAATAGATAAGCCTTGTCCTAAGAATAGATAAGCCTTGTCCTAAGAATAGATAAGCCTTGTCCTAAGAATAGATAAGCCTTGTCCTAAGAATAGATAAGCCTTGTCCTAAGAATAGATAAGCCTTGTCCTAAGAATAGATAAGCCTTGTCCTAAGAATAGATAAGCCTTGTCCTAAGAATAGATAAGCCTTGTCCTGAGATAAGCCTTGTCCTAAGAATAGATAAGCCTTGTCCTGAGATAAGCCTTGTCCTGAGATAAGCCTTGTCCTGAGATAAGCCTTGTCCTAAGAATAGATAAGCCTTGTCCTAAGATAAGCCTATTTTCCTTATTTTGGTCTAATTTGGATTTTACTTGGTAAATGATATGTTTATGCCCAACATGGCTTTCTGAATGCTGATTGGCTGTTGCTTTACAGTTGCCTAAGCAAATGCCAGGAGATGGTCGCAAACATTACACTTTTGAACTTTCAGAGTAAAGCAGTTTAAGGAATTGTATATATACATATATTTAGTGTTGCAACACATTGTTGTAAATTAAACTGTAGGGAAACATAATAAACATGAACAGTTATTGTATATAGTTTGATTATTGTGATTATTAAACAAACATAACACTTAAGCCTTTGTTAGACTAATAGGTCTATATTATTAGGCCAGTTTTGAACTGAACTGTGCCCAATAGGCCTATTATATAGTCCAGTTTTGAACTGAACTATGCCCACTAGGTCTATTGTTTAGACCAGTTTTGAACTGAACTGTGCCCAATAGGTCTATTGTAAAGGCCAGTTTTGAACTGAACTGTGCCCAATAGGTCTATTGTATAGGCCAGTTGTGAACTGAACTTTGCCCAATAGGTCTATTGTATAGGCCAGTTGTGAACTGAACTTTGCCCAATAGGTCTATTGTATAGGCCAGTTGTGAACTGAACTTTGCCCAATAGGTCTATTGTATAGGCCAGTTTTGAACTGAACTGTTAACAAAAGGTCTATTATATAGGCCAGTTTTGAACTGAACTGTGCCCAATAGGTCTATTGTATAGGCCAGTTTTGAACTGAACTGTGCCCAATAGGTTTATTGTATAGGCCAGTTTTGAACTGAACTGTTAACAAAAGGTCTATTATATAGGCCAGTTTTGAACTGAACTGTGACCAATAGGTCTATTATATAGGCCAGTTTTGAACTGAACTGTGACCAATAGGTCTATTATAAAGGCCAGTTTTGAACTGAACTGTGACCAATAGGTCTATCATAAAGGCCAGTTTTGAACTGAACTGTGCCCAATAGGTCTATTATAAAGGCCAGTTTGGAACTGAACTGTGACCAATAGGTCTATTATAGAGGCTAATTTTGAACTGAACTGTGCCTTTGACATGAGTTATACATAGCACTAAGCCTTTGGTAGTTCAACTCAAATAGGTCTATTATTAAGGCTAGTTTTGAACATTACCTTTGTGAACTTTCACAAATGAGTTAATGTCAAATAGGCTTAAATAATAAATGGTAATAACAACAAAACATGGAAGTATAAATATATTTTATTATTTTTTTGGCAATTTTTTAAACTTTTTGCTTTTTTTTTTAGATGTTCAGAGAGTATGTGAAAAAAACCAAATTGTTTTTCACAATATGTGGAAATGCTTTCAGTTATAAGAAGCGTCTGCGTGTTGTGAACAAGATAATCATGACTCTACTTTTAAAATGTCATTTTGCACATTAGCAGCCGCGTCTGAATTTTCATTACCAATGACGTCACTGGCTTGAACACATTTCCAAAGGCCATATGTTTTGCCTACAGTAGTTTGCCATAAACGTAAGGTTCCATCTTCACTGCCACTGGCGTATAATTCTCCATCAGGCGAGAAACGAATGCAGTGAACTGGCCCAAAGTGACCTTTAAATGATTCTGTGACAAAGAGAGCAAGTTATATTGGTCACATGATCAGTAATGAGTCAGCAATTTTTAAACCCCATCTTCCTTATACTCAAATGAAAGGTTTTGATGAGAGTAGTAAGAATATGAAAAGTTTTTTAAGATCACGTGATTACAAGCTTCACAAATGCTATTTGTGACCTTCTTGTGACTTGGGAATTTTGGAAGTTATTCAAACTATGTAATGTTTGCACTCAAATGAAAGCGCTTGATGAGAGTAGTGGGAATATGCAAGGTTATTTAAGATCACGTGATTACACGCTTCACAAATGCCATTTGTGACATTCCTGTGACTTGGGAATTTTTAAAGTTATTCAAACTATGTCATGTTTGTACTCAAATGAAAGGTCTTAATGAGAATAGTAAGAATATGCAAGGTTATTTAAGATCACGTGATTACACGCTTCACAAATGCCATTTGTGACATTCTTGTGACTTGGAAATTTTCGAAGTTATTCAAACCATGTCATGTTTGTATTTAAATGAAAGGTCTTGATGAGAGTAGTAAGAATATGCAAGGTTATTTAAGATCACGTGATTACACGCTTCACAAATGCCATTTGTGACATTCCAGTGACTTGGGAATTTTAGAAATTATTCAAATCATGTCATGTTTATACTTAAATGAAAGGTCTTAGTGAGAGTAGTAAGAATATGCAAGGTTATTTAAGATCACGTGATTAAACGCTTCACAAATGCCATTTGTGACGTTCTTGTGACTTGAGAAATTATTCAAACCATGTCATGTTTGTACTTAAATGAAAGGTCTTGGGGAGTTATGAATGAATATGAAAACTACAACTCATTTCAACCATTTACATTGTCACAAACTTCAATTGTGACAAAACTCATATATGACCTGTGACACTTTTAATAATTATTCAAACCCTATCATGTTTATACTCAAATTAAAGCTCTCAGTGAGCTGAATTCGATTTTAAAATTAAATACAAACCTATTTCATTTCCTGACTCATAATCATACTTGTACATCTTAAAATCCTCTCCACCGCAAACAAAAACAGTCCTTTCCGGATGCAAAGATGCGGAATTAACCAAGGTAGGCACACTATATTCTTTAACCTTTTCATATCTAACATAAAAAATCAGAATTAGAACCCATTAGAACCCTTTAACCTCTAAAAAAACCTAATAAAACTGACCTATTAGTATCCCAAAAGGTCACAGTATGACCACTGCTAACTGTTAACATATTACCATCTTGGCTTAATTCAATACTGTTAGGCACAGCGGGAAATTCAATTTTTTTAATTTCCTCTAACGATGTTTGGTCCCAAAACCTAATGCTTCTATCATCGGAAGCGCTAACGATCCTTTTCTCATCCTTTAAAAATAGAGCATGTCGTACCCCTGATGTATGTCCAGGGATTTTAATTGGATCTAATAATTAATACTTTAATTAACACCCCATTTAAATTTAATTAGTCCTTATTCTTTATAACCCCACCTGCTTCAGGTTTATTCAGATCAAAAATTCTCATTAGCTTTTCATTACTTCCTGTCAGTAAACGAACGTCATCCTGACTAAACTGCACGCTTTTTACTATGTGTTGATGTACAAAAGTGTGTTGTTCATCCCCCGATACTGCATCCCATAGCTTAAACATGATTTTTTTGCGTTAAATTTATGTTATGTGCAAGTTTGCAAGTTTTTAAGGGTTTTAAATACCTTAGCTGCAAAATCAGCAGCTCCAGTAGCTGCTTTACTTGCATCTTTATTTAATGCAACACCCCAAACTGCCCCTTTATGCCCATCAAAAGTACCAATCCAATCTCCAGTTTCCCCTTGACGTAACATGGGTTTTCCATCTTAAAATTTATATTTAACACGTTTAATATAATAATATTGCCCTAAAAGATTTTTATTAAGCCTAAATGCTGTTAATTATCCCATTTCGTAATATTTAATTAAATTAGGTCAAAGTTTAGGTTACTAGGGTATTTTCCACGAAGCCATGGTATCCTATAGACTAATGGCACCCCATGTTATTTCCCCGTAGAGCTTAATACAGTCGAAGGCGGAGGGCTGCCATTACCCTATTATTTGCTAACCCAGACTAATGGCACCCCATGTTATTTCCCCGTAGAGCTTAATACAGTCGAAGGCGGAGGGCTGCCATTACCCCTATTATTTGCTAACCTATTTATCGCTAAGCCTTGGTCAAATTATTGTAACGGATTTTAAACTTAAGTATCACAGATTTTTACTTAAGAAGTTAAGAAATTAATATTTACCTTTACAAGCTGATATTAAAAAATATCCAGATGACGTAATTTGGCTAAAGGCTAGATGAACTACGGGTCTGGTATGACCACTGCAAGTTAAAGGGGTCTGTCGCAACGTAGCCATTTTTAAAACGCTTCTGGGTCGATTACGAAATCTTTTTATAGCGAAGCCGGTTGAGGGACAGGGCCTGACATAAGTTGAACCCGATAATTTTTGATATACTTAAAAATCAGCCTTTTTTAATGGAAATATTGGCATTTTTATTGCCACTTAAAGGCTTAATTAACGTGCTTAATAAATGCATTAACTTTAGGCGCATATTTTTGTTGAAAGCGAAATTAAATTAAACCGATTCAATCGGTTACATAAACGGTGTCAGTACTGAACGAACTATGCGAACCAGATGTCATTACCCTTTGACTTTAACGTACCCTAGCTTTAATAGGGGTCATTCAATAAGGTTTCAAAAATAAATACAGCCAGTTTCTATAAATATATGCCATATAAATCATAAAATACATACATTATTGAATAAAATAATTGAAGTCAGATTATAAGATTTTTTAAACGTAAAATTTATTAATTATTAATTATTATTAAATATAAAGCTAATAGAAAATTTAAAAGACAGACATATAAACCGCTAGCATGTAAGGTTAGGATACAAATTTTCCAAATAAACACTCAGATTTAAACGGAAACATTGTAATATTTATACACGACCCCTCAAACGTTTTCACGACCACTTTCACAAAAAAAACCAAACATATACAAATCGCGCGCCTTTGTTTTATATATATAAATATATCTATGCACCATTTTTTGCGTCACGTGACTTACATTACCCAATCAGAATCGAGTTTAATGTGGTTAGGGGGATCGTAAAAGGGGATGAAAAATTAAGTCGATCTTTAAAGAGTGTTCCAGGCTAGTTCAGTCCAGTTTTCCAGTAGGGTCGGGTCAGCGGATTGACGCGGTCGAAGGGGAAGCCGCTGCTATAGGCGCGTATCATTTTTTGTAATATTTATAAAAGGAAACCCTTTAGCCCCTAAAATGATGATTAATAAAACGTTTTAGTTAGAAAATTTTTAATTTTTGGTCAAAATTTACTACTACAGTTTGAAAATTAGATGAAATTATATTTTTCTTAGTTGTGTAGTTGTAATTGTAACTCGGGGGTCATGACCGTTACTTACTCGGCGGAAGTAGCTACTAGCCGCGGTTTTGGATGTTTTTGGAAGCTATTGTTTAGGTAAATTACGTGTAAATAATAAATAAATGTCACGTGATTTCAATGTAGTTTATTATAGTTTTTAATATAGAAATTATTTAATTTTTCGTTATAGGTGGCGCGGTGGTATTTATAAATTAGTATGGCCTGATTTGTTTTTATATATATCGTTGTACTATTCGCTAACTATTCTATATAGATGTATATTAGAGGAGGAGTCGAAAAGGTTAATTAATTTTAAATTAATTAATGATACGTAATTTTTGGCGTAATCGCATGCGAATTTTATTTAAAAATTATTTTATTTTGCAAAACTATGGCTGTATTTATTTATTTATTCAATTAATTTTTTAAGGAGTGCAAAAATAATTAAGTGTTTTTAATTTTGAAGCATCATTAAATTTTTTTATCAAATCGCCTAAAAATATTGTTGAACTAATTTTTAGTAGCGGAATCACGTGGGGTAACACGTGGTGTAATTATCTAGTCACGTGAAGGGGTATTGAAAACGTTTTAAACGATTTTATTGGCCTATTTTATTTACTTTGAAAAAAGGCGTGTTGGTGATTTGATGAAAAATATGATGCTCTTACACCTTTTTCTTGAATATTACACGTTTATGCAAATTGACAATGAATAAAGGCTTAGCACAATTTTCGATTTTATGCTCCTTTGTTTTTATTACTCATGAAATTCCATACCTGACTGTTATGAGTCATTTGTATATTTTATTGATTACCTATGGCGCCATACCATACCTTACCTGTCCACCGTGTGCAGGCCATAGACAAACACGTGACACGATGAAAATATACGTAATAATGTTTACAGGAGTTTCGAAAAATTCGCGCTTTACTGCGGCAATTTTGCCGATTTGATACCAGTGTCTTTTGTCCTTGGTTTTTACGTCTCCATTGTGGTAAGTCGTTGGTGGAATACATTCAACAGTATACCATGGCCGGATTCCCTGGCATTTTTCGTCAGCGCCTTTTTACATGGACAAGTACGTAACGTAACTTAATATTTTAAGCCTAAAACTGCATAGTAACCGTTAAGTTCCCGCTTTTTTTAAACCCGTGTTGTGATTGGTTGAAAAAATATTGCGACCTTGACAATGATTTTTGGCGCGCAACGTAGGTCTAATTATGATTGGTTGTTATAGCTCAGAGTTGGGGCTCTCGTTTCCGGGTTCCCGGTTTTCTAAAAGGGTTAACGTTTTTGAACAAAATCGATTTGTTTTCCAGACTGAGTGGGATTCGGGTTGACTTTGACCTCGAAATTTATTTTTACTTGCAAATTTATTATGGTCAACTGTAGGCCTATAAAGATATGTAAGGGCATGTCAAATTGTTGCCGTTTTCTATACTGTTTTTGTTATGATTTATATCCAAGGACAAATATAACAGAGGTCAAACCGTCCGGGGATTTTGTAAGGCCTGTAAAAGGTCAGGGATGTTGAAAATAGTTGTAGTTTTCAACGGTTTTTTGTTATGATTTAAACATAAAAGACCTAGAAGTCTGGGAATTTCAAATGGCCATCCAAAAGGTCAGAGGTTGGAAGGTCGGGGAGTTTAGAAAATCCATTGAAAGGACAGGGTTAAATAAAAGACGTAAGGGTTAGAAGGTCTGGGAATTTCAAATGGCCATTCAAAAGGTCAGAGGTTAAAAGGTCAGAGAATTAAGAAAATCCATCGAAATGACAGGGTTAAACGGCGTTGAAGTCAATGAGAGTTTTAATTAAATATTGCATTTTATTTACTTAAAAATTGACACCCCCTTTACAGTTAAAAATAGCATTGAGTTTGTCATTCATTGATAAGTTCCATCCACAAAAATGTTCTCACGATTTTTCAATCGCAACCTTGAAATATTACCACCCATGAATGAAATAGTAGGTTCCCCTCCTTGGGATTGTCAAGCCATGGTCAAGAGGGGAGCAATTGTAGAAATACTTGTAAAGTTGTAAAAACCACGGGGTACCACTTGAGAGAGAGGAATTGTAAATAAAATAGTATTTATTTATTTTTTTGGTTCATTCACAAATTGGGGGATGTTTATAAAACTACTCTAGGAGGGAAGTGTTCCACTATTAGCCATGAATGGAACAACAATTCGGAAACGCGGCAAACTTACGATGTCATAATATTTTGTATTAAATTTTATATTTTACATTGTAAAATTTAACCATGTATCTAACAAATTTATGATATGACATTTTAATGAATAAGTTTACATTTTTCGGTTGACAATTTTTCACAGGACGACCGTGGCCGTCTTATGCGCAGAACTATAATGCGTTACGTCAACTTGGCTTCCACAATTACAATGATTTGCATAAGTCCTTGCGTGAAAAAACGTTTCCCAACCTTAGACCATCTTGTCGAGGCTGGTATGATGTTACCAAATGAAAAGAAAGTGTTTGAACAAGTAGGCTTAACAACCGTCCATTGCACTTATTGGATGCCGTTGGTTTGGGCCTCGAGTATCGCGACACGTGCCCGTAAGGAAGGTCGAATCAGGGACGATTTTGCCTTGAATACTATCGTAGATGTAAGAAGCTCTTGACTTTACTGGGCACTTACTTTGTTTTCTCTATTTGCCTCTGATGATACTTCTATATCCTGTATTCTGTTTATTATTAGGCCATAGCTAGTTACCGACGCCATTGTGGTGGTCTCTTCAACTACGACTGGATTAGTATCCCTTTAGTTTATACCCAAGTAGTTACATTAGCCGTTTACGTATTTTTCGTGGCCACCCTCCTAGGACGGCAACACTTAGACCCCAAACAAGGCTACGAAGGCCACGACAACAATGTTTACTTTCCTGTATTTAACTTTCTTCAATTCTTTTTCTACATGGGTTGGCTTAAGGTGGGTGCGTTCGGTGCGTGAACGGTGACTTACCATCTTAAACAAATGACAATGGTGCATGGTTTTAGGTGGCTGAGACACTGGTCAACCCGTTCGGTGAAGACGATGATGATTTTGAAATGAACTACATGCTAGATCGCAACTATCAGGTAATTGGGGCAACGATATGGTAAGGGGCGTGGGTTTGAACGCATTATTACGTAGGTGTCCTATTTAATTGTTGACGAGATGCACCAAGAGCACCCTGAACTTATTCGGGATCAGTACTGGGATGACATTATGCCATCCGAACTGCCTTATACTGCCGGTTCCGAGCAGTTCCGGTCTGAACCACCTCAAGGTTCAGCAGCGCAAATAATGTAAGACTCAGTCGAAGATATGCACAATCTACACCTCAAAGACTTGTGTTAATCTGGTGACTGTTATCTTCCAGTGTGTCTCCAAAAGAAGCTGAGATCATCCCACTAACCCCCTTGGAGGAAGAAGAGGATATCGATGTTAAAGTTAACCCTAATCATTTCATCCCGGTTAGCGTCAAGTCTTCACTTCCCGGCAATTACTTATCCCGTCAATTATCCGCAAGTACACGTAGTAGCATCTCAGGATTGGGTAACCCACGACAGAACATCATGTCCCATCTGAACCGCCTCTTTTCGCGGGAACGCGTCAACGGAAGTAGCGTCTCATTGCAAAGTAGCAGACGAAAACGTAGAAGTAAGAAACAAAACAGTAAGGAAGCCGAGTCACCGGGATCCAGCGCTTCTTCGACGCCTTCAACCGCTAACCCTCCTCGGCAACCAAATAACGATTACCCTGATGATATATTTCACCTGTCGGATCTGAACCTGGTTGACAACTTCCACAACTCGAGCGAGATGCCAACACCCAATATGTCAACCAGTTTACAACTTCCTAGTATGTTCTTGAGTAACCGTCCTGGTATGATGTCCCGACATCCCAGTTCAAGAAGAAGGCGACAATTACGGTATAGCAACTTGGGACTTCAGAGTGTGGATACTTCGGGTTTGAATAATAACCAACAACAAGTTCAACAACAATCGCAACAGTCTCAGGAACCGGAAGTCGCCGCGAAACCGCCGGAAATGAAACGCGAACGTTCAAGTAGTTTGAAGTTCATTGGGAAGTTGTCCAATGCCTTGTTGAAAAAGAGTCTGGATTCGCCTAAACCTCCCAAGAAATCGGAGCAAGTTAATGTCCAAGTAAGCATGAGCGACCTACAAGATAACGAGGACAAAGAGGATCAAGATCAGGATCATGAGGCGAGTGACAGTGATGAACCAACCATCAGAGTTGCGGACCATGTACCATCTGGATCCAAAGGTATTTATCATGAAGAGTGTTCGAAATAGGGTAGTAGGACCGAAATTCAGTGGGTTCTATGCCTGGGAAACTTGAATTTCAAATTTTCTTGACAGGTCTTGAGAAATCGGGCAGTCTGTCATCAGTCGCACCATCTCTTTCACCGGATGAAGGCATGTTCCCGGAAGCCATGAACATGGAAGATCGCACACCCTCACCTCCCCATCCAAGTAAACCCGCGCCGTTGTACAATTCCCCAACCATCTACGAGAACCCATTGCTAGAACGCCTCTCCTCTCACCAATTGGTTATCACCTCCCCGACACCTCCCAAATCCTTGCCGACCTCATCGCCTCGTAATGGTTCCTCTCCATTGTACGAAACACCTCCAATAACCCCAGGCGGTCACAAGTCCCCGATAGATGAAGATTCTAATGAGGCGAACATTGTACCGAGTAGTGGTACTCTACCCGTTATCAACGAGCACGTGATTCTGCCTGTACAGAAGTCACCCGAAAGGATACTACCCCCAAAGTCGCCCGAAAGGTTGTCCAAGATACCAGAAGGAAGTCCGATTATTACACAAGAGTTGGACGTCGTAGAGCCCAAGAATGTAAGTTAATTTCTTGATATTAACGATCAGGTAGTTTAATTTCGCGTAATCTTATTGGCTGCAAGATACTGCCATCTTGGAGTAACATTTGATGAGATCATACTGCAGTACGATTAGAATATTTCCAGCTCCAGTTACTACTGTCGACACCCATCGGCCATTTTTGACATTTCATTGGCAGGTTGAAACGGTGCAAAAGATTCCTGAGCCTGAAACCGCGTTTGCCGAAGCCTTGCCCATAATACCCGAACCTCAAGAGAAGCCCCCAGCTTTCCCGGAAGTGGTTCCTCAACCTTTGGAAGCCGCCAAGTCGATTCTAATTAACAGACGGAAACCTTTCCGTACTTCAAGCCTCAAAACAATTAACGATGAAGGCGAAGAACCGACGGTTCCGCCAAGGCCTAAGAAAAAGACAAAGTTTGTGACCATAAGTCAACCAACAAGTCCTGATGACTTGTACGGACCAAATGACGAGGAACCATTACTTAACTTCAGTCCTCCTGAAGATGGAAGCCCAAGAAGTACCGAGGATTTGTCTTCGAGCGTCAAAAAGAAGCCATTCTTTCAAAGTGATGTGTGAACAAAGAAAACCATTCCGAAACCGTTTTTAAAATGACGCAGCAACAAATCCGCTCTCGATTTGGAGTTTTGGACTTGAACTTTGTGAACGGGTATATTTTGTAAGTTTTATTTATTTTAATTTATTGGTGACGGTTAATTAAACACGGTGATGGTTACTTAATTCAATTACTAACATTTTTATAAGTTTACTTTTGTTTTCAAACGATAAATATTGAGTATTAGGCTTAAGTTTAAGCCTTGGCTTTTGACCGGGAAAGAAATAGTATTATTTATTTAACCAATAGAAATCACGTTTTTTATTAAAGAAGGAAATAATTTTGTTCTTGAATGTTAGTTAAGCCTTGGTTTGGTTAAGACTTGGCCTAAAAATTGTGTTTTCACATTTTAAACTTGTTTAATTTTTACCATTTTTGGTGGATTTATGGTTAACGTGCAGGGATACTTAAATATACGTAGGAAAATTAAATAATAAATTTAAAAATTAGTGAAACACCATTAAAATTATCGTTAAAAGGAAAGGAATTGTAGGTAATTTAAATTTAATTAGAGATGCGTGATATTGGACTGTGATAATTGAAATTGGGTAATTAAATAACTTAATTGGTGTATCACTAATTTTTAGATTTAAATATTGGGATTATATTTTAAACAATGGGGGATTTGAAAAACTGGGAGAAATTTCACTGAAGTATTTTTATGTGGAGATGTGGGCCTTGGTGACGTAAGTTTATACCGAAACTAATTAAAATAATTAGGTTTAGCATTAGGATTAAAGAAAAAAATAATAATATAGAATTTCAAAAAATAATATTTCCTTAAGAATCTTGCCACTAATTATAAAATATTCGTTAATTAAATTTGCTTACACAATTAACAAGGTGCTAATTAGGTGCTTTGGATTTAATTTAAACTACTGAAAAACGCACAGAAAACCTTAATTTGGTTTAACTGTAAATACTATGCAAATTTAGCCAATTGCTAATTTAAAAATTTTCAACGAAACATTGCCTTTAAATATGATGATAGTTAAATTTAACTAATTATAGATGTTCGATCAGATAAAAAAATATATTTTAACTTTCATAATAAAATTAAAATTAGGCTTAACGTTAGGAATTTGCCATAAATGTATATTAAACTTAGGATCTATTTTTCAAATATATTTCTCGAAAGGTTGTGTTTTTTTAGATGTTAAAATCTATCAATTAATAAAAATTAAGGAATTTAATTTTTTGTGACGTTATTGCATTAATAAACGCGTAACGCCATTGAATTAGTCGCAAAACGCGCTTTTATTTGAGTACAAACAACCCATATTTCAAAATATTATTTTCAGTTGTGAACATTTGTGACAAAATAATTCAAATGCTTGTAACTACGGTTGTAATTAAGGTAGACCTATGTTGTAAGTACTCAAATGAAAGCTGTGAATACGCCGCAGTCAATGGCGTGTCTCAATTGTGTCTGTTAACAAGATTTGAGTCATTACTTCCCCAGACAATTATGAGTCATTCTATAAATCGAATAATTCTGATATCAGAATCGATTACTTATTATGCACGTATAAAAAGTAGGTCTTGCAATTAACCCTTTTACTTTATAAGGGCGTTGTCACTTAAATAAAACTATAAAGGCGCGAAACTAAATTTTGTCAAAGTTCTCTACGACGTTTTAAGAAAGATCTAGCCCGGAAGGCTTAAATTTAGCTTGAAATTTTTTGTTATCGCGTATTTCTTGGAAAAATCGGTACTTCCCTTGGAAAGACCCTCTTTAGTCTTACCGGATGATGTAATAACATTCTTTTTTTCACTACATAACAGTGGAGTAACGCGTAGTCCCCTTACCCAACGTGTTAATCCTTCAAAAACCGCCGCAGACTGCTTGTTGCCAAGCGATTCTTAACCCCCTTGGTCCCAAAATAACGCCAGGTTTCCCTTGATAAGAGGGTACGACGCCCATAAGAGTGTAAGAGAGATAAATAATGAATTTTTTAAAAACAGAAATTCAGGATTTTGTGTGCAGCTTGTGAAAAAAGGGTTGAGGCTGTCTGTAATCTGTATTCATTCACGAGGACCGGGCGTGATATTTGGGAACTTATTTAGGAACCTGTTTTACAAGTATTTTGTAGATTGCAATCATTTATTAGACTTAAAAAGTAACAAATTTAGGAAATGTTTGACAAGCTCACGACAGACGTTTGGAGATTAGATTCATTAATAATTTTTAAGCTTGTAATGATAATGAATAGCCATAACTAAAAGTTTTTAGACTACTGTGGTGCATTTTCTGATTAACATTATTCACAGTTATGGTTTATGATTCATTAATATATACCCGTTAAGTTCTATGAATACGTTATAGTGAGTGACTAAACCGCGACGGCTATGGTAGAGAAGGCAATGCTGTATACTTACTCATAGTAATATCAAATGTAAATAGAGAAAAATAGAAAGTAAGGAGAGGGCGATTGCCGTGCGTTGTTTCTGAGGTCAGACCGAAAAATTATACATTTATCTTACTAGGTTTGTACTACGAAATCTAATCTATGGTAACATAAGTTTATAAGATATGTTAAATGATAAGTATGGCATTTGAAATTGAATTTTACTTCCATCATAAGTTTATAAGTGATATGTTCCATCCATAAGTATGATATGCACTACCTATACGATTCGTAATGCTACTGAGAGAATTACAGAAAACTCGAGATAACTAGTTCGAGAAGGAGAACGAGGGGGAGCGAGTAAATTGAAGTCCTAAGTACACTCGGTGGTGGTTAATTAATTTTGCAGCTAGGACCTATTCCATCTAGGTCCTATTTAGTCAGCATTACTAAACCCCCTTTGACAGCAGCGCCCCACTCACCAGGCCTCCCTCGCTTTACTACCTCGAATCGATGACCTATCTCACTCACTTCAAAATTACAAGCTCCAGTTTGTAACCAGAGATTTGGGTTTAAAAAATACTGTACAGTAAGGGTTTCAGTGTCTGCTTACTTTCTATTCTTCATATTTGCCTCTGATGGTATTGGGTATACTGGCTGAAACCAGACAGAGCCGGTTTGTTGCGAGCGAGTAGTATCGACGTAAAACACGCAGGAAATCATTACGTAAATTTCGTTCTTCTAAATCGCCGACGATCGAGTTTCCCCGTAATACGAGAATTGTTTTAAATGTATTCCCATGCTTTCCTAGGTACAATTATTTATTTCCAAATATTAAATTACTTTAGTAGATTAATTCTTCTTATTATTTTTTCAATTTAATTAAGATCGGTTTCAAATAGCTCGACCTATTTGTTAGAGGCATTGTCGTTATATTAAATATTAATAAGTTTAATTAATTTTAATTGTGATTAACTACAGGGGAACTAATTATGATTATTTTAGGAAATTATGGAAAAATTATGATTGTTTTAGGAAATCAGGGGAAAATAATGATTGTTTTAGGAAATCAGGGGAAAATAATGATTGTTTTAGGAAATCAGGGGAAAATTATGATTATTTTAGGAAATCAGGGAAAAATTATGATTATTTTAGAAAATTAGGGAAAAATTATATTTTAGAAAATCAGGGGGATGATTATTTTAGAAAATTATGGGTAAAATCATGATTATTTTAGAAAATTACGGAAAAATTATGATTATTTTAGAAAATTAGGGAATAGTCATAATTATTTTAGAAAATCAGGGCAAAAACATTAATTAAATTACAATATTAAATTAATTAATAATTAATAATTTTTAATTAATATTAATTTTAATTGTAATTACGACCTGTCATATACGAAAATAGGGGAAATTGAAATAAATTTTAAAAACGCAAAATCAGTGAAACAAATCACTTCAGACTCGTAAAATATTTCTTCCGAGTACATAAGAACTAAGCAGTTCATTACCTCTCTTTTCGAATTAGAAGGTTTCCCAAGAGCGTATACATAAAACACGTGGATGCCAATTTGCCAAAATTAACTCTTGGGTTCCCAAGAAATCAGGCGATCGTCAAAAAATAACTAATGAACTTTTATGTTTACTATTCTTTCATCTAATCTCATTCTCAACATCAGTTAGTTGTTTGTGCGTTAAAAACAGAATTTACCTCAAATCTGTTTTCGATCAAGTTAAGTATTCGCGGCGAAGTTACTTCAGGTTATTTATAAAAGGCCAATGGAAAGTTTTCAGTGCAGAATCTCACCTGTGTAATTGGCATGCACTACTCGTATGTCCTATTGGTAAATTTCCATTTGGCATGGAGTCCTTGGCTTGCTTTGAAATTCACTTACTGTTCTTTAAAAATGCAAGGTGAAGTAGTGATTCATTCAAACCGTAGTACTAAATGGCGTTGCCCGGGTTTTCTAAAGGGACTGTGAAGTAGGCATTGCATTGGCCCGTTTGTTAAAAAATATTTGCAAAAACGTCACACAGTGAGAATGGACACCTAGTGTTTGTTTTTAGCCATAATGCAGCGCCAATTCCAAATTTCCAATTAGTGCTAGTTTTCGAAATAAAACGAACTAAGTCACAGGCACCACGTGACTTTAAAATCCAAAGACTCCCCATGGAAGTTAGACTGGCCACCTAGTGTTTGTTTTTCGCCACATTGCAACGACATTTCCATTTCTCCTTAGTGCTAGTTTTCAAATAAAACGAACTAAGTCACAGGTACCACGTGACTCGAAGATCCAAAGATACCACATGGGGTGAGACTGGACACCTAATGTTTGTTTTTTCGCCAGATGGCAGCGCCAATTCCATTTCCCATTAGTGCTAGATTTCTAAACAAAACGAACCAAGTTTCTTTGAACAACGTTTCTCCTCCGTCACGTGGTACCTCTGGCGTATTTCAAATAATTTAACCCTTCCGCCTATGCCTACTTTACAGTCCCTTTACAACTAAAGAATAAAGGGGTGTGTCTCAATCTCATATTCTAAGGCGCTAACAAGATGAATGAAGTAGACTTTCTGTTTTAATCCATGAACTTTTGCTAAAATTAAATTAAAACCAAACTATCTTTGAATTGAATTGAGGTTATTATTATCCCGGGGGCGTGAAAGGTAATAAGGCATTAAAAAAATATTACGAGGACTGTCAAATTATCAAAACATAAATCGTTAAATTTAAATTGCCTTAAGCTAATGAGTCATATGTGATTGGGAACCCCATAATTACCTAACGAGGTTTAATGATTCCAAGAAATGAAAATAAATATTATGTTTTCAGTATTTGATATCGTGATATAATATACAGGGTGTTTCTGATAAGTCTACCTTACATAAATTAAGGGTTACGTTAATCGTTCTTTGGGAAATCAATCAATTTTGAGTCGAAAATGTTCTATACTTCTCTCTACTCTATGATGACATTTTGTTTGCCACAAGGGACACTCACTGTTTTCGAGTTAAGATTGCTGTTCGAGTATTAAGGAACTGAATTAAACACTATCATTACTAATTAATTTAATTAAGGGGTCATCCCTATCCCCTAAATCACTCATCAAATCATAGTTCTCGAAAACAGTGTCCCTTAGCTCAAACAAAATGTCATAGATTTTAGAAGTATAGAACAATTTCGACTCAAAATTGATTTCCCAAAGAACAACATACCTCTTAATTTATAACAGACATACAGTCTTATCAGAAGCACTCTGTATAAATAGTATAATAAATGTTTGTTGCCGATCAATACGCGGAAATGCATTGTTTTTTTGTCGCAAAATGCAATGAAAACATTACGAAATGCTAGGTACTGTTTATAAGTCGGTAGAGTATTGGACCTTAATGGGTTTATACTTGGGTTAGGTCATTGACCAGTGCTGACAGAGAAGCTCGTTAACATGTGGTATGGATTTCTTTTAGGAGTACATTTCTATCAACAATAACCCTTCTGTGCCGAGAAATTGTAAAACAAAAGGCCATTTCTTGAAGTAAAGAAAATTTTTAATTAATCTCTGGTTACAAACTGGAGCTTGTAATTTTGAAGTGAGTGAGGAGTGAGGCTAGGTCATAGATTCGAGGAGGTAAAGCGAGGGAGGCCTGGTGAGTGAGTGAGGCGCTGCTGTCAAAGGGGGTTTAGTAATGCAGACTAAATAGGAGTGCCTAGATGGAAATAAGTCCTAGCTGCAAAATTAATTAACCACCATGCACCGAGTGTACTTAGGACTTCAATTGACTCGCTTCCCCTCGTTCTCCTTCTTGAACTAGTTATCTCGAGCTGCTGTAAGTCTCGTCTCAGTAGCATTACGAATCGTATAGCTATAGTGCATATCATACTTATGGATGGAAGATATCACTTATAAACTTATGATATCTTCGTAATTAAATGTTGTAGATCACATGTTCTTCAACCCCAAGGAACACACAAACTCTTTATTTTATGGTAGACTACTTAGTCAGAAACGTCCCGTAATTTAATTTTGTCACTGGTTTAAATGGTGTGTTGAAACAACTACGTATTTCTAACTTCAAACAAATGAGCTTCATTGTTCACTTGATAATGAGTTTTAGTGTCGCCTAAATGTCTCTCTTCGCGTGAAAATTTTCGTTTTCGTTAAACTGTAATGTTATGTCGACATGTTTCGAGGAAGATGTAGTCTATGTTTGTGTCGTGTCTCCTCGACTTTGTGGTGTAATGTATAATTCCTGATTATATCTTTCTTATCTTTCTTTTGAAACTAATTTCACCTTTTTTGAAGTCGAAGTAAGTAAGGCGGTTCAACTCGGCCCTTAATGATAGGATAGACATTTGCTTGAAAAGAAATTTTTTGATCTGGAATTACGGACAGAAAGGGTTGTTTTAAAACCAGCTGGAACCAGTACCGAACCGCTTTCACGCGGACTTAAACACCAAGTGCTAATGACGTGTTCGCACTCTAAAATATTTTTCAGATTTATTTTTTTTTAATTAATTGCAAAAATTACACAATTATACTTGAAAGATTTGACCATAAGTTATAAACTGACACTAACCTGTCGTAACTCAACCTAACCAAACATAATTTAGCTTAAATTTGATGAAATTTTCAATTTAACATTTTGAAACCTGTATTCAAAAATAACTAAGTTAAATTTGATAATTTTTTCAATTTAAGATTTTTAAACCTATATTTAAACCTAACGTAGCCTATATTTCATAATCTTTTCAATTTAACATTTTCAAAACTATATTCAAACCTAACGTAGGTTAAATGATAGTTTTTCCAATTTAACATTTTTAAACCTATATTCAAACCTAACGTAGCTTGAATTAGATACTTTATTTTTCAATTTCATATTTTAAAACCTATATTCAAACCTAACTTAGCTTAAATTTTATAATTTTTTCAGTTTAACAATTTCAAACCTACATTTAAACCTAAATTAAGTTTAAAAATAAAATTTAAATAATGTTTTGATGGTTTTTGTTTAACTAATTTAATTGTGATTAACAAGGATATCGACTTTATTTTCCATTTAAAACAAATAATTTTCACCTTAATTTAAACACTTAAAAAATATTGTAGATGAATGCGAACAGGCTCTAAACCAAAAAGAGTTCAGGTAACAAAAAGTGTGGGAATGCATCAATTTTTCCTTTGAAATTACACTTAATTTTATGTAATAAAATGTTAGGTAATGATGTTAAGTCTTTATTTAGAATTAATAGATTTGTTTTAGTTCAAAAATGAAGTACAAGTTTGGTACAATTTTAGAATTAATTTTCTACTTTGAAAGTAATAGGCACAAAATTTGAACTTCAGAGGTCAAATAATTTTGAATTTAATTTAATTTTAACCACACTATGACGCAATTAGAAATAATTAACCCTTATATTTTTAAATTACAAACCACACCCAGGGATCTACATTAAAATCAATCCCCGAAGTTAAAGTTAAGTAGTTACAACCGAAGGACACCTAAGCTATTTAAAAACCACAAACTTCGTAAATTTCGTTTTTAAATTTCAGGTTCTTAAAATATAATTAAGATTAATTACTTAACAATATATAATATTAAAAAAAGAGTTGGGTTAGATGACTAAGCGACTTTCAAAATTAGGTTTGTTTTCTAAAAGGTGTTCTAATATAAGTTTATAAGTGATATGTTCCATCCATAAGTATGAAATGCACTATACCTATACTTTGTCGTAATTCTACTGAGAGACTTACAGCTCGAGATAACTAGTTCGAGAAGGAGAACGACGGAAGCGAGTCAATTCAATTGAAGTCCTAAGTACACTCCATGGTGGTTAATTAATTTTGCAGCTAGGACCTAATTCCATCTAGGCACTCCTATTTAGTCTGCATTACTAAGCCCCCTTTGACAGCAGCGCCTCACTCACTCACCAGGCCCCTCCCTCGCTTTACCTCCTCTCGAATCTATGACCTCACTCACTTCAAAATTACAAGCCTTTCAGTTTGTCATGACCAGATATTAATTAAACAAACTTATGGTAGGAACATATCTTATGAACTTATGCTGTAACTAAATTACGTTGTAGACCCCCATGCTCTTAGAGACTACGGCAGACTTATCAGTAACATGTTGTGTAAAGTTATTCCGAACTATAACTAACGTTTGGGAGATTTCTAATCATTATCAGTTTATGTCCTAAATTTTAAGTTTTTAATATATTAAGGTCATATTTAAGTTTTTATTCTGTGCCGCCTCGCTGTCTGTTAATACCAGACTGGGATTTAATTTTTTCTTTTATCTCAAATGAACCTTTAGGTATAAAACATAGCATGAAATTAATGTTTTATAAATTTGTTTTGACGCAATTAATGATTTGGCAGACTTTCGAAGTTTTTAAAAAAAATACCCGATAAATAGTTTCCTGGAAAATTCTTAGCTAACTTTTGATATTTGATATATTATATATTATAATTTGCGTCATTTAGTTTTATTGCTATTACGTATGACTATGATGTGAGAATTGCTAGGATGACAGTGGTATAATACCTGTATTTTATAATGATAATATTTCAGTCTTAATAAGGGGATTTAGTTAAGTAGTTTTAATTTTATTTTTTTTTAATTTTAAGTTAATTGATAATCATAATTTGATAATTCAATTGCAATACTTCAGTAATAATTGTAGGGGTTGGTGGTAATTAGAATATTTAATTACTTTTTAATAGTAATTAACTAGATTAGTAATAAGATTTTGGTGATAATAAGAAATTTTTGTGTTTATTTATTTATTTTTTGTTATTGTGCTTTGAGATATGGTAGGGTGACTGTGGTAGCAGTGTTGCAATTTTAGAGACTAATTGGTTCGCGGTATTAGAGTTAATTAACTTCCATTTGAGTAATAATTAAGTTAATTTATAATTAGAATTAGTTGACAGTGTTACTTACGATTTTAGGGGCATAATAAGTTTGTTATTGGGTTATTTTATTTAATTAAGCACTACCGGCGCCCTAGAAATTTATATAATAATATGCGTATAGTTTTGAAGGTCAAAATTTTAGAAAATTAATATTGGTAAATTACCTAACGTAATTTAAAACGTCAAATTTTTTTAAGTTACGTCATGAAAAATAGTTCATAGTCCTATTGTTTTCACTTAAGGGGAAACAATAAACTTAATTTTTAACCCTAAGTTAAACGTAACATTTAATCAAAATGATTAATATTTAAATGCACAAGTGTTCTAAGAAAGCCAATTTTATTTTTATTTATTTATTATTATTTTTTTGCAAAACACAATAAGCAAACACGTGACCAAAAACGCGCGCATGCATGGTTCACAAATTTATATTTTTGCTCTTAATAGTCGCTTTTTCAAGTTTTTCCCATAAAAATAATACAATTCATCTTCCTGAATCTAAAATAATAGTTATTTTAAAAAATATGTTCGCTACAGGCCATGGAACATGCGTCATTACTGGTAAGATTACGTAAAACATCAGATTTTATTTCAGGTCATATTGGAGGTGATATTCATTTAATATCCATTAATGATTTAATACCTTTTTTAAAAAAATTATTACCATTAATTTTTGTTACGTTATTCAAGGTTTTTAAACGTTTATGGTTTAATATTTTATAGGCGTTAGGTGATAATAATTTAGTTTAGTTAACCGGTTTGTTAATAATTTAAAATTCAATATTAACAAGTTAAAATTATTTTAAGTTCCAATTCCCTGACTCTTCCAGATTTTCCCTGACTAAAAAGGTCAGGGAAAATCTGCCAAAAGCTAATTGTCCATATTAAGAACATTATTTCTTATAATAGATAATTAACAACTCTTAATTTTTATAAATTATGTTTCAAAAAATATTTATTTATTTTAAAATGCAACTTGAAATTTTCGTAAACACAAGAAATTTTCCCCATTAAAATCAAATTATAAGACTTAATTAAATTTCCCTGACCTGACCTTTCCTTGACCTTTTATGGGCCTCTTTTTAAAATCCTCTGACCCATGCCTATACCATTTAACTAATAGATACCAGATTTGAATACCAACTCTAAGAAATTACCATTACCAAACTTCTAAAGTTTCTTAACACAAATTTAAATTACTAAATTTTTCAGTGAAATAGTCTGACCTTTCCTTGACCTTTTTTGGGCCTCTATTTAAAATCCCCTGACCCATGTCTATACCCTTTAACTAATAGATGCCAGATTTAAATACCAACTCTAAGAAATTAGGAAACATCTAAACTTTCTTAACACAAATTTCAATTACAAAATTTTTCAGTGAAATTAACCAGAATTTCTTTTTTGACATTAATTTGTCTCCAAACCTGAAATTCTTTCTTTAAAAAAAATGTACCACCCGCTTGGCATGTTCCCAAAAATAACATTCGGGAGTTTTAAAACAAAATGACATTTTCCCGCTCTCTCTATAATTGCGTCACCCAAAACCGCTACAAAGCATTCCGTCTTTTTGCAACGACCCCCTTCAATCCGTTGGTAACTAAAGGCAGCTTTAGAAATTCTAACTTCCGGAGAGTCAATTAATTATTAGAGGAACTAAATAAGTAGTTTACGGAAGTAGAAAATAAAATAAATAATTGAAAATATCGTATTTGGTCACATTGAAATTAAATTTTTATAAAACATAAGTTTATAAGTGATATGTTCCATCCATAAGTATGATATGCACTAGCTATACTATTCGTAATGCTATCTCTAGAGACTTACAGCTCGAGATAACTAGTTCGAGAAGGAGAACGACGGAAGCGAGTCAATTGAAGTCCTAAGTACACTCGGTGGTGGTTAAATAATTTTGCAGCTAGGACCTAATTCCATCTAGGTCCTATTTAGTCTGCATTACTAAGCCCCCTTTGACAGCAGCGCTTCACTCACCGGGCCTCCCTCGCTTCTATGACCTACCTCACTCACTCACTTCAAAATTACAAGCTCTCAATAACCAGTGACAAACTATCTTATGATATTATGGTACAGCCATCAGTAACCAGGGATAGATTTAATTTTAGAAGTAGGAATGGAGAACGGTTAGTATTTACTTCAGTCCAACTCACAGCCTAGAGCCCCCTCCCTCCAACACGTATCGAAAAGTTTAAATTACCTTATTGGCTGCTCACTTATACTACGTTTTTGTGACGTTGCTGATGGGGACAGGGGCGAAAAATACGTAATTCCTTTTTACCTCTGTCGCTATGACCCGCCTCTTATTTCATACACCCCCCGTCCCGAAAAAGGGGGTCAGGGACTTTGACGCGCGCCCACATTACTCTGTTCTCCGTTCCTACTTCTAAAATTAAATCTATCCCTGCAATAACCAAGTGTTCACAGGTATTTTCTGTGCGATAACTACTCGATTAATGCATCCAATATTATAGTCTAGCCATGGCCTCTCTTACAAAAGAACGTCATACAAAACGTTTGCCTTTTTCAATATAAAACAGTCGAAGCCCCGACGGTACAAATTGGCTTACGCAATATAAGGGGGTTTGCACTCACTATTTTGGTGTTGTATAATTTTAAACATTGTTGCTTGACACTAAAAATTATTGGGGGACGGGTTAGTGTAGACTGTTTCAAGTAGTGTAAAGTGTAATGGGTAACATCGGGTCGGTTATCTATGAAATTCATCAGCCGGCCGGAGTGTCTTGAATTTATTAACGAATATTTGATTACATAGTGTGGGATGTGTGTAATTATGAATACATTATATTATGTATTAATAACAGGCGACTATTTTAAATATGTTTCTTAATTTCGGCTTAATTACTGAAATAACACTAATTTTAATCATTAATTATTATTCATATGGTAAATTTAATTTAAATTAAATTAAAACCAAGAATCGTTAAAGTTATAGATAAATTATACACTCAAACAAAAATTAATTTTGTCATCATAATATACCATAAGTTTATAAGTGATATGTTCCATCCATAAGTATGACATGCACTACCTATACTTTGTCGTAATGCTACTGAGAGACTTACAGGTCGAGATAACTAGTTCGAGAAGGAGAACGACGGAAGCGAGTCAATTGAAGTCCTAAGTACACTCGGTGGTGGTTAATTTTGCATCTAGGACCTATTCCATCTAGGCACTCCTATTTAGTCTGCATTACTAAGCCCCCTTTGACAGCAGCGCCACCTCACTCACCAGGCCTTCCTCGCTTTACCTCCTCTCGAATCTATGACCTACCTCATTCGCTCACTCACTCACTTCAAAATTACAAGCCTTTCAGATTGTCATGACCAGAGATTAATTAAACAAACTTATGGACGAAACATATCTTATGAATTTATGCTTCAAATTATATGTTACTATACAAGGTTAACAAAATTACAAGCCTTTCAGATTGTCATGACCAGAGATTAATTAAACAAACTTATGGACGAAACATATCTTATGAATTTATGCTTCAAATTATATGTTACTATACAAGGTTAAAAATTTATCAACAAACGTATATAGTAATTATTATCGAGCTAAATTTCAACCTTCAAAATTACTAACGAAAACTATAACCCTCATTTATAAACAATTATATTACAAACAAATTTAAGGAAATTAGTTGAAACTCGATCATGAACAACTGGATTATTCCAGTCACGAAATAAAGCAGTATGATCCAGTTAGAATTTGAAACATAATAATTAGAAGAAAAGAAAAAATAAAACAGAAACATTTTTTATGCTAATTTGTTTTAAAGGTAACAATTAAAGTCAAAGGATATGCTTATTTACTAAAGGGAGGCTTAAATGGTAATAGGCTTTTGCAAAAATGGTTGCATGTAGAGTCTGCGTTTTTTTGAGCACCTTGTTTGTCTTAACCTTGATAGGACGGTATGTTAACAACAAAGACATTGCAAATTAAGATACGGCTTAAAAACAACAATGACTATATTTTGGTGCAGGACCAGTAACGTCTTTACGTAAACATACCGTCCTACATAAGTTTATAAGATATGTTCCTTCCATAAGTTTGTTTAATTAATATCTGGTCATGACAAACTGAAAGGCTTGTAATTTTGAAGTGAGTGAGCGAGTGAGTGAGGTAGGTCATAGATTCGAGGAGGTAAAGCGAGGGAGGCCTGGTGAGTGAGTGGGGCGCTGCTGTCAAAGGGGGCTTAGTAATGCGGACTAAATAGGACCTAGATGGAATTAAGTCCTAGCTGCAAAATTAATTAACCACCACCGAGTGTACTTAGGACTTCAATTGACTTGCTCCCTCTCGTTCTGCTTCTCGAACTAGTTATTTCGTGCTGTAAGTCTCTCAGTAGCATTACGAATAGTATAGGTAGTGCATATCATACTTATGGAGCGAACATATCACCTATAAACTTATGTTATTACCAATTTAAAGCGATGTTTTCGCTAGCTTCGCATCTCTGTCAGAAAAAAATATTGATTGCGAAAAATAGGTATGGGCTGTTTCAAAGCGTATGAAGATGAAGTGAGTTGGTGTCACGTTTCGCAAAATTTTCCATTGGATTATTTTTATCCATATAGATGATTCTCTGACTCGAACACGTTTCAGTCAAACACATTTTCTGTATTTTTTCAGGGTCAGAGATTTACGCGGCATCAAAAATATATAACTTAAGTAAAACCGCAAACTCTACGTTGAATTCCAATGATTTAAACTTTACGCGAGGGGTAATTTACTAGTTGTTATTTTTAAACAACCAGGGATAGATTTAATTTTAGAAGTAGGAATGGAGAACGGAACGGTTAGTATTTACTTCAGTTATTCCGACTCATAGACCACCCAGTATAGAGCCCCTCCCTCCAACACGTAACGAAAAGTTTAAACTATCTTATTGGCTGCTCACTTAAACTACGTTTTGATGACGTTGCTGACGGGGACGGCGAAAAATACAGAGGTAATTCCTTTTTACCTCTGTCGCTATGACCCACCCGCCTCTTCTTTCATACCCCCCCCCCTCCGTCCCGTGGAAGGGGGTCCGGGACTTTGACGCGCGCCCACAATACTCCGTTCTCCATTCCTACTTTTAAAATTAAATCTATTCCAGAAACAACAGAATATTAAATAGAAATGGAATTATAAAGTGAAATATCCCTCGATAAACTCGTCCAAAAATTCATTCAGCATCTTCGGAGAAAATAGGCCTGAATTCTTCTTAAGAAACTTTATTTTTCTGCTGTTATTGTTATGTTATTTTTTAGGCCTTGGCCAATGCCAGACGTGATAAACATAATACTGTTGATAAGAAATGTTTGTCTACTCTTAAAAGGTTATACGCATTTTGATTCATCATTCTCTTTCAATCAGCTGGTTTTGGAGATTTAGTTAAAGGGTCACGGACACACTTGTTTTCGAAGTCTAGGAGCTACTAGGCCTACATACACTCAGGGTCAATCAAAACTGCCATGTCATGTTTTTGAATTTAAGCTGAGAGAATTAGGCTTAAGATATTGGGGTTCGGTTAAGGCGTAAAAACTCGATATTTTGAGTCTTTTAAATTTAATTTCAGTTTTAAATCAAAATAGGCTTAAAATCTAGGCTTAATAATAAGAAATTTCAAGCCCAAGTTTGCGATTTTAGGCTTAAGTATTCGTAGTTTCATTTTAATACGAAATAGGCTTAAAATGTAGGCTTAATAATAAGAAATTTCAAGTAGAAGTTTATGATTTTAGGCTTAAGTATTTTGAATATCATTTTAATACGAAATAGGCTTGACTATTAGGCTTAACAAGTAAAACTTTCCTTCCACGTACAGTGTGCTAGAAAAACCACCCACTTTGAAGTCTCTAACAAAATTAGCGTGTTTTATACGATCTCCCTATAGTACACGCATGTTCAAAAGTAATTTTCACGGACTGTTTTTAATCCTATCACGTGTAACGTTTGAGTATTAATACGCGCCAGGTTTCTGTACGCTGAAAACGATTCTTGAACTATATAGCTACAACTATAGAGCATATATGCCATGCGCAAAGGCTTAATCACGTGATATACGGCAGCCTGGTCGAAAATAAAAAACGTTTTCGCTTTGCGATCATCGACATAGCTAGAGAGTCTAGCGAACTAACGTCGCTTACGTAAAATCTACTCTGCTCTCTACGGTATATACTTTGAAGTTTCACCATTGCTTCACCGTTATACCGCTAAGCCTAACTTCAATTTCTGTTAAAATTTCTTACGGTATTTCGCAAGTGTCTGTTTCGATTTGACCGTATAGTATCTTCGAAATTCACTTCATCCTCTCTGGTAAGATACTGATTTTTATAACCTCTTGATTGTATAAATATAAGTCTAAGAATGGTGGACCGCGGTAGCAAGGAGAGTGTTGTTGGATCGTCTGTGACATTTCGCGGACTGAGACTACTGACTGGTAAAATCTGGTTTTGTGTCTACAGTACCGCTTGTGGTTGAGGGATACCCCGTAGAGAGCGTAATAATTACAAATAGACCGCGGATTTTATGGGTTTTATTGAGTTTAAGTGGTTCAATTTTATTAGTTACGGAAAATATTTTTATTGGGCGTAAAACGTGTTTTACATTGGACTATAGACGGGAAAATATGTTTTATATTGGACTGTAGACGTAGAAACATGTTTAACATTGGACTATAGTCGTAGAAACATGTTTAACATTGGACTATAGTCGTAGAAACATGTTTAACATTGGATTATAGTCGTAGAAGCGTGTTTTATATTGGACTATAGACGTAGAAGCGTGTTTTACATTGGACTATATGCGTAGAAACATGTTTTGCATTGGACTATAGACGGGAAAATATGTTTTACATTGGACTATATGCGTAGAAACATGTTTTGCATTGGACTATAGACGGGAAAATATGTTTTACATTGGACTATATGCGTAGAAACATGTTTTGCATTGGACTATAGACGGGAAAATATGTTTTACATTGGGCTATAGACGTAGAAACATGTTTTATTTGGGACTATAGGCGTAGAAACATGTTTTATTTGGGACTATAGGCGTAGAAACATGTTTTATTTGGGACTATAGGCGTAGAAACATGTTTTATTTGGGACTATAGGCGTAGAAACATGTTTTATTTGGGACTATAGGCGTAGAAACATGTTTTATTTGGGACTATAGGCGTAGAAACATGTTTTATTTGGGACTATAGGCGTAGAAACATGTTTTATTTGGGACTATAGGCGTAGAAACATGTTTTACATTGAACCATAGACGTAGAAACGTGTTTTACATTGAACCATAGACGTAGAAACGTGTTTTACATTGGACTATAGACATAGAAACGTGTTTTACATTGAACCATAGACGTAGAAACATGTTTTACATTGGACTATAGACGTAGAAACATGTTTTAAATTGGACTATAGACGGGAAAATACGTTTTCTCATTGAACAATACTCAGAAAAACATATCTTTTCATTGTACAACATTTAACAAAAAGAAATAGCCAACTATATAAAAATACCTAAAGAAAAACGTGCGGCTAAACCATATAACACAATGAAACACTGAAGGGATTGTCTATATATAGTAATCCCTCGATATTGGATCAATATTGTTAGGTAGATGCTGGCCACGGAATATCTAAATTTCTTTAGAACGCCTTGTTAATGCGTTACTATGTATTGAATTTTTATAGACTCCCAATTTCTAACAGTATAATAAAAAAAAAGTTATACATGATTCATTCAGTGAAATACTTTAATAAAAATTATAAACAATCCATTGATTTCTCTAAGTTGTTAAATATCTGATTAATTGTGTGGTGAAATTGTCCTTCAATTTGATGGTGTTTTATCTCGGAAACGTGATACATAAACCCTTTTATTAAACACTTTATACGAGATCTATTTCCGTATTTCATTTGAATTAAAACGTGACCCATTTTTAAACATTTGATAAAAATTATCTAAACCTCGTGTAGTTTTGATAAAAGTTAAGTTGTGTATGTTTTTATCTGCATCTTGCCACGAGGTTCGACAGATGGTCTAAAACACTCCCTTACTTGAACCAATCATAATATCTTGAATATAAGGAAAGAATTTGAAAGAACAAAAGGTGGTCTTTGTTTAGGGAAGAGTTTGAACTATTAGGGAAATTGGTAAGATTCGTAATTATTTTGAAAAATCGGGGAAAATTTCGTTATTGTTTTTAAAAATCGGGGAAAATTCGTAATTATTTTTAATAATCGGGGAAAATTTCGTTATTATTTATAAAAATCAGGAAAAATTTCGTTATTGTTTTTAAAAATCGGAGAAAATTCGTTATTATTTTAAAAAATCAGGGAAAATTTCGTTACTGTTTTTAAAAATCGGAGAAAATTTCGTTACTGTTTTTAAAAATCGGAGAAAATTCCTAATTATTTTTAAAAATCGGAGAAAATTCCTAATTATTTTGTAAATTCAGGGAAAATTCGTAATTATTTTTAAAAATCGGGGAAAATTCGTAATTATTTTGTAAATTCAGGGAAAATTCGTAATTATTTTGAAAAATCGGGGAAAATTCGTTATTATTT
Source organism: Phalangium opilio (assembly GCF_054372755.1). Classification (NCBI taxonomy): domain Eukaryota; kingdom Metazoa; phylum Arthropoda; class Arachnida; order Opiliones; family Phalangiidae; genus Phalangium; species Phalangium opilio. Next base: position 4,733,824 of record NW_028324218.1, on the reverse strand, counting down.
TTAAAACTCGAGGAAAATTCGTAATTATTTTGAAAAATCAGGGAAAATTCGTAATTATTTAGGAAAATTTAATAATCTTTTTTTTTTGGTCGGGTAAGATTCATAACTTTTTGGAAAATCATGGAAAATTCGTAATTAATTTATAAATCAGGAAAAATTCATAATTAATTTATAAATCAGGAAAAATTCATAATTATTTTGAAAAATTGTGGAAAATTCGTAATTATTAATATTATAATTTAATAGACATGTTCGAAATAAAATTATGTTTTAATATCCACTTCAGCATTTAATTATGTAATTCAGAAAATATCCAGTAGACACATGTATAATTAACCTAGATTTAACGTGATTATTTTTAACTCGAATTCAAATTTACCTCATAGTTTAAATATTCAATTCCCAAACCCATAGGAAAATAGCGTGAGACCTATTTTATGTGAAAACACAACAAAATTTGACCTAGTTACAAACTATATCGATTTGGGTGTTGAGAACCGTATTGTTTTATCTTCAATTTTCCCATTGTTTATATCGTACGATCTCTAGAAAATTACCTTATAAATAAAGATGATATTATTGTAAATCAGTCTTTAATAAAAATTTACCTTTTTTTCCACGATTTAAGAAAAATATTTCAATTGAATTAGGCCTAACTTATTTTCAGTCACGTTTTTTTGTTGGTAAAAGGTAACGCGTGAGTTCATGGTTTTGACTTAAAGGGGTAAAAGACCTTTTTTCTCGAAATATGTTTGCCATTTCGCAACGCCAAAAGTAAATTAAGATTTGCTTTATTATATTTGCTTTTAGGAATACATACAGCTACTAGGAATAATTGTGCCCCCTATTTATTTCTATGCGTGCGGGTTTGTGGGCCGGGCTTGAGAACTTACTACCCCCGTCACGCATTTGATAATTATGATGGCGTGTTTCTAACTGTGATATTTTCATTGGTTGGGTAGCAACGCGAGTTCCTAGGCTCGCGAGAGGTGCAACGTGCAGCGAGATAGATTATAAATTCGCTATGGGTAAAATTCGTCATACATAATGATTAGTTTAGTTAGCTCCTCCCATAAAATCCGCCCCAGATACATTTAGTGAAAATGGGTACACAATAATTCCTATTAGCTGTATGCATTCCTGTTGCTATGAACGGATATTACTGGTTTACTGAAAGCAGCTGAAAAATCAGCGTAAAGGTTTAGGTTGAGACAGAATGATTGATTGTAGATGTTTGGTGAAGGGTAACAATTTTGAAAAGCGAAGATTTTTACGATCATTTATTGAAAAATATTTGGTGGAATATTTGGGTCAATTGTCAGATTTATGTGAAAGGAATTGCACTTTTTTAATGTTATTATAAATTTAATCGTTAATTATGATTAAGATAAATAATTTTGATTAATATGATTATTATATTTGTATTCAGCTCGCCGAGATCTTTTATTTGAGTACCAACAACGTATACCTACGGTAATTTGAACTGACATTCCCATAGATTTTTAAAAACATTCCTATGGGAACTAAGGTTTATGAATTAGTATGGGAATTTAAAGTATTTTGAAATTAAATCAATAGTATTTTGTGCTGTGAACGGGTATAGTATATGGATATTTTTGCGTCTATCATAGATTTATAAGTAATATATTACATAGGAATCCCATGAATTATTATAGGAACTCCATGGGAATTTTAGTAATAACAAACCCTATCGTGTGAGTACTCATTTTAAAGGTCTCATTGAGCTGAATAACAAAACGAAATCAAACAGTACAAACTCCAAATCGTAATTAGGTCATATCCAATTACATATTATAACCTAGACCTACTCTACTCTACTCTATCCCCATACACGTATTTTACACGTAGGTTTTTTTCTGTTTTATTTTTAGCTGAAATACAACCGTGTTGGTACGGTGCATTTATCAACAATTAACGTTTACTGCCGAATTAGTACAACTCCTACAACGGAGCTTAAACCATGATCTGTTTTCAACGTATTCATTGCGATCAACCTTTAGTCCTCTTGCCTGACAGAGGGCGTTACAGTAACGCCGCTGATACTTGAAAAAATAAAAAGAATTTATTAACATTTATAATATAAATTAAATATTTTTATTATGTAAAATTATTTTTTAAACAACGCTAGGATTATTTTGAATTCGAGAAATTTTGTTTTTAGTTCGTGTGATCTTTTGTTTATATTTTTCAATTCTGATTCAATTCGGTTTTGACGTCAATTCCCGCAATTTTCATATCAGGAGTATATAAATAAATCATATCCGGAAGGGTGTAAGTTAAGTTAAGTTCGACACACTCGCGAAACTATCTTAGTTGAACTAGTTGAAGAAAAAGAAGAACATTAAAAATGACGGTTACATACTCGTTGAATGTGTCCAAAGCCCGTTTGTGCGGTTTTGCCAAATTATTGCTGAGATGGAGGGGCAGTATTTACAAGCTTCTCTATCGTGAAATTGCCATTTTCTGCGGGTTGTACTACAGTTTGAGTTTGCTCTACAGATATATTCTCTCGGAGACGCAAAAGAGGTACGTCACAAATTTTCACAAATCGTAATATTGATAAATGGTTATCGCCATTGAGTTCTTTTCTTTAATAGCTTTAAAATGAGTAGAAACAATGCAAGGTATAAATTTTGTGACATTTGTGAAATTTGTCACAAACATTATTTTTGATATAACCCTATGTTGTGGGTACTCGTTGGAAAGCTTATTTCGATACGAATCTAATGGTAGTGAAATCGGAGAATTTTAATTACATATAATTTCAGAGTGTTTGAAAGTGTGGCCAGATACTGTGATTCCTTCACCAACTTGATCCCCTTGTCATTTGTCTTGGGTTTCTACGTTTCCATCGTTGTCGGAAGATGGTGGCAACAATACATGGCTATCCCATGGCCTGATAAGTACGTCCGATTCCTTCACAACCGCGCTTCATCTTAGGACCTAACTAATCATAAAATTATAAACAGAACCAGTATGTTGATTGCGGCGTACGTCCATGGCGTTGACGAGCGAGGTCGAATGATTCGTCGAACGTTGGCCAGATACCTCAGTCTGTTGTCCGTCCTCACGTTTCAGGGCGTGTCTACCTCGGTCAAGAAACGATTCCCCACCCTGGACCACTTGGAAGAAGCCGGGTTGATGACCAAAGAAGAGCGAATGGTCTATGACGAAACTGCGGTGTCACATGGTAAATGGTGGGTGCCTGCTCAGTGGTTTACCGCCTTAGCAGTCCGTGCACGCAAAGAGGGTCGAATCAAAGATGACCAACTACTTCGCTCATTATTAGATGTAAGTTTGTTTATTTCTTCTTAAACTTTTAAACGTGACCTCTTTGGAATCTGACCACGTTTTCCCGCACAGGAAATGCACGTGTTTCGTGGTAATTGTGGAATGCTATTCAGTTACGATTGGATCAGTATACCTTTAGTTTATACACAGGTACTTGTCTTAAACAATTTTAAAATAACCCTTTGTCACATCGATTGAATTTGACACCTATCCAAAATAATTTCGCGCAGGTAGTGACATTGGCAATTTACACCTATTTCCTGGCAACAGTCATGGGTCGTCAGTACTTGGATCCCGGTCAAAAATATGCCGGTCATGATGTAGATCTTTACATTCCAGTCTTTACCATACTTCAATTCTTTTTCTATATGGGATGGTTAAAGGTAGGCATCCCTTATTCACCAGTAACCAGTACCAAAGCAGATCTTCTAGAACTAATTGAGTTCACAATTTGTGACCAACCCAAAGGTGGCCGAACAATTGATCAATCCGTTAGGAGAGGATGACGATGATTTTGAGCTCAATTGGTGTTTAGATAGAAACCTTCAAGTCTCTTTCATGATTGTCGATGAGATGTATCAAAGACACCCACGTCTGGTGAAAGACCAGTACTGGGATGAATTGGAACCTCAATTGCCTTACACCAAATCATCCGTTTACTTGCGTACCCAACCTCATTTAGGTTCCGCCATCAATTTAGAGTAAGTACATCTATTTATTGTACTTGTATATTAATTACCTTCAAGGGGCGGTAATTCGGTCAGTTTTCCCGAGGCTTGTACCTTCTAGGGGCGGCGATTCGGTCAGTTTTCCCGAGGCCCGTACCTTCTAGGGGGGCAATTGGGTCAGTTTTCCCGAGGCCCGTACCTTCTAGGGGAGCAATTGGGTCAGTTTTCCCAAGGACCTACCTTCTAGGGGGCGGCAATTCGGTCAGTTTTCCCGGGACCCCTACCTTCTAGGGGGCGGCAATTCGGTCAGTTTTACCGGGACCCCTACCTTCTGGGGCGGCAATTTGATCAGTTTTCCTGGGACCCCTACCTTCTAGGCGGCCCGGGCTAACTGTAGGGCTGTCTTGATGGGATCCCGCGATTACGTCATTTTTCCCTTGGCCCTCAAACCCTCTCGACCGCTGGGTTAATTCCATCCAATTTTAACTTAAAGACTTAATTGTCCCTTGACAGCATCGACCCAGAAGAAGCTGAATTCGTCGCCATGGAGACCATCATGGAGGAAGACAACGAAGAACATAACTACTACAACAGCCCACCAACTAGTCCTACCAACGACCTGGTACCACCGAGCTACAATTCACTTAGCGCCTCCAAACAAACGCTGAATGACAACCAAGGCGACACAACATCTCATTCTGGTTTCCGGCCCGAGAATCTGGGTGCCAAGATCTTCAACATGATTATGGGTTCGACAAGCACGGAGAATGTTAACAATGGTGTCACACCCAAGAAGGATAGTTCTTCAATCTTCCCATCGTTTACTCTAAAGACACCCAACAAGAACAAACACCATACCAGTTCGGTCAGCGAAAATTTGAACTCCGTGCATTACGATGGAAGGCATAAGAATTCGGTGACCGCGCATGATGAAAAAGATTCACACGGATCCGATGAAGGCATAAATATAACCATTCCTCGGAGAGGTGACTTAGGTACCATCGAGGAACGACGTTCTTTGATTCTGAATAGACACGCCTCCGTACCACATATGATGCACAGACATAGCAGGGACATGACAAATAACCACGCTGCCAATCCAACCACTGTCATATCGGTAACTGACCCCGAAGGCGTCGAGACACCATCTGAAGTACCTTCAACTTCTAAAGATACTAGTAAAGAAGGTAACAATATGCCTAACAATGTCTCATTCGCTGATAACCCGGTTACAATTGAGATACTACCGGTGGCGGTTGTTGAACCAACTGCCTTAGAGCAAGCCAATGCTCCGACATGCGCGGAATCGCCGTACGAGCCAAATTCATCGCAGGAAAGTTTGTCGCCAATCGAAAGTAATCAGAGCACCGTCAGTAGTTATGCCGAACTACTATCGCACCCTAAGTAATTCGACTAATTGCGCATTTAATTAGGTTTTTATTTATTTAAAATTGTAAGTGGTTTTGTTTTTATTTGGCGGGGCGTCTGCTCTCAATCTTAAATGAACTCTTTACTTAAGCCTCGGTTCCCTTTGAAATAGGGAGGGATAATGGCTTTGTCTATCTCGGTGATTTTCTAATTTAACATTTAGGGAAATTTAAGTTATATTTTGATAATATATAACTCCTAAGGAGTGTAAATCTTAATTATTATGAGTACTTTTGCTGTGGAGCTTTTTAAATCCGTCTGCTATAATAGCAGACGACGGGACACTTAATTGGGTAATTTATTTCTTTAGTCTTTCTTAAGATTTAAACTATCGCTAAACTATCTCTTAATTCTTCCATTAAAATATTATATATAAACTAACCGGGTTTAAGTTTTATACAACTACTAATATATCACAACAACAAAGAGAATGTGCAAATTCGCAACATTCTAACTGTTCTTTGTAATTTGCAACTTGCAATTTTGTCAAATCGACAAAGAAACTCTAATTTATACACGACAAAAAACAAAACTTCTCATTTTTATTATTAGCATAATTATGTTTATTTTTGTTTAATTAAGATATTTTATAAACGATAACTCGCCCCATTGTAAGTCCAGCAGAGGCCATTTTTTGGATTCCGTAAGCAAACCAATTTAGGCTTAGATAGTTGGCTAATGATTTAATTATTGTCACGTTAAAGTTGACTTAGTTAATTTTTTTACCTTAATATAATCTAGGTATTTTTTTATTAGTTAATGAAGATTAAAATCAAATATCCTAGCGTTTTTATTATTTAAATCAAATTTAAACCATTCAAGTCGTTAGGCCTTGGCTAAGCCTAACAGAAGAACGATAAACTTGGAGAATCATACATAGCCATTAGTATTTATTGTAACCCTTACTTCTGAAATTCCAATTTTAGATAATATTTTTTATATCTAATATGGAATTAAATGTTTCGGTTGCAAAATAGTGTGATACACATAACGTGTGTTTGGTGTAAAATGTAACACTTTTTACCACAACCTATGTATACTTGCGCATTTATAAAACATAAAATTTACGGAAGAACAAAATGCATATAAGAGTATGATTGAGCAAAAATACAGAATGTTAAAATGATTTTTACACGAATGCATTTAAAACACTTTACCAAGAGTATGATATACACTAAAGAGGGGTATAAACTATACAGAGAAAACGATAACATATTTTTCCCAATGCCTTTTACCTCTTAAGCCTAAATCTATATATGGCGAATTTTACGTGTTTTGATCTGATCATAATAGTAACCTGTAGTTAGAATTTGAAAATACCTCTTAGTATTATTAAAAAATAAAATAAAACAAACCCCACCCGCAAATATTTTGTTAAAAGAATCTAATATCTTGGTAAGATTTTTATCATTTTTGTTGTACAAGTATTTATGCTGTGCAATAAAAGGTTTATTCTAAAAGGAAAACATCGTCCGACAGGTACTTTCTTGTATAAGAAATTTCCCGCCATTAATCTGATTGGCTAAAGGTTTGAAAGTGTAAATAAAGGCAGGACATAATCGTCACGGATACACGGTAATCGGTATACTCTTTTTAATTAAGGTGGAAGTCATTGAAAATAATTGATAAAGTATAATAACAGGTTAGTATCTCTCTTAAACAAGTAGTTTTCATTGGTTACTAGTAGAACACACCCAACCGTGACGTTAATAGAACCGAAGGTCTACAACAATACAACAACCACACTTGTCCTCGACTCCCTTTTGTAAAAAAACACGCTGGTCTGGCAATCCTGCTAGCGTCTTCTCTTAAACATGGCCGTAGGGAAGGATATGTAGCTTGTCATTCAATTCCAATAAAATCTAAAATAAACTAAATAAAGCAACTTAAACTTAAACAAATCTTCAATTAAATTACAAGTAAGTGCATTTATGTTTAACCTCAGTAGTTTTTATCTTAATTATTCAAGCGTGTAGGAAAATATTGTAATATTTCGTTAAGCCTTGGTTATGTTTCACGTGTATTTTTTTTAAAATACTGCCAAAGCCATGCATTTTAAATACCCACGAGGCTTAATGGCTTTGCATTAGTATTTCTAAAGACTAAAGAGTACCTTGAGAGAGGTTTTTGGCCTTGAATTTTTTAAAATTCGTCAAGGATTTCTGGTTGTTTAGAAACTTTACAATCTAGGCGTTGTTGTTTTGTATTGTTAGGGATAAAATGGAAGAGGATAGAGACAGTAGTGGTTCAGATTGGGAAGAAAATGATGACAATAATGGTGTTTCTACCGCAACCCTCTGTCTATTTTGCTCTATTTTATTCCCAACACCCGAAGATACCTTCACACATTGTTCAAAAGAACATGGATTTGATATTATGGTAGTTGGAAAGAAATCATCTTTAGATGCCATTAGTTATATCAAAATGATCAATTATATCAGAAAACATGTAAGTTTTAAACATTTAATTTAATTATTAATTAAAAATTAAACATTCTGGGGGTAAAATTATATTATTAGGGCATGAAAAAGGATGTAAATACTTTTATACAAGAGTCACCTTGGGGGAGTGATGATTATATGAAACCTGTATTACCCGAGGATCCTTTGTTAATGTTTGGTGGGATTATTAATTATTATAATATTAATTTATAAATTACTAATAATTTAAACTAATTAGATATTGAAGATTATCTCTTAACATTGGATGGAAGTCCAGTTAATGTTCCAGAAAAGATTGTAACTTTGACAAAACAGCAATACGATAGTTTAACTAATAAACTTAACACAACTCAAAGGCAGCTACAAGAGGCCATGGAAGACATTAACAAAATGAGGTTAGATGATTAATTCTAATTAATTTTTAAACTCTAGGCTGCTAATTATTATAAAATTTTAAATTTAACATCACAGAGAAACTGCAAAATCACTATTGTTTAATAACAACACGCATCAAAACTGCAATAAAGCAGCAAAAATATGCAATATGACTCATGTTGAAGATGATGATGACAGTTATTTCTCAACTTATTCTCATTATGGGATTCATCATGAGATGTTACAAGTAGGTTGATATTTAAGTTAATTAAATAGGGTTCATACAAACATGGGAAACATATGGGAAAAAACATGGAAAACTCTAGGAAATATATGGGATAAACTCAGTGAAATATATGGGGGAAAAAACCTGGGAAATATATGGGAAAAAACCTGGGAAATATAGGGGGAAAAAACCTGGGAAATATATTTGGAAAACACCTGGGAAATATATGGGGGGAAAACCTGGAAATATATGGGGGGAAAACCTGGGAATATATGGGGAAAAACCTGAGAAATATATGGGGGAAAAACCTGGGAAATATATCATATGGGGGGAAAAACCTGGGAAATATATGGGGGGAAAACCTGGGAAATATATGGGGGAAAACACCTGGGAAATATATGGGGAAAACACCTGGGAAATATATGGGGGAAAAACCTGGGAAATATATGGGGGAAAAACCTGGGAAATATATGGGGAAAACACCTGGGAAATATATGGGGAAAACACCTGGGAAATATATGGGGAAAACCTGGGAAATATATGGGGAAAACACCTGGGAAATATATGGGGAAAACACCTGGGAAATATATGGGGAAAAAACCTGGGAAATATATGGGGGAAAAACCTGGGAAATATATGGGGGAAAAATCTGGGAAATATATGGGGAAAAAACCTGGGAAATATATGGGGGAAAAATCTGGGAAATGTATGGGGGAAAAACCTGGGAAATATATGGGGAAAAAATCTGGGAAATGTATGGGGGAAAAACCTGGGAAATATAGGGCAAAAAACCTGGGAAACCTGGGGGAATGTATGGGGAAAAACATTGGAAACTCAGGGAAATCTGTTTTCCAAAAGTTGTATGAACCCTGTGTTAAATTAAGACCTAATAAATTAACTTCTTTTAACAGGATGCAGTTAGAACTGAAGCTTACAGGGATGCTGTTGTTAGAAACCCGGATTTATTCAATGGGAAAGTTGTTCTGGATGTTGGTTGTGGGACAGGAATATTATCCATGTTTGCTGCCTCAACTGGAGCAAAACACGTTTTGGCTGTTGATCAGTCTGATGTTATTTATCAAGCGATGGACGTTGTTAGGGAAAATAATCTCCATGATAAGATTACTCTTCTGAAAGGACGCTTAGAAGAAGTTAACTTGCCCATAAAAGAGGTTGATATAATTATTTCCGAATGGATGGGATATTTTCTACTGTTTGAGGGAATGCTGGACACGGTTGTTATGGCAAGGGATAAGTTCTTAAAACCTGGTGGACTTATGTTGCCTGATAGGTGTACAATATCTCTTGTTGCTCTAAGTGACTTAGGTAGGTTATTGACTGGGTTTTTTTTTTTTTTTTTGGTTTTTTTCTAGGGACTTGAGGGTTTTAATAATGTTTTTTTTCCTTTGTCTTTTGTGTAATTTTAAGAAATGCATCAAAAATATTTGGGTTTTTGGGACAATGTCTACGGATACAGAATGAGTTGTTTCAAATCTGAAGTTGTTCGAGAGGCCAATATTGATTTGGTGGAAAATAGTCGCTTGTGTAGCCATCCAGTTGTGATTAAAGTAAGTTGTGTTCTCTGTGAAGTTTCAGAAACACAAAATCTTTTTTTTTTTTTTTGTAAGCCTTGGTTATAGCAGACGATTTTTCTCCTGGTTAGACAAAAGCAGGGCTGGAAATAAGCTAGTTAAATTAAATTTTTTAAGCCTTGGCTATAGCAGACGATTTTTCTCCTGGTTAGAGACAAAAGCAGGGCTGGAAATAAGCACAGTATCATTTTCTTATTTCCAGCCCTGAGTTAAATTAAATTTTTTAAGCCTTGGTTATAGCAGACGATTTTTCTCCTGGTTAGACAAAAGCAGGGCTGGAAATAAGCACAGTATCGTTTTCTTATTTCCAGCCCTGAGTTAAATTAAATTTTTTAAGCCTTGGTTAAAGCAGACGATTTTTCTCCTGGTTAGACAAAAGCAGGGCTGGAAATAAGCACAGTACCTTTTTCTAATTTCCAGCCCTGAGTTAAATGAAATTTTTTAAGCCTTGGCTGTAGCAGACGATATCTCTATATTGGGCTGGAAATAAGGAAAATTTTGTATAGGACAGTGTCCTATCAGAACTTTTTCTTATTTCCGGTCCTGATCTAAAGTTAAATTTCTTTAAGCCTCGGCTACGGCAGCAGAGGCGACTAATTATTAGTTTTATAACATTAAAAGTGCAAATAATTATATTAATGTCGTAGGAAATTGATATGATGACGTGTAAGGCAAAGGACAGGGACTTTGGTTGTCGTTTTGTCATGCAATTTCTTAGCGAATGCTCAGTCACCGCCATTGTGGGTTATTTTGACAGTTTCTTTGATAGAGGGCTCAAACATAAGGTAAATAATATTAAAATGTCATCATGACCTTGATAAAAACGTGTTTCAAGGTCATAGGCTAAAAAAATAGGCTTAAATCTAACTACCCCTAAAATAGGTTCAGTTATCAACGTCACCTGAAACCCCAGCTACACATTGGAAGCAAACCGTCTTTTTGTTACCAAAACCCCTAAGGGTTAAGAAAGGTCAAATACTCGATGGTCACATTGAATGCCATCGAGATTGGCGTGATCTCCGGTCCCTAGTAATTACCCTTTACTTAGGAACATTGTGTCAGGTCTATTCCTTAAATTAATATGTATTTATGAAATTTTGTTATTATTTTTAAGACTTTTTTGTGAAAAAAACACCCAATTTTTCTTCCACTTTTTTTTAATAAAAAAATGATTCTAGAGACAAAATAAAATCAATGGCCAGTTTTTTTAACTGAAATTGTTGTATTTATTCATTTATTTATAGGCCTAATTATTCCATAGCTCCTTTAACTTCACAAATCGCGTTTTCCCATGTTTCTCTGTAAACATGGACAGGTGGAAGGGTTATTTTACGTTGTCGAGTAGTTTGGGGCGTGATTACATCCTTTATACGGTTTTTGCGACCAACTTTCAATGCAGTTTTCAATAGGTTTAGTTGGGATTCCGGTACTTGCTCGCGGTCATGGTGAATTCGGACCCATGCAGTGCCAGGGTGGATAACATCACCCTGTTGAACCATAAGCTCAATTCCAGCAGCGTAATTTAGTTCCCCTGTTAAATAAGCCTCTTCTTTCCATACTGCAGCTAAGGCATCAGGAATTAGGCCTAAAACGTAGCCTAAACGGAATTTTGATAAACCAAGGCTTAGTGAAACTTTTACTCCCCAAGGCTTAAGTGTTTGTGTATGGTACCTTTTTTCCCCTCGTATATTAATTTTGTTAGATGTTTAGCTCTTGGTAATATTGCCCAAATATCGTGTCCGTGAGAACATAATCTACGTGCAATTTCTGTATCAACACCTTGATGCAGAATCATTTCGTGAAATTTTTCCAAGGCCATTCCATTTTGTAGAACCTCGTGTATTTTATTCGCGCCTTCTTCACGACCCGAAGTTCTGCCCGTCAACATCAACAATTCTCCACCTAAATTTTTAATTTAATGTTTTGTTATTGTTTAAAAGTATATTAAAATCTCGGTAAGATTGTAAATATCGCAAGATAAACGGAGTTTCAGTTAATTTTAAAGGAAATTAATTGGAATTTACAATAATTATTAGTAGCCCTTGCAAGCTTATTTCCAGCCCGGCTTACACACCGGGCCGCGCGCAAAAGTGCGCGCCACAGTAAAAAAAGCTTCTGCATCAGTTTCGAAAATTTTTCATTGTGGATGGTTCGCTCGTTTAAAAGTTTGGTAAGCCTTGCATTTTCACCATGAATTAAATTAGAAATTATTAATTTAAATTAAGCAACAATTAAGCTTCATAAAATACCCATAATAGTAACTATTTAAATGATTATTATATCAGAAAACCCAATATTTCGTGCATAGCTTGAGAGTGCTTTGTGACGGCCATTTTATTTCCCGCCTAAAAGCGTCACCCCGTGACCTATTTCAAAATGGCGACGACCGCTAGTTTTAGAATAGAATTTTTATCTTACCCAAACCTTCGATCATTTCTAATAAATCAGCCGGACCTCCACCTTGTAAGCAACTCAAAGCTTCCACCATTTCTAAGGTATTTCCAATTTGTTTTCCCAATGGTGAATCCATTGATGTTAACAACGCGGCTGTCTTGATACCCAATTCTTGGGTGGCGGTTACCAATCTTTGGGCTAAGGACCTTGCCTCCAATTCGGTTTTAACCAAGGCCCCTTTCCCGTACTTAACGTCAAAGACCAGTGCTGCCAAATCTTCAGCGTACTTCTTGGACAGTATAGACGCTACCAGAAAAAACATGTTAGTGATGAACTGTGAACTTTAAAGTTTAATTTAAAGTTAGTACCAGTTAGTAGTGATGAACTCGTGAAGGTCGCGGTCAGGTCGCGAATTTTAAGTAAAACTTTTTCGGCTGGACAATAATTTTCGGACGGTTCCGCTATGAAGCAACCAACATCAGTAAGACACGCCTCCATTTCGGATTTCGTTAAAGCCGTTCTGAACCCAGGAATGACCCTCAATTTGTCCAACGTACCACCTGTCAACTCCGAACTTCTACCAGATACCATCGGAACCTGTAATTGGTAAGTAATTATTCTTTTCTTATGTTATGGTTAAGGGAACCTTTACCTTTAAACCACACGCTGCTAAAGCGGGAACCAAAACATGGCTGACTTTGTCGCCAACGCCACCTGTACTGTGTTTGTCCACTATTATGTGACGCCATTCTTCGGGCCATTTAAACATTTCACCCGATCTGGCTAGGACCTTGGTTAGGGTAGTTGTTTCATCCGTATTAATGCCTTGTTGGTATATAGCCATAAGCATGGCACCTATAAGTAATTGTTCCAGCTGATAAGTCAATGTGGCCATGGATAAGTACTTATCCCTTTTAGTTTTAAGGTAAACACGGTCATGTGGGTACTCAAATGAAAGCTTAGAACAAGGTCTAAATGATGGAGGTGAAATTAGGTTGTTATCTACGATAGGGTAGCTACAATTTTGACCAATTGTAAATGAATGAATTGGGTTTTTTTTATATAACTGTCAAGATTTTACAAGTACTTATCCCTTTTAGTTTTAAGGTAAACACGGTCATGTGGGTACTCAAATGAAAGCTTAGAACAAGGCCTAAATGATGTAGGTGAAATTAGGTTGTTATCTGCGACAGGGTAGCTACAATTTTGACCAATTCTAAATGAATGAATTGGGTTTTTGTTTTATAACTGTCAAGACTTTACAAGTACTTGTCCCTTTTAGTTTTAAGGTAAACACTGCCATGTGGGTACTCAAATGAAAGCTTAGAATTAGGTCTAAATGATGGAGGTGAAATTAGGTTGTTATCTGCGATAGGGTAGCTACAATTTTGACCAATTGTACGTGAATGAATGGGGGGGGGTTACAACTGTCATGGCCGTACTAGACCTTTGACAGCAGCGCCCCACTCACTCACCAGGCCTCCCTCGCTTTACCTCCTCGAATCTATGACCTCACTCACTCACTCACTTCAAAATTACAAGCCTTACAGTTTGTCATGACCAGATATTAATTAAACAAACTTATATTGAACATATCTTAAACTCATGATGATATAACCATAAAATGTACCAAAACGAACGAAAACTTACCAATTTGGCATTCACTTGGCGCGTTACTATCATCTCTATACTTTTGACTATCAACAACTTGCGCTGCTTCCACAAAAAGCGTAATTTCCTTCTTGGTTAAGGCGTTTCCATCGCGTTTCTTACAAATTATATCAGACAGAATTTGACTCGTACAACTGTAACCTTTCTTCATGTTAGGCATATTGCAACTATACTGTATCGAACGAAACGAAGTCGTAGTATAGCTAGCTAGCTGATTAAAAATTTATTATCTGTTTTTGGAAAATTTTCGGTTACTGAGCCCGATGACTTTCATTTTATTGGTTAACAGATAATCATGTGATTATATATACACGCTAGCTAGCTATAGCTACTCTTAAAATTATCAGGGTCTCTCTTGAAGGTATTTTAAAAGAACGTGTTTATAAGTTGTTTTCCAGATTACACATTTTTATCTCGGGTCTTTATGACCTTGTAATAACGTCACTTGAAAAGTTATTGGCATTGAATGGATAGTTTCGTTATGTTTGCAATATATATATGGTAGTTGTATATTTACTAGTTATTTCCGTATATTTTTTAAGGGTTGTACTACGCAATAACTCGGTTTATTTAGAATTTGTAATTCAGGGAGCCCAACGGTCCTATAATTCCTATAAAATCCTATATTTTTGAACCTGTTCTATATTATTATGCTATAATTTCATGAAATGTCAGACTATAATAATATCAAGAAGTGATATCTAGTTTACTAGGGAGAAGGTATAAGATGCCTCCTAAGTATTCCCGCGCGTCATAGTTCCAGTCCCCCTTTCAAAATATAAGGGGGCACGTAAAAGGAGGCGCCGGGCTATTTCGCTGCCTCTCCTTAGTCGGAAAATATGACTGTAATTTTCGTACTCATTCGCGTCGCGCTGACGTGCACGAGTTTTCAAGAACCAATGAGATGCTGCTGGTTGTAATTTAGAGGCGGCGGGGATTAACTCCGGACACGTCTACGTTTGGACTGGAGATAAAGAGCTAGAAGTGTGGGGCGAATTTATACCTTCTCCCTAGTAAACTAGATATCTCTTCTTGATGCACCTCCAATCATTTTCGGTTCTTTATGGGAGTTTTTATACCATCATACTTTGAGGGGGTATGCGATTACCGTCAAATCGGGGCTGAGAATGGGACTCTATGTAGAGAATGGCACAGCGTAAACAACACGTGACCTATGACCCTTCAAGGACTTTCGTTCGTAAATACTTAGGTAAACGATAAAAATCAGTCCGAATTTTTTTCTTTATACTCTCACCCCTCGATCTCTCTCCAGACGTTTTAACAAAACAGACTGTACCTTATTTTGTTGACATTTATATTTTTTATAAGTATTGACGTGGAATTGCTTATGTCCCCGTCTAGGCAACAACGACTTATGGGTGGTTAGGTTAGGCTTCGTCTCCTAAGTTTGAGTTGGCCTTGGTCCACTGACATTAATTCAGTTTTTATTTTAAGTCGCGTTCGAACTAAGCAATATTTATTCAAAATTTTAATGTTTGAATTGAGGTGAAGTAATTAATTTAAATTAGGTTAAATCTAGCTGTTGTTAAGTGGAAAATTAGCTGAGATTGAAGGTTGAAATAGCGTTTGATTCTTTTAAGGGTCTTGTTTCCGAATTAACAAAAATTAACTTAATTTGTATGTTCTAATTAATTTAAAGTAATTATTGGAAGTTATATTTAAAGGAATAGCGACGTGATTTAAAAATGATCTCAAATCTAAAGAAAACCTTACTTTTTTGAGAGTTTAAACTCTTCTGATTCCTAAAATATGCTTAATAAATATTTAATTATGAGGGAAAACACAGAAAAAACACTTCGAAAACTTGAAATTTTGGGGACAAAGGCAAATTTGCGGAGAAGATTTTTGGCGGGTTTTTCTCCTTGATACGTCACTCACGGCATCTCGCGGAAAAGCCAAGCGCGAGACTCCCGAGTCTACTAATGCGGCGCGCGCGCGAATCTGAATAAATTAGGCTTAACGCGGCGCGGCGACACTAACAGGCGCGTCACGTGAGCGACATCCAGAGTGAAAATTTCTCCTCACTACGTCATCAAACGAAACAAAATTTCAACTAGGCCTTTTCCAAACACAAAACTTTGATTGCAATTTAATAAATTGTTACGAAACCAAATAAAAAAGTAAACATATTATAATAAATTAGATTTTTCAGGGATTTTTTTCGCATTTTAAGTTTGAGGATGACGAAAATTATGTCACTAACACTTTAAGTAGTTGATTTTGATCTTGAAGTTAGGCCTTATGTCAGAACATTTGACCCTTTTAAAGGTTTTGTTTCCGAATTAACAAAATTTAGTTAATTTGTATGTTCTAATTAACTTAAAGTAATTATTGGAAGTTATATTTAAGTACTTGATTTTGACCTTGAATTTAGATCTTATGTGACCTCATTTGACCCTTTTAAAAGGTCCTTTGAAATTAGTTGAAGTTAAGATTAAGCCAAACAAATTTGAAGTCATATTTCAAACTACTAAAATTCATTAAAGTTTTATTTTAATTAACCTAAAGAGTAACTAATATAAATTAGGCTTAACACGTTTGAAATTAGGCCTTATGTCAGAACATTTGACCTTTTTAAAGGTCATTTAAAATTAGTTTAAATTAAGATTAACTTGCCAATCAAATTTAGAGCCATGTTTCAAACTACTAATATTAATTAAAGTTTTGTTTTAATTAACCTAACTTTAACTAATATAAATTAGTCTTAAGACGTTTATGTTTTAACACCCTGAAGTTAGGCCTAACACGCCTATATTTGACCCTGAAAATCTGTAAAGGAAATATTATAGCAAACTATAAACCTCGAATTCTATAAGGTCAAAATCAAACACTATAGTGCACTACACTTAAAAGCTTTGTTTATAATATAATATTGTATATATAAACTTGTCTAAAACGTTTATATTTCAGCTAAAACATCTTTAAAATAATCGAAATCTAGGCTATGTCAAGGGCAGATTCGATCATAAAATAACTGTCTACCTCGGCGCGGTGCCTTTTTTGATATCATAAAAACAATGAAAACCGAAAATCCGAAATCTGCCTTTATTTAGGCCTTTTACGACAGGCTAATGCATATTCTGTCATAGGCTTACAGATGTTTAGAAAACTTGTAAATTTGAAGGAAAAATTCGGGTAACGTAACATTACACCAGGGATAGATTTAATTTTAAAAGTAGGAATGGAGAACGGAACGGTTAGTATTTACTTCAGTCAGACTCATAGCCAACCCAGTATAGAGCCCCTCCCTCCAACCAACACGTAACGAAAAGTTTAAATTATCTTATTGGCTGCTCACTTAAACTACGTTTTGATGATGTTGCTGACGGGGACGGCGAGAAATACGTAATTCCTTTTTACCTCTGTCGCTCGCTATGACCCACCTCTTCTTTCATACCCCCCTCCGTCCCGTGGAAGGGGGTCCGGGACTTTGACGCGCGCCCACATTACTCTGTTCTCCATTCCTACTTCTAAAATTAAATCTATCCCTGGTGTAATGTTATGTTACCTGAATTTTTCCTTTAAAACTTGTAAACTTAAGTTTCTAGATTAGGTCTAAATTTTTTTATGTTACTATAGGTCAAGTGTTAGGTGATACGACTTCTTGTTTGCAATTTCTCTAAAAGCTATAACTTTTTAAAATCCGGGTGGGCCGTTGACTATTATTTGGGAGAAAATGTGTTAAACATGGCATCTCGTAACTTGTAAAAAAACTGTAAATTCTGTCTTGTTTATGTTATAAGGTTGAAATTTATACCCATGTTCTAAATACATCTGGTATAAGAGAATGAAAAACTTTCTAAAATAGGTTGAAAGATCAAATTTTTACAAAGTGAATTAGAGATTATTATAGATTTTGTGGAATACATGTAGATCTAATAGGAATTATTGTGTAAAGAGCCATTTTCACTCAACGCATCTAGGTGGGCTTTGTGGGAGGAGCTAGCTAGACTAATCATTATGTATGGCGAATTTAGAATCTATCTCTCTGCTCATTGCACCTTGCAATTTGCGCATGCGCCTGGGAACTCGCTTTGCTACCCATTCAACGAAAAAATCAGAGTTAGAAAGACGCCATCAGAATATATCTATCTGATTTGTGACGTCAGTGCCTAGTTAAAACGTCACGAGCTTAGATTTGGAAGTAGGCGGGCATTTTTGGTACCGCTTTTGTTCTACGGACTAATAACATGGGTTACGTCACACCTAGGCTTATATCTGATAGCTCTATTTAGAGGTCCCTGACGCGATAGTAAGTTCTCAAGCTCGGTATACCCATAAAACCCGACCGAATTCGTAGAAATTAATATGGAATATAAGGGACGCAATGATTCCTAGTAGCTGTATGCATTCCTGGTATAAATGCAACAATTTTAGTTTCTGTTATTTCTATATTAACTGAAAGCTCTTTTAAACGTAAAGAAAAAATGGCGTCCATTTTAAACTAACCCATCAAAACGCTATTTTACTGAAACCAAGCTAACTAACTAAGACATTATTTTGGGCTTAACTTTTGATGTAATCTCTACACTCAGACCGTCTTTGAAGATTCGTAATTAGAATGCAAGGCTTGTAAAAATAATTACGGGGCCACTGAAATGGTTTTTGAAAATATCTCTCCCTTTGAAATGGAATGTCAAATATTTTCCAAAATAACGCCTAACCAAGAGCTAGGTACTGACAAGAAGTGATATCTAGTTTATTAGGGAGAAGGTATAAGATGCCTAAGTATTAGCGTGCCATAGTCCTGCAGTCCCCCTTTCAAAATACAAGGGGGGGACGTAAAAGGAGGCACCGGGCTATTTCGCCTCTCCTCAGTCGGAAAATATGACTGTAATTTTCTCGTCATTCGCGTCGCGCTGACGTGCACGAGTTTTCAAGAACCAATGAGATGCTGGTTGTAATTTAGAGGCGGCGGGGATTAACTCCGGACACGTTTACGTTTGGACTGGAGATAAAGAGCTAGAAATGTGGCGAATTTATACCTTATCCCTAATAAACTAGATATCACTTCTTGGTACTGATAAGTTTAGTTAGCTAATGTGTTTAGTTTGTTAAATGATCGCCTCTTATATTTAATTAGTTTTATTTAAAATATAATAAATATTATATTGATTATTTTTACAAAAGAAAATTCCGGCAACACCCAAATGTTATTAATAATAATGTCTTGAAATCCTATTGTTTAATTTTGAAACCAAAGTGTTAACGTTAAAATTATTTTTGGTAATAATTTTGAATAAGGTGTTAAATCAATTACTAAGTTTAGAATTAAGTTTCACGCTTTTATTAGCTACACCCGTTTTATGATTCATGAATTGTTTTTATCCCTGACATGTCATGGGCGTGTTGCATGCGTTTGGTGCATGTAAATTGTAATTAATTTAATTGTCAAAATTTTAATATTAATTTTGCGTATAAATATATGTATATATATATATATATAAGCATAAGTTTATAAGTAATATGTTCCTTCCATAAGTTTGTTTAATTAATATCTGGTCATGACAAACTGAAAGGCTTGTAATTTTGATGTGAGTGAGTGAGGTAGGTCATAGATTCGAGGAGGTAAAGCGAGGGAGGCCTGGCTGCAAAATTAATTAACCACCTCCGAGTGTACTTGGACTTCAATTGACTCGCTTCCGTCGTTCTCCTTCCCGAACTAGTTATCTCGAGCTGTAAGTCTCTCAGTAGCATAACGAATCGTATAGGTAGTGTATATCATACTTATGGAATAGAACATATCACTTATAAACTTATGATATAAGTCAATATAAAATTCTATTGTTTTTAATGTAAGCCCTACCTTAGTTTAATCTCGAGTTCTGATTGGATAATTATTCCTTAAAATTAATTATAAATAAGACCAAGTACTAAATTTTCTTTATTATTTTATATATATATATTTTTTTATTATTTAGTAATTTTGTTTTAAATTTTTTATCGTGGAATTTCTTTTCTGTCGTCGAAGTTAGTTTGGTGAATTTCAAATTCGGTTAATAATGACTGATAACATCGTTTAGGCTGTCAGCCAGAGTTCAGGGTGCATTGAAAAGAATTTGGCATTTATAAACGAGCTGGCTTTAAAACGTCTAAATCATTGTCAAATTGTTTAGATGCCTAGGCTTCTGCTAGGCATTATGTGGGTAGCGCCATTACAAAGTTGGGTGATAAAAAGTAGTCTAAACAAGTTGGGGTATCGCTAATAATCGACTTCACAATTTTTAAAACGGTTAATAAGGATATTTTTGGTTGATATTCGCAGTTAGAAATTGTACGTCTATTGCATTGGATTCCTTATGTTACGAGCTTTTAAATGAGTACCTTGAAGGCTGGGTTATGACGTTTAGTATTCCTGCAATTTCAAAGTCTCGCTTTTTGAGACTTAAGAGACCTAGTGTCATAAATGAGACCCAACTTAAATCTAATTAGAACCATCGCTTGTTTATACTCATTTTAAAGCTTGGAACGAAACAAACACGATCCCATCATTCAAAACCCTTTTTGACAAAATTTACTGAAGCGTCTCAAATGAGACCTAACTTAAATATCGTAAGAACCATAGCTTGATTTTACTCATTTTAAAGCTTACAACGAAACAAACACGATCCCATCATTCAAAACCCTTTCTGACAAAATTTACTATAGTGTTTCAAATTTACAACCCCTTTTTGACAAAATTTACTGAAGCGTCTCAAATGAGACCTAACTTAAATCTGATAAGAACCATAGCTTGTTTGCACTCATTTTAAAGCTTACAACGAAACAAACACGATGGTGTCATTCAAAACCATTTTTGACAAAATTTACTATAGCGTCTCAAACTTACAACCCTTTTTTGTCAAAATTTACTATAGCGTCTCAAATGAGACTTAACTTAAATACCGTAAGAACCATAGCTTGTTTGTACTCATATTAAAGCTTACAACGAAACAAACACGATGGTATAAGTCAAACGTAATTTTGGTGACATCTCAAAAGCGGCTTTAAAAGAAAGATTCTATTCCCGGACAGGGACAGTAAGTACAATGATAATCCGGTATCGAAAATTAATAGTAAAGGCAGTGGCGTCGACAAGGAGATGGCGCCAATAGAGGCCCATGGTGCCTCCCTTTACTATAGAGCTTTAAAAGATATAAAACTAAAAAGTCTACCCCCAGTATTATTATTATATTCTTTTTTTAAACTTATCAGACTTCAATAATCGCGGCGAGTCTCTCTAGTTAAGCCTAGTTTCTTAACAACCGTAAAGAACTAACCATAGTATAAACAGCTTGTTAAAATTTTATACGGATAACTTTAATAGTTTTCCTAACAATGCCTCTCTTTTTTTCAAAATGATATTTAAAGACTTTTAGTATATGGTCATATAACGGGAGGTACCCTCTAAAAAATTTTTGTTACCTGTAAATTTATGGGAGGAATTTTCTAATGGCTTTAGAAAATTGAGTTGTTAAGAATTTTTTATTTTTTTTAAAGCCTGATTCTTTTATGACTAAGTTTTAACTTAAACTACCGTTTATATTATGTTATATTTTATTTTATAGACTATTAGCTTAATTTCAAATGAGAAGCAAACACAGCAGGTACGGGGGGAGCGTAGGTTTTGTTTCATTCCCCCTGGCACCAAGAAGCCCCCACCCCCTAGAGCTAGCGCGGTCGCGTTCTCTCTCCGTCTAGTCATGAACGCTGTATCTCTAAAGGGAACAGAAAACGAACGCCTTCCACTGTAGAAACCGAATCCTTTCTAGCATAGCTTTGGGGGAAGGAATGGGGGCTGAGAATATGGGAACTTTCAAGGCCATTCGGTCTTTTGTGATCCTTCATAAACCTATTGAAAAAAAATTTAAACGTTTTTTTATTATTTTTATTTTTTTTACAAAGCAAACGTGCTATAGAGAAAAATTTTAAAATCATCCCCTTTACCAGTCCCGTTAGAGATTTAGCGTTCATGGTATGGCTGACGTTGCCTCTTTGTTGGAGCCAGGGGTATAAGTAATCTAAGAGAGATAGAGGGCGACCTCCGGCCTGTGTTTACGTTGGTTTCTCTGCAAGTTATTAATGGAGTTGTCTATTTCAGCTTGCTTTAACGAGGTGTTAGAAAAAGCTACACGTGGTTCAATGACCAATTGAAATAAATTCGGTATTTTACACCAAAATTTAACTTATTTTTTTTCTCTTTTTATTTTTTAAGGAATTTCTTAATAAGGTAGATTAAGTGTTTAAATTTAAAGGATGGGAAACGTGGTTGGTTAGCTGATTAGTTACTAGTTAATATGGGAAACTGGGATTTTGAAAATGGGTGTAAGGGAATTTGGAAATAGTTATACAGGGTGTTTTTGAAAGGTCCATCACAAATTAAGGAGCGTGTTTATTGGACCAAACTGAGTGAAACGTATCAAAGAACATGGGGTCTACAACATTTAGTTTCGGAGATATGGCCCCCCAAACATTTGCCCCAAAAACGAGAAAATATCCCAAAATGTGGAGTAAGGGTTATTACCATTACCCAACTTGTTTCGAAGTCATAGACAATTTCAATAGCCTTGAATTTGAGAAACACTACTGTAACTTTAGATAGCAGAAGGGTATAAATGGGTAGAAGTACGCGTACGGCGGTAATGTAAAGCTAATACCAAGTGTCATAGTGTTTTAAGATTTCTCAGCACCCAGTAAAATGGTTGCGATTGAAGGTTGTGTTTGTTCATTACGTTAGTGTTTGATGTGTCACAGAGAAAACGCCATGATACGATCCCAATGTAAATGTATTCTTTATTAGTTCTTCATTCTTAATCTGTAACAAATAACTACTACGAGAATTGTTCAAAGTGTTCACCACCCGCGTTAAGGCAAACTTGAACACGCCTTACAAACGATTCCCTAGCACGTTGCAAAATGCCTGGAGTATCGCGAATAGTTTGACAGGCATTAACGATTCGTCGACGAAGCTCGTCCACATCAGGTACTTCACTCTGATAAACTATGTCCTTCAAGTGGCCCCAAAGGAAGAAATGGCTCGGGTTAAGGTCGGGTGATCGAGCAGGTCATTCCACGGGTCCACCTCGACCTATCCACCGAAAAGGGAACGTCGCGTTAAGGTGAGCTCGGACAGCGAGACTGAAATGTGGTGGTGCACCGTCATGCATGAACCACATTCTGCGCACCAAACCTAAGGGCACGTCGTCAAGTAATTCCGGTAAAACGTCTTGTAAGAATTGTAGGTACGCCTCACCGTTTAACCTGGGCTGTAGAAAATACGGTCCAATTAAATTTTCACCTACAATACCGCACCACACGTTTAAACTAAATTGTACTTGGTGAGATTTAACGAACGTTGCGTGAGGGTTTCTTGGGGACCATTGATGCTTATTATGCAGGTTAATAATACCATCTCGCGAAAAGATAGCTTCGTTTGTGACTAACAGACTACGCGGGAAAACAATGGCGTTTATCTGAGGCTGAAACCACTGGCAAAACGCCATGCGTCGTGGGTAGACCGCGGGATTCAAACCTTGAACCTTTTGAAAATGGTAAGGATGAAACTGGTGACTTTTGAGGATTTTCCACACGAGCACGTGACCAAAGCCTAATCGCTTACCCACCTGGCGGGTACTTGCTGCTGGTTCGTCCTCGAAAATAGTAAGGACTTCGTCTTCTACGGCCTCTGGGACTTCTTGCTCTCTAGGTTGAGGTCCAGCCGGTTGGATTCAACCGTCCTGTCGTAAACGTCTGTCCACAGCCTCGAACGTCAGTCGGTTTGGTAAGCGTCTTTGCGGAAATCTTTCCTGATAAAAACGTACAGCTGCAGCAGCATTCCCCTCGGCTCGTCCATACATTAGGTTCATATCCGCATATTCGGCCCAGGTTAAACGGTGAGGCGTACCTACAATTCTTACAAGACGTTTTACCGGAATTACTTGACGACGTGCCCTTAGGTTTAGTACGCAGAATGTGGTTCATGCATGACGGTGCACCACCACATTTCAGTCTCGCTGTCAGGGCTCACCTTAACGCGACGTTCCCTTTTCGGTGGATAGGTCGAGGTGGACCCGTGGAATGACCTGCTCGATCACCCGACCTTAACCCGTGCGAATTCTTCCTTTGGGGCCACTTGAAGGACATAGTTTATCAGAGTGAAGTACCTGATGTGGAAGAGCTTCGTCGACGAATCGTTAATGCCTGTCAAACTATTGGCGATACTCCAGGCATTTTGCAACGTGTTAGGGAATCGTTTGTAAGGCGTGTTCAAGTTTGCCTTAACGCGGGTGGTGAACACTTTGAACAATTCTTGTAGTAGTTATTTGTTACAGATTAAGAATTAAGAACCAATAAAAAGTACATTTACATTGGGATCGTATCATGGCGTTTTCTCTGTGACACATCAAACACTAACGTAATGAACAAAACACAACCTTCAATCGCAACCATTTTACTGGGTGCTGAGAAATCTTAAAACACTATGACACTTGGTATTAGCTTTACATTACCGCCGTACGCGTACTTCTACCCATTTATACCCTTCTGCTATCTAAAGTTACAGTAGTGTTTCTCAAATTCAAGGCTATTGAAATTGTCTATGACTTCGAAACAAGTTGGGTAATGGTAATAACCCTTACTCCACATTTTGGGATATTTTCTCGTTTTTGGGGCAAATGTTTGGGGGGCCATATCTCCGAAACTAAATGTTGTAGACCCCATGTTCTTTGATACGTTTCACTCAGTTTGGTCCAATAAACACGCTCCTTAATTTGTGATGGACTTTTCAAAAACACCCTGTATAGAAGTCGGGGAATTTTGATATTGGTAAATTAATTTGGGTATTTTTTCTTTTTTATTTATTTAAAAGTTCATGGTATTAGGTATTTTTAAACACAATATTCTAATTTTTATAAAGCATTAAAGTGAGATCAGGGGTAGATTTAATTTTAGAAGTAGGAATGGAGAACGGAACGGTTAGTATTTACTTCAGTCCCACTCATAGACCACCCAGTATAGAGCCCCTCCCTCTAACCAATACGTAACGAAAAGTTTAAATTATCTTATTGGCTGCTCACTTAAACTACGTTTTGATGACGTTGCTGACGGGGACGGCGAAAAATACGTAATTCCTTTTTACCTCTGTCGCTATGACCCCCCGCCTCTTCTTTTATACCCCCCTCCGTCCCGTGAAAGGGGGTCCGGGACTTTGACGCGCGCCCAGATTACTCTGTTCTCCATTCCTACTTCTAAAATTAAATCTATCCCTGGTGAGATTAAAATTGGTCTAGGAAACTGACATTAGACGTCATGGAAAAATCTGAAAAAGTCAATTTAAAATTTTGAAATTTTGAAATTAAAGAAAACTTACTTTTATAGTAATGTCGCTTCAACCTCACTTTAGAAGGTTTAATGTCTGATATGGCATTTCGAATTTGTTTGAACTAAAGATAATAAATCTTGTAATCCGGACGTTATCATGTAAATTTATTAATTCGTCATTAGATTTAACTACCAACCAACGATAAGTACCTAGTATATCCTGGTACAGTTTTTAAGTTGAGTTTAAAATTAATTCCAAGAGCTTGGCTCTCTATGAATTATCTTTTCTTAAAAATTGATTTTGATGAATTACATGTATAGTCTAGCAAAATTTTTTAAATTCTTTTCCCTGCTACTTTAAAAGACGTTTGTTTAGAAGTCCACCCACATATTTTAAACGCGGTTTTAGTGAAAAATTACTCCCTTTTAAACATTTTTATGCTCCTTCTAAAATTGGGGCCAACGCGTAATTATTATTTAAATTTAATCCATTTTAATAAACCTAAATAAGTCATCGGTTTTTGTTAAAAATAGCTAGTTTGTTGTGATAATTTTACTTTTGTCTGTTTTTGGATACTTACCCATATTCCGAGCAGTATTTTTACCAAATTTCGAGCTGTATTTCGAGCAGTACTTCGACCAAATTTCGAGCAGTATTTCGACTAAATTTCGAGCAGTATTTCGACCAAATTTCGAGCAGTATTTCGACCAAATTTCGAGCAGTATTTCGACCAAATTTCGAGCAGTATTTCGACCAAATTTCGAGCAGTATTTTGACCAAATTTTGAGCAGTATTTTGACCAGTATTTCGAAAAACTTTTGAGCAGTATTTCGACCAAATTTTGAGCAGTATTTTGACCAGTATTTCGAAAAACTTTTGAGCAGTATTTCGACCAAATTTTGAACAGTAGTTGTAACTATATTTGGAACAGTATTTCGACCAAACTTTGAACAGTAGTTGTAGCTATATTTCGAACAGTCTTTCGACCAAATTTTGAACAGTAGTTGTAGCTATATTTCGAACAGTATTTCGACCAATTTTGAACAGTAGTTGTAGCTATATTTCGAGCACTATTTGACCAAATTGTGAACAGTAGTTGTAGCTATATTTCGAACACTATTTGTCCAAATTTTGAACAGTAGTTGTAGCTATATTTCGAACACTATTTGTCCAAATTGTGAACAGTAGTTGTAGCTATATTTCGAACACTATTTGTCCAAATTGTGAACAGTAGTTGTAGCTATATTTCGAACACTATTTGTCCAAATTTCGAGCAGTATTTCGACCAAATTTCGAGCAGTATTTCGACCAAATTTTGAGCAGTATTTCGACCAAATTTTGAGCAGTATTTCGACCAAATTTTGAGCAGTATTTCGACCAAATTTTGAGCAGTATTTCGACCAAATTTTGAGCAGTATTTCGACCAAATTTCGAACAGTATTTCGACCAAATTTTGAACAGTAGTTGTACCTATATTTCGAACACTATTTGACCAAATTTTGAACAGTAGTTGTAGCTATATTCCGAGCAATGTTTCGACCAAATTTTGAACAGTAGTTGTAACTATATTCCGAGCAATGTTTCGACCAAATTTCTAGCAATATTCCAACAAATATCACATTTAAAATGCTAATTAATTCCAACCCCAATTAAAAATTAGTTCACAAATTATCCCTGTATAATAATACCCCACTTTAAAAAAAATTAAAATCGGTTAATTAATTAACTTTGGACATTAATTAATGATCTTTTATTTAATATTAAAAAATTCAAATGTTATTTTTTTTTTTGGAATAAGGCCATGATTTTAAAGTTTAAAAGTTACCAGGAAAAACTTAAAAAGCAAAAGTTAACTTAGCAAGCCTGCTCTTTTGTGTTTAAAATACAGTAGCTAACACCCATAGAATTTTAAGTAGGGGTAAGATTGTATGAAATGAATTTGAACCCGGCTACAGGAATTTAATACCATCATAAATTATTTTTAAAAAAATAGTTTATTATTTATTTATTTATGAAGGTTTAAAAAATTCTACTTTTAAACATTTTCTAAAAAACCGAAAAACATCAGTTTTACTTAATTAATATTCACTTAACTACAAAAATATTTAAAAATAGTAATATTTACAAAAATATTTATTTATAATTTTTATTTTATTTATGTATTGGCAGATTGCCAATTTATTTTGAGATCATAATATTTCGATGAATTCGTAATTTGCCTGTCTTGTTTTCTTGTGTTTTTAAAGGCAACGTGGCTTCGAAAATAGTCTCGATTGTATGGCACAATTGTACAGGATTATGTTGAAATGTTTAACCTTAATTGTTCGTTTGAATTTCGTTGTAAGTTATCTATAACCTCTAAGTTTGTTCAAAATAATTTCAAGATATACTCTAAAATATTCTACCACTCATAATTAGTTAATTTTATAAAGTAGTTCAATATAAATCACAAGACTAACGTTCGCTAACGAAACTATAGACACATTTTTTTTATATCTACTCGTGATTGTCATTCTAACACGTAGATTATAGATTGGGATTTTTTGTGGCCTTGAGTCTGTGTGTCTGTTCAGTGCACACGATTCAACGACAGTTTCGCTTCGTTGAAGTTCAGTTCAGTTTATTTTAATCACAATTTTTTTAGTTCACGGTTGCACCGAATTTCGAAATAATTGACGAAACGCGGTTTTAACCTTTAAGAGTCATATGGACAGTGACGGCCTCTTTTTCTGACCGTTTCTCCCTAATTTTCCATTCTTACCAAAGACCATCCCAATCATTTTGGAAACTGTCATGGCTGCGCCTATTTTGGGTCGCCTGATTGGTAGGGTTTTTAAGGCTTGCAAGTAGATCTAAAATTTAAACAATTAGCATTTCATGTGAAAATTAAATTAAATTTAATTGACTTAATTAATGACTAACCTGAAGGGCTCTAGATTCTCTGATTAGACTCTGGAAAGCCAAACTAACCCCGACGTAATTTTCGGCTGCGGATACTTCGTAAAATTGACACTGAAATCGCAGCGACATCTCTTGACCATCGTCGACCCCTACTTGTCTCGCGTGTTCCAAGTCCCGTTTGTTACCAAGTAGTATAATAGGGCAACCTCTTACTAAACCTTTTAGCGTGCTGATGGTCTCAACTAGATGTCGTGTGTATTCGAATGTGCTTCTGTCGCATATGCTGTAGACTAAGACGAAAGCGTCCGCCCATGTCACGTGTTCGTACAGGCAAGATGGCGTCTGAAATAATTTTTATTAAATTCTTCAAAAGTTAAAATGAATGGCATATTTGAATTTGTCTCGTCAAGAGCGTTTAGAAAAGTGGTCATAAGTATATGTTTAAAGGAGGCGATCGACCCGCCCCTATTGGTAATTATTGGAAATAATATAAGCTTGATTAAAATTTAATGTGGGGTTGTGAGTACTCAAATCAAAGGTCTTGGACTGACCAATGTGTTATCGATGTCTAAACTACTCTAAGAAGCTCTGTATTCAAAATATTTCAAATTCTAAATTAATATTAACATACTTTGCAAAATGCGGTATCCATTATCTCAACCTCGGTCGTAATATTATCGAACGAAACTGAATGTCTGTAGACGAAATCTATTACACAAAAAATAGATAAATAAATAACAACCGAAGTTAAAACTAAATTAAAAGATAATTATCTTAGAATTAATTTTAATTTAAATTACCTTTATTTGAACTATATTCTCCGATGTAGCGTTTCGTTAGGTACCTCACCGAAACAGCTGCAAAAACAAAAAACAAAAATACAAATATTAAATTAGTAATTTAAAAGTAGATAAAAATCGACAACCGAAAAACCATTTGTTACAAAAACCCATTTCGAAGTTTTTGTAGCAATGATTGCATAGGGGTCGTTATGAGTCAAGGCTAAATTCATTATTTCTCACAAAAACAAAATAACATTTTTTTCTTCTTACAATATTGTTGTTGTTATTTACTGCATGTCAAAATTTTCATCTTATATAATTAATTATACGTGTAACTAATCAATATTATTTTAATTACAGTTTTTCTAAAGAAATATGTAATTTTTTTGTATTATTTTTAAATTAATTTTAGACTAACGCGAATTCTTGTTTGAAATTAACTTTGGCGGTGGTGGTGGCGGGAAACTTTTGACCGCGTGGTAATTTTTGGCGCGGGATGAAACGTATCGATCATCAAGTTTGGAGATAGGTGTCAAAATCATGAATTGAAAGTGAAAATATACTTAAAAAGAAGTTGAAAAATAAAAAACAGCTACCTTAAGACGTGTCAAGTTAACGCTTACTTAATGCCCTTTCAAACTTGAAGTACTTGTAGAGCTCTTGAATTATTATAAATAGCGGTGCGAATATATCATTACAATAATTTACCTTTGAAATTATGATATCAGGAAAATAGTTTGAAAAATTATAAATGATCAGATTTTTAATATCTAATACACATATTGGTAAATGTTTGTTTGTGTGTGTCTGTCTGTCTGTCTGTACCTTTATTTTCGTATAGCGAAACGACTATTTAAGGTACCAAAATTTGTGTTTTTTCAACTATTGAACCAACCTGGGGTCCGCGGGCCCCTAAGGTATTTTTAATATCGACTACATATTGCCATATATTGGTGTGTAACTCTATTTTCGTCCATTTGCTTTGACCAACGAAACGACTATTAAATAACTATATTTGTGGTACAAAAATTTTATTTTTTTTAACTATTGAACCAAGCTGGGGTCCGCGGGCCCCTAAGCTATTAATTTATTTTATCTATAACTGTAAAATTCACTTTCTTAATTATGTTAAAGAAATTTTGTTGGTTACGAGCTATTTGTAATCATATAACAATATTAGAGAGATAGAGTGAAAAACATTTGTTGTTGAAATCAACCTGGGGTCCGCGAACCCCCATAATATTTCGTTTTAGCATAAATAAATAATTTTTTTATTTGGCTTATTAAAATAAACCCCATTTTCTTAAGACACGTGACTACTGGCCAACAAAACCAATATTTTCCAAACCGTGGGAAAACCTTTAATGTAACTTAAAAATTAAAAAAAGGATTTAAATATACTAAACAAAATTTGAAGGTAAAAATAAAATTAATTATGCGTGTAATATGCCTTAAAGTTGCTACCACAATTATTCCCTCAAAAAATATACATGAAAGTTCTTCGACCGTCGAGTTTGAAATAGAATTTATTTCATAAATCAATTACAAAGCCCGGGGTAATTCTTCAAAGTCCGTAAATTAAATTAGAGCAATTAAAGTGGGTCTCGAATTGCGCATTAGACACGCCTACCCAACTTAAGACACGGTTAAAAAAAATTAAGAAATAAAATTATTTCCAATTTTTATCAACCCTAGCTAAAAGTTATAAAGTGGGTGTTACTAAATGCATCAAAAAACGTCCCGACAGTCGTAGGTGAAAGAAAAGCTATGGCTTGTCACAGACTAGACTAAATTATGATTAAATTCTAACAAGTTCACTCACACGTGTTGCGGATGATATTTATTTTTTATTTCTTGGTAGCTTACGGTATATATTTATCCTGTGACATAACGATGACATATGTAAGGTTGTTTCTCTATCTTTTTTATGTAGGGTGAAAACTTGAATTTTAGTTATTTTTTTTTTAATATAAATTTAAACCTTAAAAGCCATTGAACTTCATAAGGAATTTTTCGTGAGATATTTGTATTTGTATTGGACTAATAATTCATCAAAATATTTGAACTAAAATTTAAAACAATAAGCATAATTTGTTCGTATAAGAGATCATAAGTTTATAAGATATTTTCAATATAAGTCTGTTTAATTAATCTCTGGTCATGACAAACTGAAAGGCTTGTAATTTGTGAGTGAGTGAGTGAGGTAGGTCATAGATTCGAGAGGAGGTAAAGCGAGGGAGGCCTGGTGAGTGAGTGGGGCGCTGCTGTCAAAGGGGGCTTAGTAATGCAGACTAAATAGGACCTAGATGGAATTAGGTCCTAGCTACAAAATTAATTAACCACCACCGAGTGTACTTAGGACTTCAATTGACTCGCTCCCCCTCGTTCTCTTTCTCGAACTAGTTATCTCGAGCTGCAAGTCTCTCAGTAGCATTACGAATCGTATAGGTAGTGCAATTCATACTTATGGATGGAACATATCACTTATAAACTTATAACGCAAAGGTTTTAGAGTGTTGCAACTTAAAGTCATTACTTTCTGATCGAACTTTGATTGTTGGGAAAATGCGATTTTAATTAAATTCGGCGCCCATTTGTCGGTTTTATTTCAAACGATATTTTTCCGATAGAGTTTATTGGATAACAATTAATCGTTGACCCAGAAATTATCAAAGCCCTTTCAACCCTTTTCTCTTTAATATTTATCGCCATATTTTTTCTGTGTTTGGCGACGTCCTGACTGAGCAGGAACCAAAATAGCCATTCACTGAAATCCGAGATCATTTAGTCTCTATTACGAGAGAGTATCCTCAAGAATGGTTTGGATATCTTAAAACTAACCGCAATTGTATTGCTTTAAGGTCTATATTTTAGAATCTGTTTTAAGATTGCCGCAAATGTTTTTCATTTTAAATTGAGTTTACCGTGGAAATTTTTAAAATTTCCCCGATTTTTAACGGCGATATTAAAAATTCCCCCGATTTTTAACGTCGATATTATAAATTCTCCCGATTTTTAACGTCGATATTAAAAATTCCCCCGATTTTTAACGTCGATATTAAAAATTCCCCCGATTTTTAACGTCGATATTATAAATTCTCCCGATTTTTAACGTCGATATTAAAAATTCCCCCGATTTTTAACGTCGATATTAAAAATTCCCCCGATTTTTAACGTCGATATTAAAAATTCCCCCGATTTTTAACGTCGATATTAAAAATTCCCCTGATTTTTAACGTCGGTATTAAAAATTCCCCCGATTTTTAACGTCGATATTAAAAATTCCCCCGATTTTTAACGTCGATATTAAAAATTCCCCCGATTTTTAACGTCGATATTAAAAATTCCCCCGATTTTTAACGTCGATATTAAAAATTCCCCCGATTTTTAACGTCGATATTAAAAATTCCCCCGATTTTTAACGTCGATATTAAAAATTGCCCCGATTTTTAACGTCGATATTAAAAATTGCCCCGATTTTTAACGTCGATATTAAAAATTGCCCCGATTTTTAACGTCGATATTAAAAATTCCCCCGATTTTTAACGTCGATATTAAAAATTCCCCCGATTTTTAACGTCGATATTAAAAATTCCCCCGATTTTTAACGTCGATATTAAAAATTGCCCCGATTTTTAACGTCGATATTAAAAATTGCCCCGATTTTTAACGTCGATATTAAAAATTGCCCCGATTTTTAACGTCGATATTAAAAATTGCCCCGATTTTTAACGTCGATATTAAAAATTGCCCCGATTTTTAACGTCGATATTAAAAATTGCCCCGATTTTTAACGTCGATATTAAAAATTCCCCCGATTTTTAACGTCGATATTAAAAATTCCCCCGATTTTTAACGGCGATATTAAAAATTCCCCCGATTTTTAACGGCGATATTAAAAATTCCCCCGATTTTTAACGGCGATATTAAAAATTCCCCCGATTTTTAACGGCGATATTAAAAATTCCCCCGATTTTTAACGGCGATATTAAAAATTCCCCCGATTTTTAACGGCGATATTAAAAATTCCTTTATTTTGAACTATTACAAACTATCTTAAACATTAAAGAAATTATCAGCAATCAAGTTAGGTCTTAATAGGTATATCCAAACCAATTCTTCATCATTAAATTAAAATTGGAATGCAATAAAGTAATCTTTTTTGAAGGATTAGCCAATAGGCTGACTTCATAATTTTTAATCCGTGTTTGGCATATATAATCCCCCATCATATTATATAATTACTTTTCAATTTTATAAATTTCTTTTTTACGATACAAATTTTTGATATAATTGAGGTTGAGATGGATTATATAATCGGATGTATATAGGGATTAAAAATACAGTCAAGATATCTTATTTTGCTCGCTCTGCACGGTCAGCTCGAGGGGGAAGATGTCTGGATACGGTTTTTTTTC
Source organism: Phalangium opilio (assembly GCF_054372755.1). NCBI lineage: Eukaryota > Metazoa > Arthropoda > Arachnida > Opiliones > Phalangiidae > Phalangium > Phalangium opilio. The sequence goes on along the minus strand of NW_028324218.1, from coordinate 4,700,296 downwards.
TCTTTATTAAATTTAATTGAGAAGGCGGCCTTATTTTATCATAAATACGTAAGTCCGAGTTACCAATACAGTATTTATATTAATGTAATCACGTTTTCCTGGTTTTGGGTTTTTGTTTCATGTGGGATTGTTTCAAAGATTTCAATAACTCCAGTTTAAAATTAAATAAATAAATACGAACAGGAATACATACAGCTACTAGGAATTATTGTGCACCCATAAATATCCCATGTTAATTTCTATGAATTGGGGTTTTGTGGGTATACCGGGTTTACTATCCGTGACGTCACGTCTCATAATTCTGACGGTGTCTTTCTAACTGTGATTTTTTTCATGGGCTGGGTAGCAACGCGAGGTAAAATTCGTCATGCATAATGATTAGTCTAGCTGGCTCCTCCCATAAATTCCTCCTAGATACTTTATTTATGTATTTATTTCGAACTGAGGGATCGGGTCGCTAAGCCAAGAACCCCCCAAAAGCATAAGGTATATCAAATAAACAAACAAAAATTAGAATAAAAATAAAAATTCAGGAACTCTTTCGAATCCAATCCGTAACACTTCGACGGAAACGGACGGAACATTCTAATAATAAGAAGTCTTCTGGAAGCGAGTTCCAATCGTTGATTACCCTTGAGGTAAAATGGCTAGCCTTAGAAAATTATTTAGCCACAGGTTTAACAAGGTTAGCTGGATGTCCTTTGATTGAAAATGGCTGGGGTACACACAATGATTCCTAGTACCTGTATGCATTCCTATTTAAAATAATTATAGAAGTTCGATTGGTGCATATTTTAATTTGTAAATCAATCATTATGTTCAGGAGCAGTTGGTAAAGTAATAAAAGCCTCAACTTATCATTTCCGGTACGGCCGATTGTTAGAGCTCATCTAATGCTAAATAAGACATAAAATTCAGACTCTATTACTGAATATTAGCTAGAATTAGAAAAGCCACGTCTCTCGGTGTCCAGACACCTAAGATAATCATGCATGGTTCCAGTTGGGTACTTTAGTTTAATTATTTGCTCCTGGTTATATCCAGTTTTTAATTTAGCAACACTTTTTAATGAATGATTAACCTTAATCTCGACTTATCCTTGTCCCCTTTTTAACCCAAATAACCAAATAAATCTGTTAATAAACTCCAGAATAAGTTTTTAAATACAATATATGGCGCAAATTAACGATATTATAGCTTAAAAACCGAACTAACGATGGCACCGTACTGTCTGCTATTAATTAGAAGGATATACAGGGTGTTTCTGTTAAGTCTGGCTTTAAATAAAATAAGGAGGATGTTAATTGTTCTTTGGGAAATCAGTCGATTTTGAGTCTAAATTGTTCTATACTTATATCTATTTCCATTTTGTTAATTTGCCACAAGGGAAACTCACTGTTTTCGAGTTGAGATTGTTGTTGGATGTGTATTTTACAGATGACCAATTTAAATTTAATTAATAAACTGAATTAAGACAATGGTTGCTAATTTAATTCAATTAAGGGGTCATAAATAAAACACCCCAATGAAATCATAATCTTCGAAAACAAATTAACAAAATGGAGATAAAAGTTACATACATTTTCGACTCAAAAATTTATTGATTTCCCAAAGAACAATTAACATCCCCAGCTTAATTTATTTATGGCAAACTTATCAGATACACCCTGTATATATAGAGAGAGATCAAACTATAGCCCGCGAGGTTGTTTAATTATAGTTTTATTTAGGAAAATGCTAATTCGCAATTACACCTCCGGAACGTTGTTATAACGTTCTAAGCTGAGTCTAACGACTTTAAAAATTTTAGAGAGTCGATCGTTTCATGTTTGGTTCAGTTAGGTTGTTAAACGAATGATAAATGTCTTTCTTTTTCCTTATCTCCCACGGCTCTTTCAATCATACTTTGATGTTTTTGACAGACAATTCGCTCTCTCTCTCTGACAGCCTGATTATATTAATATTAATTCCTCATAATACTAATCGGTAATCGCCAACATATCGCTTTGAAAATTTCCTGTTTTAAATTTTCTTTTTCTTTGTCTGTTCAACTACTAATTTTATTATTACTTTTTTTGGGTTTAATTTTTGTGTCTATACTAAAGGGCAGTTAACAATATTAAGTTAGCAATGTTTGTTATGAGTCATTTAGTATCGAGTGTGACGTTACGTGACGCAAAATCGCGAATTACATTGTCAAGTAATACTTTTACAGGGTTTGAGAAAACATGGGTTTTATTTTTGAAACTAAAAACATTTTCGAAAAAACATGGGTTTTATTTTTGAAACAAAAAACATGGGTTTTATTTTTGAAACAAAAAACATGGGTTTTATTTTTGAAACAAAAAACATGGGTTTTATTTTTGAAACAAAAAACATGGGTTTTATTTTTGAAACAAAAAACATGGGTTTTATTTTTCAAACAAAAAACATGGGTTTTATTTTTCAAACAAAAAACATGGGTTTTATTTTTAAAACAAAAAACATTTTAAAAAAACATGGGTTTTATTTTTAAAACAAAAAACATTTTAAAAAAAACATGGGTTTTATTTGTTTCAAAAATCCATTTTCGAAAAAAATTGGTTTAAAAAAATCCAGTCCACCTGATTTTTCTGGGTTCTTTTGGGTTTTTATATTTAGCAGTTGCTTGAACTGTGGTATTTGTCATCCAAAAGTCACTTAGTAACAAAATTTTTTTAATTGTTCCATTACAATTAATAAACAACACTTTTGAAGTTTTAAAAGAAATATTTTAAACTATCTTTAAAAAGAAATTATTCCAGCGTTTAAATTCATCAAAATTGAAGATTTTAGTTATGGCTTTTATAAAGCTGGTTCTTATGGTGGGAAAAACACTACCAAATATATCTTTGTTTGTACCCTTGTAAATTCGCCTCAATTCACAAAACAAAACTAATATAATATATACCTTCAAACATACTTCTTCCTTTTATAATAACTAACTCAATCCGCTAGCCAATAATCTTAAAAACTCAAAATGTTTTTTGTTGTTAGAGGTCACTTTTTTTATACTATGAGATGTCAAGAAGTTAGTAGGCCGTAAAATTCAGCAAAATTAAGAAAAAATCTTTATTCCTTGCAGCAAGCTGTATTGAAACCTTAATACAAAACGGTTCTTGTTATGTGATATGTATTAATAGCCGTAAATTCACGCTGGCCGTGCACTATTCATCCTCCACCAGCATAAACAACACGGCAAACTTATGGGTGCGCCTAATATCATGCTATCATACTTGCTTTACCTCCCGCCATTTATAGTCTGACGGGTGGTACTGGTACATCGTACATTTCTTTTTTAACTTTAAGAAATTTCTTTACAAATGGTTTTTTAAACAACGTAAAGTACTTTGTTGGTTCCGGAATCGTCATACTTTAATCTGTGCGCAGTATGGTTCTTATAACTTAAAACGGAAGTAGTCTCCAGAAATATTACTTCATTGTGGTAGACCTAGTAGCTAATAATATAATCGTGGTATAAAAGCGAATTACTAGGAGTGAGAAGCTGTTGCTTATCATCCCGAACAAGTGTTTTGGGGGAAGAGAAGGGGGTAAAAGCCTTGAGTTTCATCTCGCTTTTTCTTTGCGTCTGCGCTGTAAGGTTTTGGTCTCGTGAAAGGATATCTATCGTTTCGACGTGTAAAAGGGGGTAGGTAACCCTCTGAGTCGGGACACACAGGAGGGTTGATACATTGCCATCCGTCTCTGCGCACTCTCATGATGCAAAATGAGTACAGCGCAGGCGCCAAAATGTGACATGGAAGGCAAAGTTTTACCCTCTTGTTACATCGAAATGGTCGATAGGATTTATTTAATGATGTTTGTAGGCGTGGTCTAACAAGAGCTGGAAGGTTTCTTCCGGAATTAATAAGTTGCTTACTCCTGTTATGATTCGCTCCTGTTTATTATATTTTCCGTTTTAAAATAAAATGATTTGAGATATATTGGCCACTCTAACCTATTTAAATACTGCAACAAAATATAGTGGAATATTTTACACTAAGCAATATACTATATATATTTTTTATAAATGTATATTATATTATATTATATTATAATATTACGTAATTCATGGGGGGTCTAAATTTATTTGAATCAACCTTAGATTGTATCAACGCTTAAATCTAGAACCGTTTATTCTTCACTACACATTTAAGTGTAAAAATACCTTATTTTAAATAGGAAAAATCAAGTAATCCTTACTCTGAATTTAAGGTATAAAATAAGCCTGGTTTTAATACTAAATTTAATTGTTAATCATCATTAAATATAGCTTCAAGGATTTCTTAAAAAAAATTAAATAAATTAAGGTTATTTGTTGAATTTTGGGTCATTTTTATAAGTTAACAAAGATTATGTTTTATTTGAATTAAATAATTATTTTTTCATTATATTTCTAACGCCGTGTGTACAGGGTGTTAATTTCAGCCCTAATTCAATGTTTCCAATCCCACCGCATGATTGTACAGTACTTGGGAAAATTATATTTACCCTACCTTTTTCAAAAACACCCTGTATTTAAAATATATGGGTTTTTTTTTTTTTTAATTTAACCCCCTTACATGTATTTAAGGTTAATTTTAATTATTATATCCTGAGTAAAACCGGAGTTTCATAATTTTACATCCATGTATGTTTTGGTGAGACCGAGTTGTTACTTGTTACTTGCATAATGAGGTTGAGATGTGTATTAGAAACAAGATTAGGATGCTTGGTGTGGTTTTTAATTGGGTAAATTAAGGTGTTTTCTGACGTCATAGATTTCTTGTTAAGTGTATTCTTTTATACGGAATGGTTTAATTTAATTTTAAATAATTTAAGTAATTTATTTGGTAATGCCATATTTTCGAAATTTTAAAGGAAAATTTCACATGAGTTGTTTTGATTTTTCTTATTTTACTTATTTTACAATTGGGGTTTAATTATTATATTAAATTTAATATTTTAAACTTAAATTGGGTAGATTAAAACTTGCCTATTGTATATTATTTTCGAAATTTTAAAGGAAAATTTCAAATTTGAATTGGTTTTGATTTTACTTATTTTTACAATTAGAGTTTAGTTATTATATTAAATTTAATATTTTAAACTTAAATTATGTAAATTAAAACTTGCCTATTGTATATTAATATTTTTGCTCTACACCAAATTATACAATACTTAAATTAAGTTTATTGTGGTGTTATAAGTTTTACAATTTTTACAATTGGGGTTTAATAATAATATTAAATTTAATATTTTAAACTTAAATTATTTAAATTCAAACTTTCCTATTGTATATTAATATTTTCGCTCTACACCTAATTATACAATACTTAAATTAAAGTTTATTGTTTCGTTATCAAAACAATATTAGGTTAAATAAATAAAACAATATTTTTAAACATATTAAAATTTTATTTGGTTCATATAATCATATTAAATGAAATCAATAAATAAATAATTTGCGCTTTGCAAATTTTAAATTTGTTTAACTTAACATCATAGTTAAAATAGAAACATTAACTTCTTAAATATAATAATATTTGATTTTCGAGTACGCATTTAAGTACTTTCAAGTACCACTTGGTCAAATTTGTTTAACGGATTTTCTGAGTTTATAACAATTCACTGAACCTTTTGGAAACTTAAGTTTCAAAACTATTTGAAGTTAGTTTTCAAACACGCCCTACTTATTTGAGAAACCGTATGTACTCTTTCAGCAACGGCTTTCAATTTCTACATTTGTTAAAATAAAAAATAACAAACGCCCCATAGGCCTACCTGTGAAGAGAAATCATTCAGAATCGATCGCTATCATACATAACAGCATGGCACATAAGTTTATAAGATATGTTCCTTCCATAAGTTTGTTTAATTAATATCTGGTCATGACAAACTGTAAGGCTTGTAATTTTGAAGTGAGTGAGTGAGGTAGGTCATAGATTCGAGGAGGTAAAGCGGCGAGGAAGGCCTGGTGAGTGAGTGGGGCGCTGCTGTCAAAGTAGGCTTAGTAATGCAGACTAAATAGGAACACCAAGATGGAATTAGGTCCTAGCTGCAAAATTAATTAACCACGTGCACCGAGTGTACTTAGGACTTCAATTGAATTCTCGCTTCCGTCGTTCTCCTTCTCGAACTAGTTATCTCGAGCTGCTATAAGTCTCTCAGTAGCATTACGAATCGTATAGGAAGCGTCATACTTATGGAGAGAACATATCACTCATAAACTTATGATGAAAGTAAAATTCAATTTCAAATTCCAAAACCTAAACATTATAAAACACCTGTATTTCCATCCATGTCTGGAATCAGGGTTACCACAGTACCTGGCTCGAAATCATTCGAAATATTTGAAAATTGGTTAAAAAGGTCATGGAATAGACTGACCCTTGACTGGGTGTGTTTGAGCACGTGGTCTATTTATTTCATATATATAAGTTCATTGTACTAGTGATTTTTAAATGCAATATTAAAAGTCACAATATTTAATATTGCAACAAGGGAAAATTACTCAAGTTCTTTGAATTGAAATATTTGTATCAACCCTGTATATTTTTCAATTAAGAACTTAGACATTGTATCACGACATCTAACGCGGCGCCACCTGACGAGATATTAGCGTTAACTCCCTCGAAACGTCACTTCTTATAACGGAGCTATGATTAAATTGAGGCTCCATTGGGGCCCCCGTGTAAAGGTCACGACCTTTGTTTGGCAAGACTATACAAGGTATAAGAAATTAATAAGAAAATGCCTTCATATCCAATTTTTTAATTATTATATCCTAACGAAAATTATCTAATATGTCAGAAGAATGTTTTGGGAAACTTCAAAAAAAAATTTTTTTTGGTAATTAAGATTGTGGTTTATGCTTGGACATAATTTTGTATTTGAGTCAAGGTCTTTTGGGATAGTACTACCTAATGATTTATTGCAAGGCAACATTGAGAATGGGGGGTGGTAGCCCTAGTAATTTATTAGCGTGGCAATGCATACAGCTACTAGGAATGATTTTGTACCCAGCCAGTTTTACTCAACGCATCTAGGGCGGATTTAGTGGGAGGAGTTAGATAGACGATTCATTATCTATGACGATTTTTACCAGTGCGAACTTATAATCTCTCTCGTTGCGCATTGCACCTTGCGTACGTACACTATAGGGACTCGCGTTGCTATCAATGAATGAAAAAATCGCAGTTAGAAAGACGCCATCAGAATTAAGAGGAGTGACCAACAAAACCCGAATTCATAGAAATTAACATATTGGGGACATAATAATTCCTAGTAGCTGTATATATTCCTGGTTTGTACTATAAACCCCTTTACAAAAGTCTGGTGCTTGTTTGACCACCTTGTTTGTCATAAAACGGAATATTCAACAAAGACACTTCAAATAACAAGCAAGGACCACTTTGGTTTATCAGGACTAGTAACTTTGAAGCCCCCTATCTAATAAAGAGAGTCCTTGTTGTTCACATACCGTCCTATCAATGCGTTCCATCTTAACCCCTGTATATAAAAGCAGAAGACACTGCGGCCACGCCCCCTTTTTACGAATGTAACATTAGTACGTAACAAGCTCAAAATCCCCCCCCCCCCCAGGTCCCCAAATACATTGAGCCCTTAAATATACAATGTTAATATAATAGAGTATTCTTCAAAAAATCACAAAGTTTAAGTAAAAAAATAAATAAGTAAAAATTCAAGTTCTGAAAGAGATATTGCAGAAATCCTTTAACAAAGAACCGATTATATTGCGAATTTTAGTTATCTCCATTACTTACTTACACACGGAAGTGTCTAAGATGGCCCCCACCTGATGGCCAGCAAGCCATCCAACCAATAGTTAAAACCAAAAACCAGTCTTGCTACATTTTCTAAGACAAATATTCAAAGGTTAGAATAATATTATTTCTTATAAAACTTTTCTTGTAGAGAAATATTATTATTAATATTTTTTTTACTCTCTTGAATTTCTTAATTATATGCTAATATTTTTGAATATTTTTTCTTTTTTTTTTTGGATGAAATATCAAAGGTTTATAGACCCCGGTTGGTTTTGTAGTTTGCGTTGTATCGTATCCTGTATTTGGAATTTAAATTAACAGTTCTAATTGCGCACAAAGATATTTGTAATGCAAATTAGTATGTGTTCATGGAATTTTTACGTGAAAAGTAGTTTTCAAAATTTAATATTTATTTTTTATTGTACCTAATTTAAGACAATCAATACTTCACAGTCACTTTATCTAATTGCTTAATTTAAAGTTTCCCTGAGTTTACTTCACAGACACTCTACCAAACCAATTAATTTAAAGTGTTCCTAACTTAAGATAATCAAAACTTCACAGACACTTTATTATATCACTTATTTAAAGTGTCCCTAATTTTAGACAATAAATACTTCACAGACACTTTATTAATTATTAAATCGCTTAATTTAAAGTGTCCCTAACTTAAAACAATTACTCACAGACACTTTATTAATAATTAAATCACAGACAGTTTATTAATTATCAAATCGCTTAATTTAAAGTGTCCCTAACTTAAGACAATAAATGCTTCATAGACTCTTAATTATCAAATCGCTTAATTTAAAGTGTCCCTAACTTAAGACAATAAATGCTTCAGAGACTCTTAATTATCAAATCGCTTAATTTAAAGTGTCCCTAACTTAAGACAATAAATGCTTCGTAGACTCTTAATTATCAAATCGCTTAATTTAAAGTGTCCCTAACTTTTAGGCAATAAATGCTTCACAGACTCTTAATTATCAAATCGCTTAATTTAAAGTGTCCCTAACTTAAAAATCAATCCTTCACATACACTTCATCAAATCACCTAATTTAAAGTGTCAGTAACTTAATACAATCAAAACCCCACAGACACTTTATCAAATCACCACCAATCATTAACCCGACGTACAAAATCAACACCTTCTAAATTAAACCTTTTCCAAACACCCGATAAAAATAAACGGAAGACAATTCTGTCTTGAAAATTATAAGGTACCTTCAAACCCGGCAGGCTCACAATATACCTACCTAGTTTAAGAAATATCAAACACCATATTTTTTTCATCTCGAACGGGCTTGGTTTGGGACATTGAACTTGGCGACCTAGCACGCGTTGTGTTCTTCTTGGACCAGCATCGAGAGCTTCTCAAGTCTACAAATTGGCCTTGTCTGCCGGCGAAGCTTTGACAAGTACCTTACCTCTATAGTCTATACACGGCATTGCATTGCACCCCTTTTTACAAGTTTTATTCTTATTTCGTCTCGTAATTTTTCGACAGCCTGTGCTTCGGTTTGTTTTTCTATGAACACCCTTTTGGCATATTTAAAACAAGGTGCGCCAGACAGTACTATATCCCTGTCATCATGTTAAATTCTTCTTTACCAATACATGGCTACGTCAAACAAGAATCAGTACTAGAACATGACATTGTCTTAACTTCTTAAGAATTTTGAGTAATGGACTGTAGTCCCGTGACCTTAGGTTCAGGTCGCCTTCTACTGTCTCTATCTCTTTTTGGGAACTGGCAACCATGTTAGCTTAAATTTTGGGCCCACTAAATTTTTATTATTATTAGGCTAGTTAATTAATGTTCGTCTGCTCTACGATTAATGTATCCTTATTACCATTAATTTAATTAGTATAAAAATATTTATACAATAGTAAATCAACAAAAAAATTAATTAAGTTTAAGTTTCTAGTTTAATTTTAGCAACGTTCTTCAGCTTAAACCGCTCAATAATAACCGGTATTTTCGGTTTGCGCTTCTGAACGCACCTTTATGATATCAACCTAAACAGTAAACCCTTTGTTAAACAACCTGGTTTATTTCAAAACAATTTTAGAAATCACCCATCCTGCCCTTTGGTATCAACTAAATAACACAGTGCACCTAATATTTCCAAAGGCTTAAAGAAGCTTACAGCCCCGGACATAACCCGTATGGTTCAAATTGGCGCCCGGTTAAAGTTCAAACGTGTCTAGTACTTTAAAATTTATAGTTCTATAAGGAACCAACCCAAGAAACCAGAAGTTTCAAAAAATGCTATTGATATATCTAGTTAAAACTTGACTATCGTGTTTTATTATTTTTAATTTTTTTTAATTTAATCATTTTAAAAGGATTAAGGATGTTTTATTCAAACTTAAATTTAGCACTAGTATTCTTTTGTTGTATACGATATATATTTCCCTGATTCAATTCAATTCAAGTCAAAGGGTGTACAGGTTCATAAATAATTCATAAGTTCATAAGATATGTTCCTTCCATAAGTTTGTTTAATTAATATCTGGTCATGACAAACTGAAAGGCTTGTAATTTTGAAGTGAGTGAGTGAGTGAGGTAGGTCATAGATTCGAGGAGGTAAAGCGAGGGAGGCCTGGTGAGTGGTGAGGCGCTGCTGTCAAAGGGGGCTTAGAAATGCAGACTAAATAGGACCTAGACGGAATAGGTCCTAGCTGCAAAATTAATTAACCACCACCGAGTGTACTTAGGACTTCAATTGAATTCTCGCTCCCCCTCGTTCTCCTTCTCGAACTAGTTATCTCGGGCTGTAAGTCTCTCAGTAGCATTACGAATCGTATAGGTAGTGCATTTCATACTTATGGAGCATATCAGTTATAAACTTATGATAATTTAATTGGAAAGGTACTGGTACAGAGTTTAAAACTTAATTTTAGGCTTAACGTTTTTTTCTTTTAAATCATACGAGTAGATCTGGTCCACTTTCCATATGTAACCTAATTCTGGTATACTTCTAAACATTTTCATAGAAAACAACTTTTTAAAGACCCATTATCAGTTTTAACTTCGCACGTTATCACAATATATTCAAGACAAAAATAGCCTTAAAATTTAGGCCTAACTACATCTTCGTGTGAATCAAAAAGTTTTTAAATAAAATTTGTACCAAAATATTTTTAAAACAAAAAGTTAAGTCGAAATTCAGATCCACGTTTAACTATTTATACTTTTGAAAATATGTTTATTATTTCTATTGTTTTCGTTGTACGGGAGCTTTAAATGCGATGTTTAATGTAGATTATTTTAAACTACTTAAGTTAGTTGCCGTTTTGGGTTCTTCAATTTGAACAAGTCGGTTTAGAAATAAACATAATTTTAACCAAATGCATATAGAAGATACGGGAAGTAAGCTAGGTACTGCCTTCTTGTTAACAAAATTCACGTGGCACGCTCTGCTACATGTCGAATGAAATTTAGCAGGAGGTTTGATAGTAAAAATTGCACGTGATGTGACGACAATAATGGCCAGCGCGATATATATATCACGTGGATTTTGATAACTAGAAGGCAGGGCGTTTTGCGATTGGTCTGAGGTGCAAATTTGAAATTATCTATGAAATCTCATCAAACTAATTTGAATTTTAAAATCATTCGGAGTTGGTATTTCCTGGACAGCTTCTATAGTCATGATTTGATCAGTTTCATTGGCTAAGAGTCAACCACGTGACCTGCACTAGCTAAGAACTTACTTTCAGCCAGTTGCGTTCGGTTACACTTTGGGACTAACGATGTTGAAAATCACGTGCGATGTGACAATCATGTCACGAGATAGAGCGTGTCACGTAAATTTTGTTAACAGCACCTTCTAGTCATAATTTGATCAGTTTCATTGGCTAAGCACCAACCGCACGTGATCCGAACTGTTCTTAATAGCTAATAACTTACTTTCTGTCGGTTCTATTTACTTTTGGTTACACTTTGAGTCATGATTTAATCATTTTTCATTGGCTAAGAGTCAACCACGTGACCCGCACTCTTCTTACAAGCTGTTAACTTACTTTCTGCCGGTTCTATTTGTGCTTGGTTACACTTTAAAACCTCACGATATTAAAAATCACGTTTAGACCATAAAAGCCTTAGTAAAGTTGACTTGAAACAGTTTCTAGTCATGATTTGATCAGTTTAATTGGCTAAGAGTCAACCACGTGACCCGCACTCTTCTTACTAGCTAATAACTTACTTTCTGCCGGTTCTATTTGCGTTCGATTACACTTTGAGACCACACGATCCTAAAAATCACGTTTAGACTATAAAAGCCTTAGTAAAGTTGACTTGAAACGGCTTCTAGTCATGATTTGATCAATTTCATTGGCTAAGAGTCAACTACGTGACCTGCAATCTTCTTACTAGCTAATAACTTACTTTCTGCCGGTTCTATTTGCTTTTGATTACACTTTAAAACCTCACGATAATAAAAATCACGTTTAGACCATAAAAGCGTTAGTAAAGTTGACTTGAACAGCTTCTAGTCATGATTTGATCAATTTCATTGGCTAAGAGTCAACCACGTTAGCACTCTTCTTACTAGCTAATAACTTCCTGTCGATTCTATTTGCATTTGATTACACTTTTGAAAGTCACGATATTAAAAATCACGTTTAGGCGATAAAAGCCTTAGAATAAAAGTTGACTTGAAACAGCTTCTAGTCATTATTTGATCAATGTTTATTTGCTAATAAGTCGGTATAACTGCCATATCATTATGAAAGGCAACATTACATATTGGGTGGGTAATTAACGGCACCAGACCGGAATTGGTTTGGCAATGTTATACTAGAACTTGCCCTGTTCAATTACATACATTAATATTACGCCACAAACCGACATAATTATATGGACATGGTAGTCTAGTGTATAGTTTATATAAGTTATAATTATTTTTGGGTGCTTAAGTATGGTGCCTCGGGTTATCAGACGCGTTTCTCGTTATGTGCATGTACAGAGAGATAAGTGTCGTGTCGTCAGTGTGTGTCGAAACAATTTCTTGGGTTATGTTATGATTTTTGACGTGTGGTAGTTTCGAGACCCGTTCGGTATCTTGTGTTATTGTTTATAATTATATTGGTTACACCCTGATCCAGTGATTGATTGGTTTTATAGGCATTGCATTTATAATAAAACTTTCATTAAATTATATAACCCTTAATTAAATTTGTTGTGTATGTTAACCTTTAAGCATATAAATAGATCAGTGCAGAGAAAAACACGTGTAAATTGGTTGGTTATTTAGGCTTAATTACATTTATAATAAAAATTTTCATTAAATTATATAACCCATAATTAAATTTGTTGTGTATGTTAACCTTTTCGCATATAAATAGACCAGTCCATTACTTACATGCAGAGAAAAAAAAATGGTTATTAACAATCTATTTCTACTGTTATAATTTAAAATTCTAAACGTACCCTAAATTTATTTAGGTTTAAGGGATACTTTGGGCTAGAATTTTTTCTTTTCTTTTTTAATCGGAAGAGCGAATAAAATAATGAATATTCTTAATTGGAACCATGTTTCTATCTACAATATTAATGAAGATACGAGCAATTAATTAAGTTAAATCCGTAATGGATGGAACTACGCGTTAGGCCTCTCCGCGAAGCACTGACTGGGGAGTACCTCTATTGGACGCCTAGTACCGCCTGACGAGTTCGTCCAATAGAGGTACTCCCCAGTCAGTGCTTGACGGAGAGGCCTAACGCGTAGTGTCTCTTCATTACGGATTTAACTTAATTGCCCGTATCTTCTTTAATATTGTAATTAGAAACATGGTTCCAATTGATAATATTAATTATTTTATACGCTCTTTCAATTAAAATAAACAAATTCTAGCCCGAAGTATCCATTTAAAAAAAAAAATAAAAAACCAACCGCAACATAGTTTTTGTTCCAAAAATAATTTTCATAAAAAAATAAATAAATAAATAAATAAATAAATAAATAAATAAACCACAAACCAAAAATATAAATAAATAATATCGATATATTTATATCGAATTTAAGACCCCCCCCCCCCTAAAAAAAGTTACCATCTTTCAAATTTAAAAGACCACCTATAATATAAGGAAAATAAATACGAAATATTTCCGACACGCGTATTATTTATGAGTGTTTTAATCTTTAACAACGTAATACCACCAAGGATTCAAGGAATCGTGGATGCATTATTTTCTTGGCTTAAAAAAAAAATAAGTAAAACCATTTTCTCGTAACAAATTTTCCTCTTAATTCAATTAGGCTTAAATGACGATAATTATAGGAATTTAAGAAGGCAATTTGCTATAGCCAATAGGGCCCCTTTGCTGTTTTTTTTTGTAATCATGGTACACGATTAACAACGCCTCCTGATTGGTCTGTTGGTTGCTTAGTTGGTCTACCAGGAAATTAAAATTATGATATTGTCTGGTTTTTGTAAACCATAAATTTTAATTTTGTGGTATAGTTTAGTTTTTAAGAATGTCGTGACTCCGAGGTTTGAGATGAATTTCTTTTATTTTTTATTATTAATTGTGTAGAATTTCTTTGTTAACTATTACAACTTGAATAATATTTATCATTAGCAGAGTTTTTTAATTCCTGTGAAATCCTATATTTTTGAACCCTGTCCTATATTATTATTATGCTATAATTTCTTGAAAGGTCAGACTATAATATCCTATATATTTTTGATGCTTAGTTTGGGGGAATTCAAGTTTTCGTTTATAGTTTAGCATTATCAAATTTATTTTAATTAAAATTTAGTTATGGCTCTTTTAAAATAGAGATGACATTTGACTAGATTTGACCGAAATTGATCAGGCGGAGTTTGCTCAGGATTATTTTTTAATTATATTATATCATTTAATTAAGTTCCTCTGAATTTAATTCAAAGTAAAATCCCCAATTTTTTATTATTTTTTATTTGAGATTTTTCTATAATATAGTTTAACCCAAAATATTATTATATATGAGCATGCATATTTATTCCTATATTTTCCTATAAAAACACGTGATTTTTTTCTCCTATAAAATCCTAACACACTAAATTCAATATACACATTACATTTAAAATTAATTGAGTTACCAAACTTATATAAATTAAATTTACCCCTTCGCAATAAATTTATATCAAAATCTTAGTTTAAAATCTAAAAATATAAATTTATTAAGTTGTCAAAAAAATCCCCCCAAAAAACACCTTAACAACTTAATCTAAAAAGTAATTTATATAGGCCTATATAAAGGGAAATAAAATCGAATTTTCACAAAAAAAGGATTATTCGGTTTATAAAATTGGAATATTACATTTCTAGAAACATTAATCAATATTTTTAATAAAAAAAAATTAGAAATAAGTAAAAAAATTGACACATTTATGTCCATTTTTAAACCCAAAAAATCATTCTTTTTAAACCAAGAAGCGATATCTAGTTTACTAGGGAGAAGATATAGATGCCTAAGTATTCGCGCGCGCCATAGTCCTGCAGTCCCCCTTTCAAAATACAAGGGGGGGACGTAAAAGGAGGCCCCGGGCTATTTCTCCTCTCCTCAGTCGGAAAATATGACTGTAATTTTCCCGTCATTCGCGTCGCGCTGAGGTGCACGAGTTTTCAAGAACCAATGAGATGCTGGTGGTTGTAATTTAGAGGCGGCGGGGATTAACTCCGGACACGTCTACTATACGTTTGGACTGGAGATAAAGCTGGAAATGTGGGGCGAATTTATACCTTCTCCCTAATAAACTAGATATCACTTCTTGTTTAAACTTTAAAAAATATGCTTAAAAAATATGTTTTATTTGATAGGTGTCTACAAGGATCCCATCCAATGAATACATAGCCTCGTTATGAATAGACGGGGTTAAAGTTCACGGTCTTGACCTTGAAGGATGCCAGGTTTCAAACAAGGATGCTATACTATATTGTAAAGAACGGTTTTCAATGGGTTAAAAGAAAGGAGTGGTACAGACTGTGTTTTTAAAGTTTTCCTGCTGAAACCCCCGTTGTTGTTGGTGCATATGGTAAGTTCATTTTTTTTATATTTATTCACCCATTGATGTTGACCCAAATTTTAAAAATTGGGGGTTGAGCTTATTGCTTATATCGGATTTGTCTAGAGTCTGTCTTTTTATGAATTATGATAATGTATTTATGCAAATTAGACCTTGGTAAAGGGATAGGTGCATAAAAATAAATCTAACGATAATAACTTAAAAATGCATTGTTAATATCTGCAGCATGGTATTATTACCAGAAGGAGATAATAGAAGAAGGGTGACACTCTGTATCCTCTTAATATGCTTTAGTTATGTAACATGAATGATTCTTCCCAGGCGAGGGAATTAATTACCCTTTTTGTTAATTTGCTCTCCCGCTGTTCATTAAACTTCAGATGGGTATCACATCGCACCGTGCTAGGGTGAATTCTATAACTGTTTGGTATTTACTAAATCCCCATTCAGCAATCAACCAGGCACAAACCTTGATTGTCTTGACGTGGCGGGCAAATAGTTAGGCAGCGCTAATAGATATAGTAATGATGAGGGGAATTATTTAAAATGGCGTATGTGCATGCATGATTCGGTTTAGTAACCCCAATTGCGTTAATAAATGTTAAGGGATGTTGTTGGGGAAGAATCATGTTACAATTACCAGAATTACCCCGCTTTGTGGAGTTGTACACTTCTCTCGAAGAGAAGAAGTAGTATATACGTCTCATATTATCCTAAATACAACCACCAATTTTGCAGCTTATTGGCAGCCCTTAATTTTTGTACGATAATTCTTCTTTAGTCTTTACAAAGTTTAACATTATGAGGTCTTATACATCTTTAAATTGTCTTAATAGTTTCTCTAAAACACGTAGATATTACATTACATAATATTACGATTTTAGGATATAAAATAATACACTAGGCCTATATTTGAAAAAAAATCAAAATTACAGACAGAGATAAAATCTAACTGAACTGAACTTTTGACTCTGTAAAAACTGCCCAGGTGTACCAACGCAACTCAAGCAATTTACACGCTTAATTGTGTCTTACAAAACAAGCACCACCTCTAAACACTCACTCACTTGAATTGTAGTGGGCGTATACATATTTCTCTCTCAAATTTCCCCCCAAAACAATATGGTATTTCCTAGTTCAAAACCATTAAGTATTAAATTACGTGATACAGACGGTAATTGCGATTCCATAAGCCAGAAGTATAACGAAACTAAATACCTAAACAGATATTATATAAAATGTTAAGGGTGGTCTGCTTATGGTGTTGGAATCAACAAATGTACAAGGTGTTTATCCGTGAAACACTATTTCCAATGTTGATAACTTTAACTTGTGTTAGGTCAAGAAGTGATATCTAGTTTATTAGGGAGACTGTTTCCAATGTTCATAATTTAACTTGTGTTAGGGCAAGGAGTGATATCTAGTTTTATCTAGCTTTATCTCCAGTTCAAACGTAGACATAGGTCCGGAGTTAATCCCCTCCGCCTCTAAATTACAACCGCAGCATCTGATTGGTTCTTGAAAACTCGTGCACGTCAGCGCGACGCTAATGACGAAAATTACAGTCATATTTTCCGACTGAGGAGAGGCGAAATAGCCCGGTGGCCTCCTCCTTTTACGTCCCCCCCTTGTATTTTGAAAGGGGGGACTGCAGGACTATGGCGCGCGAATACTTAGGAGGCATCTTATACCTTCTCCCTAATAAACGTGATATCACTTCTTGCTGTACACCCTGTATAGTTTAAGTTATTAAGACTTGGTGTTTCGAGGTGTTACAATCCGTGCAGCAGTTGAGAAGGGCACCCATGAAATAAATCATTTTGACACCATTGAGGAGTGTTAAGCATGAGGTTTAACTACAAGATGATTTTAGTAAAAAATAAAAAGTAATGTTTAAAAAAATTGCTTAAAAATATTCCCACACGTTTTTGTGTAACGCTTTAGCGGATTTTCTACCAAATGTGAGCAATTATGGATGGATTATTTTGTCTTCTAGTGACTATTGCGTTTATGCGCGTATTAATACATAATCTTAAGGCTCGTAAGGAAGAAAGTAGTTTACATAAGGGCAGGTGTTTTTTTAGTACTTGTGTCCAATTGATGAATTTTTATGTGAAACATGTTTTTCAATGTTAGGTCGAAACTTATAGGTGCGTTTTATTTATATTTAATGATCTTGAAGCATAAGTTTATAAGTGATATGTTCCTTCCATAAGTTTGTTTAATTAATCTCTGGTCATGACAAACTGCAGGGCTTGTAATTTTGAAGTGAGTGAGGTCATAGATTCGAGGAGGTAAAGCGAGGGAGGCCTGGTGAGTGGGGCGCTGCTGTCAAAGGGGGCTTAGTAATGCAGACTAAATAGGAGTGCCTAGATGGAATAGGTCCTAACTGCAAAATTAATTAACCACCATGCACCGAGTGTACTTAGGACTTCAATTGAATTCTCGCTTCCGTCGTTCTCCTTCTCGAACTAGTTATCTCGAGCTGCTCTTAAGTCTCTCAGTAGCATTACGAATCGTATAGG
The DNA here is from genome assembly GCF_054372755.1 of Phalangium opilio. Classification (NCBI taxonomy): domain Eukaryota; kingdom Metazoa; phylum Arthropoda; class Arachnida; order Opiliones; family Phalangiidae; genus Phalangium; species Phalangium opilio. The sequence continues at coordinate 4,681,964 of NW_028324218.1, read as the reverse complement.
TAGTGCATTTCATACTTTGAATGGAACATATCTTATAAACTTATGTCTGAACTAATAGAGGGGAAGGCAGGGTATTAATATGGTAATAGCGATGATTTGGCTATCTTTCTATTGGCTCCATTTCAATGGATGTAAGTTAACTTTAAGTGCAGGTGTTTCTTTAAAATTTGGTTAATAAATATTTATGATATTTTAAAATTATTTAAAAATTATCACATTTTTCTTTCTATTTATAATCTTTGGAAGGTAAAGGTTAAAAATTCAAAATCTAAGTTTTTTTTTAAAAAAAACTTTTTTCACGTATTATATTATTAATTATGAATTTATTTATTCAATTAGTCCATTATTAATTAAGGATAAATACCTAATATTGTTAATAAATGAGAAATAATAATTTCTAATACACTAAATCTATAAAACAACTATAAAAACTATAGTAAAAGGGTTAGGGAACACAATTTGCAACTCTAATATGAACAAAACCAGGAATACATAAAGCTACTAGGAATCATTGCGTACCCATCCATTTTCACTCAGTGTATCCAGGGCGGATTTGTGGGAGGAGCTTGCTAGACTAATCATTATGTATGACGAATTTTACCCATAGCGAATTTATAATCTATCTCGCTGCCTGTTGCACCTTGCGCATGCGCCTTGGAACTCGCCTTGCTACCCAACCAATGAAAAAATCACACAGTTAGAAAGACGCCGTTAGAATTATGAGGCGTGACGGGGAAAGTAAGTTCTCAAGCCCGGAATACCCACAAAACCGAATTCATAGGATAGAAATTAACATGGGATATATATGGGTACACAATAATTCCAATTATCTGTATGCATTCCTACCCATACTACATTTATTTCTAGTTCTAAGTACTTACGAGGGATAATTAACTTTTATTATTCGCGATTAATACCCTAAAAATTCATTAATCATTTTCACGCTACATTTAATTGCAATTTAAATTAGGTTGTTAGGGAATCCATCTTTTCATTCATTATCTGATGCAGACATGCTTTCACCTCACATGTAAACCTTCATAAACACTGATTATCGTAACTTGAACATCAGTTAAGTTTTTAAAATGAATTAATTGCTTCGTGATTTTGGGATTAAAATTTATATATATCAAATTAATGATTTTAAAGATTAAATTTTAAAGAATAATTAGTAACCGGACTTAGTTTATATGATATACACTTCCTGAAATTATTATATTATATTATATTCTAAAAAATAAGGTTAATTAACATTAAGATTATAATTAAACTTAATTTGTACCTGATTTTCCAACTCGTTGACTTCCAAGAACGCATATCTTGAGTTTATTCTGATGTTCTTTAACTGAAGAAATAGTTAAATCCTTTTTAATCAACATTTTCGATTCAATTTAATTTTAATCGGAACTTGTTTATGAATCCATTGATATTTATGTCAACAAAACGTAGTTGTTTATCGTTTCTGTTTGTAGATCAAAATGTACTTTATAAAATTCACTTTTAATTTCACGTGAATTATTCGTCTCAGTTTGTGACCAAAATATCCTCAAATAATTTCAAAATAAATTCACAAATATTAATTTGTAATCCCAGATGACCAAGTAATTAATCACTTTTAACTAATTTAGTAACGCGTGCACATACTGTTGACCATGGGTGAACGAACTAACGCAGTCGCAGACGTTACCACCAATGTTTCTCCAAGTAAATATTAACTTTCCACAAACTGTCAGTGTCAGAGGTTAACGAGTTCACAAATAAAACGGTGTGTCAGAAAAAGTTATCTTTTCAAATAAACGAAATTGAATTCACAACAATTTAAATCCCAATGTCCGCTTAAAATTAACTTCAGAGTTAATTAAATTGCAATTACGAAAGTCCCAAACTCTCCGTTGTTCAAGAGTTCACAATTAAAACGGTGTGTCACAAAGTTCTCTTTTCCAATATATAAACGAACTTTCAAATCGAATTCACAACAATTTAAATCCCAATGTTCGCTTAAATCTAACTTAACTTCAGAATTAATTAAATTGGAATTACATATACAATACTTAATCATAAACCACAACACACCAAAGCAGCACCATCCGTAAACTGAACTAAACAGACTGGACTGCGAATCTGAATTGGTAAAGAAAAATCCTTGAACCGAACGCACCAGCTGTTACCGCCGGCTGATTTTATTTCGCCTAGGCCCTCTCTGGCATAAACTTTTCGAGGATTTTTTTTATTATTAAAAGGAGTTTCGAAGTCTTTTGCAGAGCACGTCTAGCTACCAGATAGAAGCTACGAAAAAGTACCACTCCGTTTTAGAACTTAGACAAGACCCTCGACCAAATAAGAGCAAGGCCCCCTTTTTGTAAAAATCATTTCTCGAGCCCTCCCTACATAGCGGATTTTATATTTAGTTCCCGCCTTTATCGTTTGCTGGTTCGGTTCGGTTTCGTTTTGTGTGTCCCCCTATCGGCGATTTTTTTTGTATAAGTCCAACACCACCAACCAAAACTTTCATAAATTTTTTTTCCTTGGTAGAAAAATTGAACGACCGGTATTTTTGTTGGGAAAGCTTGTTTACTTTATAAATGATTTATGTAATGTTACATACAGAGAGAGCTAAGGCGCAAGTTTATTGTTGAAATAAGCAGTGTTGAAAGTTATGGAAAATAAGAATTGTCCGTGTATTTTTATGGTATGGTATTGTGCAGTTCAGATTTGGTGGGTTTTTTTTTTATGAAGAAATATTGGTAACAGTTTTATGGTACTTTATGAAAATTATCGTTAACTTTTGTTTACCCGTCCCAAGGGGTGCGTGCTTATCTGTTAAAGGGTATGGGAATTTACAATTTCATATCATATTTTAGCACGAAAGTGGTATTATATTACACTTTCAAGTCTCTACTTTCAAAATATAAAGTTTTTAATATAATTGAACCAAAGTTTCTATTTTTAAAATCCATTGGAAAATCACGAAAACTCAGCTTCGATATATAAATTATTTTGTCTTGTCAGCTTCTTCGGTTGGTTTATGACATCACACGGGCAAACCTATACAAGCGAGAGCGAGCGCGAGCCATACCCGTCTCGTGCTCTGTCTATGCTTTGATAGCGGAGAGAGTGGCACCATCTCGCGTGCGTGACGTCAAAAACAAGAAAACGTTGTAGCCTTTCTTAAAGACTTTTAAAAAGTGGATTTTAAATAATTTCATATGAAGCATTTTCAAATGCATATTGCCAAATAACTAGAAATCGGAGAATTAAAAGCTTGATATTTCTGAATTCACAGTAATTAATTCTATCTTTTGCTATATAAATCAGAGGTTTTTCAAACGAAGCTTCTCATACCCTTTAATAAAAGGATTAGTTGTGTTTAATTTAATTTTTAATAGCTGCCATATGTTTTTGATGGTTTCAAATACCGTTTAAAGTTGAATTGAATATAGCATAAGTTTATAAGATATGTTAAATTATAACAAGAAGTGATATCTAGTTTATTAGGGAGAAGGTATAAATTCGCCACATTTCCAGATTTATCTCCAGTCCAAACGTAGGTCCGGAGTTAATCCCCGACTCTAAATTACAACCAGCATCTCATTGGTTCTTGAAAACTCGTGCACGTCAGCGCGACGCGAATGACGAAAATTACGTATTCTCCGACTGAGGAGAGGCGAAAAAGCCCGGCCTCCTTTTACGTCCCCCCTTACATTTTGAAAGGGGGGGCTGGGACTATGGCGCGCGAATACTTAGGCATCTTAAACCTTCTCCCTAATAAACTAGATATCACTTCTTGATTATAAGTATGAAATGCACTACCTATACTATTCGTAATGCTACTGAGAGACTTAGAGCTGCTCGAGATAACTAGTTCGAGAAGGAGAACGACGGAAGCGAGAATTCAATTGAAGTTCTAAGTACACTCGGTGGTGGTTAATTAATTTTGCAGCTAGGACCTAATTCCATCTAGGCACTCCTATTTAGTCCGCATTACTAAGCCCAAATTTGACAGCAGAGCCCCCCTCACTCACCAGGCCTCCCTCGCTTTACCTCCTCGAATCTATGACCTACCTCACTCACTCACTCACTTCAAAATTACAAGCTCCAGTTTGTAACGAACAAACTTATATGGAACATATCTTATGAACCTATGCTACACGAAAAATATTATTCAAAGTAGCAAAAAAAAAACTCGAGTTAATTCGTGTTATTTTGTAGTAAAAATATTATAAAGTTTTGATATTTCTCCGAAAATTCGGGTAAAAAACATTTTTACACCGGCGGTTTACTAACTTAACTATAAAGTATTTTCTTGGATAAAAACAGAAATTAGTGTCGGTCGGGTTCGCCAACTAAATAATGGGGTTAAATACGCAAAAGCACCAATTTACCGGAATCTTTTTCCGATTTTGAAGTTAGTAATTGGTCCGCAAGATGGCCTGCAGAAAGAGAGACACTATACTATAATTTGAAGCATAAATTCATAAGATATGTTCCTTCAATATAAGTTTGTTTAATTAATATCTGGTCATAACAAACTGAAAGGCTTGTAATTTTGAAGTGAGTGAGTGAGTGAGGTCATAGATTCGAGGAGGTAAAGCGAGGGAGGGGCCTGGTGAGTGAGGGGGGCGCTGCTGTCAAAGGGGGCTTAGTAATGCATAGACTAAATAGGACCTAGGTGGAATTAGGTCCTAGCTGCAAAATTAATTAACCACCACCGAGTGTACTTAGGACTTCAATTGACTCGCTTCCGTCGTTCTCCTTCTCGAACTAGTTATCTCGAGCTGCTCTAATCTCTCAGTAGCATTACGAACCTGTATAAGTAGTGTCATACTTATATGTAACATATCTTATAAACTTATGACTTATTTAAAAAACAACAGAATAGTATCTTTTCAATTAATTTCAAAAAACCAGTAGAGTTTATTCCGTCCGATCTTCAGTTATTTTCTTTAAAACATGAAGTTTTTTTCTATATTTAAAACACTGCACTGTGATAATAATAATAATTATATAGTATACGCAAGAGGCGATATCTAGTTTACTAGGGAGAAGGTATAAATTCACCCCACATTTCCATGCAGCTTTATCTCCAGTCCAAACGTAGACATGTCCGGAGTTAATCCCCGCCGCCTCTAAATTACAAGCAGCATCTCATTGGTTCTTGAAAACTCGTGCGAGACGCGAATGAGAAAAAAATTACAGTCATATTTTCCAACTGAGGAGAGGAGGCGAAATAGCCTCCTCCTTTTACGTCCCCCCTTGTATTTTGAAAGGGGGACTGCAGGACTATAGCGCGCGAATACTTAGGTATCTTATACCTTCTCCCTAGTAAACTAGATATCGCTTCTTGGTATACAGTATACACTTGACCCAGCTCGAAATCCTCGGAATTGTCTACTTTAAATTCAAAATAACCCTTACTCTCTTATTTAACTCCAAAATTAGTCGTTTCCCTATTCACAAAAAAGGCTTAACAATTTCTTTTTTTAACATTCAAGTTAACAATTTTGGCCATTTTTTTTTTATTATTCATTGGGCATCAATTTGAGTCAATGATATATTATAGTTTGTTGACCTTTTAGCTTAATATTTTCCCGTTAGACTTAACCTTCCAGTAATTCTTAACGTTCCTAGAATCGTGGTGTAACTATTAACCGATATTTTTTTGTTTAATTTGTTGTCTTATTTACTGAAGGTTGCGTCTTTTTGGTTGGATTCTTAGAATTATAAAGAAAAAAAAAATGATCTAGGAAGTTACAGTTTTAAGTACCAGTGTAATGGGTTTATTTCATATTAAGCTTAAGTAATGGTGGGTATTTGTAACCCCATTGTCTATGAAACAAGGATTAGCGTAATGTAATTTGTGAAGCCTTTGTTTCTTAATGTTAAGCTTAGCGAAATGTAATTTTGTTTATTTGTCAATATTATGGCTAATTAATTTCCATTCTATTTCATTCTCAAGATTAGGCTTAACAATTTTCTATTCTTTCTCAAGATTAGGCTTAAGAATTTTCTATTCTTTCTCAAGATTAGGCTTAAGAATTTTCTATTCTTTCTCAAGATTAGGCTTAACAATTTTCTATTCTTTCTCAAGATTAGGCTTAACAATTTTCTATTCTTTCTCAAGATTAGGATTAACAATTTTCTATTCTTTCTCAAGATTAGGATTAACAATTTTCTACTCTTTCTCAAGATTGGGATTAACAATTTTCTATTCTTTCTCAAGATTAGGATTAACTAAATCGCATTCTTTCTCGAAAATTACGCTTAACTTAAATTGCATTCTTTCTCCAAATTAGGCTTAACTAAATTGCATTCATTCTCGAAAATGATTCTCGAAAATTAGGCTTAACAAAATGTCATTCGTTCTTTCTCGAAAATTAGTCTTAACAAAATGCCATTCGTTCATTCTCAAAATTAGGCTTATCAAATTCATTTTAAACACCAATTTTCTCTCAGATTAGGCTTAGCTAATATTTTTTTTGAAAACCTTCCCTTTTTTTCTTAATTCACTTTAAATTCAATTTAAATTCCACTTTTCCCCTAAATCGGTAACGCTTCTTCAATAAATAAAGTGAAAGAATAAAAAACTCTTAGTTTCGTCTTTTTTCCCAAAAGACCCTTATACTTAAAATCTCATTTTGTTGTTAAGGTTAGAATTAGGTAGGGGAGAGTTTTTTTATTATAAAAATCGGCCATTTTGTCCCGAACTCTTTGATAGTGTAAAAGTGTTTTGAATCTTCTTCAACAATGGACTTAACATTTTAAAAGCCCATGGGCAAGTATTTATAGGTCGTTTTATTAGGCCAAGGACAATAGTATGAACCGTAAAACTTATATCATAAGTACTTATTTTTGTTTTGTTAAATAGAAAAAAGAAAATATGGCGGAAAGTTTTGACGACATAAAAATATGATTTTAGTTTCGTTTCATTCAGTAAATTGGAGCATACATTTCTAAGTTTTTTATTTTAAATACAGAAAGAGATACCATTTAGCTTTCCTGTTTAGGATTATGCAATAAAGTTCAAAATTCTCTAAGAACATTTAGATATTTTTGTAGAGGCCCATATGAATTGAACTTTCGATGATATAGCCGACACTTGGCTTTAATATAATTTTAAAGGAAAGGACCAGGCAAGAATTCTTTATTTAATTTTTTACTAGAAAGAGCTCGTAAAATAATGAATATTTCAAATTGGAACCATGTTTCTATCTATAATATTAAAGAAGATACTAGCGATTAAGTATTCTCCGTGAAGCAGACGACGCTTTAGGTTTAAGGCGGCCAATCACAGTCCCCACACACCATTACGTCATGATACGTATTTGCTCGTATCTTCTTTAATATCGTAGATGAGTACATGGTTTCAATTTGAAATATGTATTATTTTATGCGCTTAACGTTATGCCTCTTCGTGAAGCAGATGCCGCTTTAGGTCTATTGTGGCCAATCACATTACTTACACACTATTACGTCATAATCTCCCTCGCACAAAGCCTAACGCGTAAGAAACGTAATTGCTTGTAACTTCTATAATATCGTAGATGCGTACATGGTTCCAATTCGAAATATAATTTATTTTATGCGCTCTTTCATTTTAAAAATAACAAAATCATATCCTGGACCTTTCTTTACCTTTAACCATCTTTACAAATCGATAGGTTGTAAATTTATGAGGTTAAGACAGTTCCAAATTTCTTAATTCAGATTAGAATTTCAATTTCCCAGAAAAAGTAATTTAATATTAAATCTTCTTCCTTGTTTATTTAAAGTAATTCCATCGTTGAATTAATTTACGACGATGTCGATATACCAATGACCTTTTACATATCTTAACCTTGAAACTATAAGGGCGGGAAAACCCGTGTAGTTTCGCGCCAAAAAAACGTAACACGCGCAGCCTGTAACGTGTTCGCAAATTCTCACGTGCTTCTTCACTATCGATAATCGTAAATTAAAACACGAGAGTTATCGAAGACTTAAAAGCTAATGCGGACGGTATGTTTTAATTTAAACAAGTTGGCGCGTTAAAAGTGGTGCGAAATTATATTGACAGACCTTCAAAAATGAAGTTTATAAGATCCCCTGTAATTTAATGTTAGCGGAAAAATTCCATGTTCAAGATGTTGTCGATTTTGATCGATAATTTATGGATTTAAATCGAAATAGGGTTACATTTGAACAAATTGATAAATTAATATATGTTTCATTTGGATTACCATCTACAATTATTTTACTTTTTTTTTCTTGGGTATTCTTCGAGAAGTTTTTAAATTCAGAACATAATTTCTCCTTTAACGATAAGGATCTTGCTATTACACCCAATCTGCCTTCTGATTTCGAAATTGTCATTCGTTAACCGGCCTATGAGTTTGTATTTTATGTCTGTTTTATTGGAAAGCCTAATCTTACTTTTCTTACTTGTAGTTCATGAACTTTCAACTCGTTAAGCCTAATCTTACTTTTCTTACTTGTAGTTCATGAACTTTCAACTCGTTAAGCCTAATCTTACTTTTCTTACTTGTAGTTCATGACCTTTCAACTCGTTAAGCCTAATCTTACTTTTCTCACTTCTAATTCATGACCTTTCAACTCGTTAAGCCTAATCTTACTTTTCTTACTTGTAGTTCATGACCTTTCAACTCGTTAAGCCTAATCTTACTTTTCTCACTTCTAATTCATGACCTTTCAACTCGTTAAGCCTAATCTTACTTTTCTTACTTCTATTTCATAAAATTTGAAATCCCTAACCCTAATATCCAAAATTTTTAAACTCAGAATCCCTAAGCCTAATTCGCTTTAGGCTTAACAATTTCAAAGTTTTAAATCTCAGCTATGATTTGTTACAGATTAAAAATAGCCCCCCTCAATTTCACGCTCTGTTTTTGAAGACAATTATAGTTTTAATTTGTCCAGACGAAATATTTAAATGTTTTTAAAACCCTCAATTAAATTGTCGACAAAAAAGTGAGATAAAAAGTTGATTCGGCCTTTTAACCCTCAATTGAAATATTTTGGGATTAGAGTCACTCAAATTGGCAAATAAATCCAACTTAGTAACACTAGACAACCAACTCAGGAAGATTCTAGAAAGATATTTCTAACTTTTTGGGTGTTCACCGTTTGTCACTTCAATAGATTTATTCCCTTATCAAATAACGAAAAGGGAAAGTAAATTTTAATTTTAAAATTTAAAGTAAAAAAAACGTTAAGCCTACTTTTATAGTTTTTTTGGCTAGTTTTATAAGTATTTCCCACCAAAAATGACGGGGTTCATGACCTTAGGCTTAGTGAGTTAATATTTTAAACATGTTTGATATATTTAGGCTTAACAATTTGGGATTTACCGCCAAAATCACAGGTTTTGTAACATTAGGCTTAACGTATAAGTATTTCCCGCCAAAAATGACGGGGTTCATGACCTAAGGCTTAGCGAGTTAATATTTTAAACATGTTTGATATATTTAGGCTTAACAATTTGGGATTTACCGCCAAAATCCCAGTTTTTGTAACATTAGGCTTAACGTTTCAAATCTACCTCTATCGTTAGCAAGTCTCGGCTTTTGATTGGTTCATTAACATTTTAAAATCCACTTAAGCCTAATTTGAATATCACGATCGTACGATGGAATTTAATAGATATTTTTCAGTTCTCAATTAATTATCGTTAATTACAATTAGCCAGAAGCCAAATTCCATCATAATTATACTATGAGTTATTAAAATATTTGTCTTATAATAAAACTGAAGCCACAATTAAAATCTAAACTGAAAAAAAAAAAAAATTATTAATTGAGACCTTCATGGTGGTCAAATTTTCACACGTTTTCAATATCAAACAAAATACTCTACCTAAAATTAAAAACATATTTTTTTCGTCGGTTAAAACATGTATTTAAATACGTGAGCAAATTATTAAGACATCGTAAAAAGTTATTGAATAGTATCGATTATATAGCCTCAAACAAGTAGTCGCTACTAAACAACAACGTCTATTTCAAAATTAAAATTAAAATTTGCCTTAAAAAGTTAAAATTATTTTTAAAATTTAAATTTCGGTTCTCTATTTGAAAAAAAGTTTAATTTAAGTGTACGTTATTTAGAAGTTTTCCAAGTCTTGCCTTTTTTAGGTTTAACGTTAGGCTTAAGGCGATTGAAACCAAGTTACCAAGGCTTAACAACACGCTTAAAAGTTATTTTTAAAATATAAATATTTAGTTTTCTATTTTGAAATTATAGCTTTACACCTATATACACGTGAGTTATTTGAAACATTTCTACGTCTAGCCGTTTTTAGATTTAACGGAAGTTAGGCTTAAGGCGATTGAAACCAAGTCACCAAGGCTTAACAACATCCTCAAAAATAATTTTTAAAATTCAAATATTTAGTTTTTTAAATGAAAATATAGATACACGCAAGTTATTTGAAACATTTCTACGTGTCGTCTAGCCGTTTTTATAGGCTTAACGTTATGACAAGGCTTAAGGCGATACCGTATTATAAAGCAAAGGCTTAATAACATCCTCTTTTAAAGGATGACAGCTTTAAAAAGTTCTAATTAGGATAAAAATGACAGAATGAAAGCTCTCGTATCATCTACTGATATTTTAGAAACCGAGAAATTGAGTAGCCTCGATTAATTACAAATATGTTCAGATGTAAAAAAATAAATTCAAAAGTATTTTACGCCCAAAAAAAAAATCTTATTTCGATTCAATTGAAGTCTGAAGATGATAGATCATATTTATCCTGGCGAGAAAGTGTGAAAACTGGCCGTATTCGGCGTATTTTTAAATTTAAAATGCTTTGGGTTATATAAGTATTTACTGGGAAAACCGAAATTACTATGGCACACTTCAAGACACACCTAAACAAAACAGAAAACAAAACAAAAAAATAAATTCTCGTTCGGAATAATTCAAGTTCAATTTTCAAAGCGTAAAACACGCCTTTTCGTTATATTCCTTCCGAAATAATCCATAACCCCATGATTCAAAAGTATGGGTCTACCGTGGGCGGACTTTTAAAGGGATAGAATCGATCTTTTGACCACTAATGAAAAGCTTTCATTTTTTTAAATCAGATAGAACCTAAAATTACGTTTTCAAAAATATATAGATATTGATAGTTTTAATAACTTAACTATTTTTAATTAATGTTTAAAAGTATTAGTTTTCGGCCCCGCTCCGATCACTGCTCCCTCTACAGTCGTTCGCAAAAACACGAGCGAAAAAACTAAATTGCTCACGCGACCCTCGTCTCCCTCGGAGGTACAGTAGATTTACTCCTAAAAAGAGTTTTCATACTATTCTGCATTTTCGCCAAATTAATATAGCGGCAGATATAGCTCATTTCGATACGGATGCTTTCAAAGTTATAAAGGAAGGTAAATAGTTTCACTGTATTTTTGGTGTTTAAAGTAATAGTTTTACTATGTTTAATTACAATTAAAAATATGTTAAAGCCTAGATTAGGTCCATTAGGCTAAAATAAAGTCATACCATTATTATACATGGAAGCTAAGCCTTTGCCAAAATAGCGCAAAAATGTGGTGTTTTGGACATTACCTTTAACAATTTTGATAAATCTCTACAATCCTTACTCTACAACGTAACCGAGAGTTAAGAGAACAAAGGATAATAAACATGAAAAATCAGAATTATGTTTACAAGGGTCTTTTCAATAATGCGCCGCTTTCCGCTTACCCAGTGTCCCAGTCACCCAGTGAAGGTGGAAAGCTACTATACACGGTTTAGAGCTCCCTAGATTCTCCTATTTCCAAACAACCAATGAATCAAGAGACATTTGCAACGTCATAGTGTGAAAAACAAGTTGGTCGGTATTTCGGGGCCAGTTTGAATTTCAAAATATCTAACGTACTTTTCTTAATTTTAAACGTTTTAATTCGATTTTTTTTGGCACACATAATTTTAGGCACATTTTTTTACCTAAAACTGCCCTCATCTTGTACTAGTCGGAAAACGTTGAACCTATCCCTTTAATATGCGACAGAGACGGTTTCTCCCCGTAATGTAACACAGGAATGCAGTCTCTATATGAGTCATTGTGTGTAGAGTAATTTCTTTCCCATATATGGCAACGTCATAACCCTCTATTTCTTACTTTAGAGATATCCCCCTTCCCGGGGCAAATAGTATTCTCTCTTACAAAGCTGCCCCCAACGTTCGAGATACACATTCAATCCCCCCCTCTCTGCCGACGGTGCATGTCATAGTACTGCCAAGTCCCTATATTGACGTCACGTCGCCGCAGCTCCTCCCTTCTCAATACCACTATAGCCTGAATCCTTAGGACCAATACTTACATAGAATATCATAGCCTTATGAATAAACTAATTATAGAAAGCGTGAAAAGGGTTTTGATTGTCACCTAACCTAGTTTATAGACCAATTACCAAAGGAGTATTTCTTTTTTTATTTTTATTTTTAAAATGAGAAGTTGCTTATTTCTTGGGCAGTTCCATTTGACGCCTGGCACGTTAAAGTTGACTAGACCGAGCCACGCCCCTTAACTTTAGGGTTAGGCTTAACCGTTGTCACTGTTTTGTGTATAGTAATGTTTTCTTTACGACTACGAGGAAAGAGGTGTTTGCCCAGAATTCAAAGCGGCGATTCGTTTTGAAAAAGTTATGGTTGATTGTACGTACCATGTCAAGAAATTCTGGTGGTATTTTGAAGGGTTGGCCTCTCTGCCTGCAGATATGAAGTAATGTTATGTAGTCGGAAATTTTTTCCAATGGAATTTAGTTTGATGTTTTTGTCAGACTTTGTAATCTTTTATAAATGCCGACAAACTTCTTTGAAATGGGTGGTCACTAATTTGGACTAAGGATATTGCTACAGAACTTTGCTTAAATCTGTTAATTCAGGCAAATAATGTTCGGCAAAAACTGTACTAAGCCTTTGACAGCGCCTCACCAGGTGTCGCTTTACCTCGAATCTATGACCTACCTCACTCGCTTCAAAATTACAAGCTCCAGTTTGTAAATTGTAACCAGAGATTAACAAACTTATGGTGAACATATCTTATGAACTTATGATATAATTGGTATTGAATCCCAAGGAATCATAATAATATCAAGAGATAGGAGTTGAAATTAGAATTTAAGTGTAATTTAAGGAAGGTTTTATAATCTGGAAGCATCGTTCTACAAAATGTTTTATATTTTTTGGTGAATTCTTCCCTTTTGATTCCAAAAGACGTATGTTTTGACCCGATTAACCCTCGCGAAAGTTAAAGATTAAAACTTAAAATACCGCCCAAGATTAGGAAAATGTACCATGTTAAATTATGTTAGGTCAAAAGTTACTGGTAGTCGTATACATAGTTTACAGGCGTGGAGGATTCATACCATTTGCACAAGGAGACCTGGCAACTTAGAGTGCAAAATAGCAGACGATTTTACACTCTAAGTCGCTTTATCTCCTGGTGTTAATGGTAGGAATCCTCTACGCCTGTAAACTATGTATATTATACCAGAATTTTCCATAAGAAGTTATAGTTAAGCCTAACGATCCATTAATTTTATGCCATTCTTTATTCAATTTTTTGCATGGAGTAATTTTACGGGATTGATAATTCAAATGCCGTAGAATAGCTTTATATACAGGTTGGTATCCGAGAATATTACTCCATGGTAGTGGCGCAAAACTAGCAGCCGATACTACACAATAAACGCGGGCTAAGTCAAATTTTTCGACGATGCTAATCTATAGTTCAATAATTTTTTTTTATATTTACGGTTCATGATTTGACCAAATTAGGCTTAACACTTCCTGCAATTTCTCACGTAAACTCGTAATCCAGTAAGTGCTAAAAATTGAAAGAGAAAAATTTGCATCTTTTCGTAAAATCTGAAATCACGACTAGTAAACCAAGTGGCTAAGATAATTTAAGTCAAATTCCAGGTTACAACGGTTTTTCGTATTGTGGACCGTTTTATTGTTGATTGTTTACTGTTTGATTATCCATTGTGTTTTAAGGCTCATTTTCATGTTTATCGCGCGATTCTTTTGTTGATCAAAGTTCGCCCCGGTGAAATAACCGGAATACGAACCAGGAAGTGGAAAAAAAAAGGTGAGAACCTTTACCATAATACCATCAACAAGAGTCAATTCTTTTTACTTGGAAAAGTATTATTTTTTTTAGAGATTTTTATCTTAATCGTAATATATCTGATGGATATATTTTAAAAGGGGTTTTAGTTGATTTTTTTAACACCCAAGACCAGTTTTATAGCCCCAAAAACGTGGTCAAAGTAGTTTCAAATTTGGCAGCTTTAGCAGACGATAATATGTCAGTTTACACCAATGAGATAGATAGAGTTACAATTCAAATCGGCTTACCGCGAAACACATTGCTTTTATCAAGCAAGTTTATCAAAACATGACAGCGCCACCTGTGAGCCTCTAGCGGAACTAATTACAACTTTTACTCGCTTATTTTCAATCAGAAACATCGTTATGATTTTTATTTCATCTATTTATTAGATTAAAAAGGACTAGAGTTTTTATTTATTTTTTATTATTTAACTTGCTTATTTTATTTAACACGTTTAAAAAACTATTTTGACAGCAGACGGTAATAAAAAAGTTCTTCAAGTGATTAATAGGTGGCACCACTCGTATTTGATAAAGAATTCATGCTCGACAAAAAGTGTATCGCGAATCGTAGATCTCGAGGTCCCACGTTGTGACTCTAGGTTTATATATATATTCTATCTCATTGGTTTACATACACCCCCTTAGTTCGGACTTGGCGTTAGGGTCATCGATCAAAGCCTACTGCATTCCAAAATTTGTATGTTAAAAATGAGTTGTCCGTTAATATTTGCAGTCCAGTCTTTGTGGTCAATACACGAAATAGTAATAAAATCTTACGAAGGTCAACAAAAATATTGGGCCTGGAGATGTCGGGGATCGAACCCGAGGCCTTCCGCATGCAAAGCGGACGCTCTACCACTGAGCTACATCCCCGTTGTATACCCGAGCCGATAGAGGGCGAGATAGCCTTATTTCCAGTACATGTATGGACTGTATGTCTCTTCCCGCCTAATTTTAAACCAATCAGAAATAAAGTATACTATAGAAGCGTCTGCTTAAGTTATATTTTGAAATCCGCCTTTGACGATGCCGAAGCGTAATCAAGGCACAGTGGGGGATTTTTAATTGTAAATGAATCATACCACGTGATAAAACTATAAAACCTGTTGCGCTGTGGCAGCGAATTCTTGTAGTATTGCGTAATATTTAAATCCGTGAATGGGGTGTAGTTTGCCGTTCTTTTTTCTTTTATAATCTAGGCCCTTTAACTCAATCTTATAATTAAGCCTAAATCTCAAGTACTACTGATAAAATTGATAATATAATATATAATTCTAAATAGCCGAATTTTCGCCGCTGCAGTATTAAATTTCACAGATTATTACTCAAAGATTATTAAAAAAGATTAAAAAGGGCTTGGCCTATAAAATTTATGTCGAAATTTTGCGTAATTTCTAAGTTATAACGTTATGTTGAAAAAAAAAAACGCGAATTTCTGCCAGAATCAGGGCGTGAAGAAGTGAAATCCGTGCGTTTTTTGGAGTATTTAAAAAAGATTTTGGGTAAATACTTGAAAACTTAAGTACTTTAAACCAATATTTTGTAAAATTTTAAGTGGTTTTATCATAATATATAAATTTATCTTGATGTTTTGGGTATTTTAATAAATTTTATATGGTATATTATTATTTTATGATAATTTTTATGTTTATTTATTAAAATAACCTTCAAAATTATCAGTATAGTTATTTACTTTTTGACAAACAGTAGCAAATATTTACATCTATATACTCTAGCAACAGTATTAATTATTTGCTTCATTGAAGGCATACATTAACATTTACTTTCAAATGACACAGAACAGAACCTTTTGTGCAATTGACAAAAAAACAATAAAAATAGATATATGCCTTAAAAAAAATGCAGGTGTAATTCTCATCTTTAAAATAACTGATAATCGTTTATCTCAGTCATTGTAAAACACCTGTGTTTTATGTAGGTGTAGAATATTATAACCAAATCTACCTGCACCAGCGTGTCGTTTTGTTCGCTAGCAAAAAAACCTATCTTGTGATAATAAGGGGGCAGTAATCCCGGTTTAATTTTTTTTAATTATTAATTACTAATAATAATAATAATGTTTTCTTCCAAAATGTATCGTAATAGCTCAAAATTAAAACTGAAAATGGCAAATACTTCTGAGAATAATTTACTTTCCGATACCGGTATCGTAAACCCAGTTGAACTAGATTCAGATTATGATGAATTACATCCTCCTGATACTGAGGATGAACCCGATCAAACACCAAAAGATGAGGGTAGGTTTTTAATTTTTTAATTGGAATTAGTTTAATTTTAAAATTTGGTTTGTTATAAGGTTTAAATTGATCCTTATAATAGAGTAATGGCAGCCCTCTGCCTTCGACTGTATTAAGCTCTATGGGGAAATAACATGGGGTGCCATTACTCTATATGTTAAAAATTACGTTAGAATTTTTTTTTAATTTTGAATTAAGTTTGTGTCAAGGTTAATTATGGGCCTAATTAGTGGAAAAATAGTTTAAGATTTAAATTAGGCTTGTTATTAGCTTTAATTTGATCCAATTAAGTTAAAAATCGCGTTATTAAATTGATCCTTATAGAGTAATGGCAGCCCTCTGCCTTCGACTGTATTAAGCTCTATGGGGAAATAACATGGGGTGCCATTACTCGATCTATATGTTAAAAATTACGTTAATTTTTTTTTTTAATTTTGAATTAAGTTTGTGTTAAGGTTAATTATGGGCCTAATTAGTGGAAAAATAGTTTAGGCTTGTTATAAGCTTTAATTTGATCAAATTAAGTTAAAAAATCGCGTTAAAAACAAGTAAGTTACGAATTTTTATTCAATTTTTAAAGCGGGTCCTGCTGAAATTCCATTTACACGAACTCAAGAACTACCTCTCGGATTTAACAATCCAATTAAACCATTTCTAATTCCGCATTGTTCTATAAATTTGGAAATTATTTCGGTAGAGCGGAGTCCGTCCACTCATTTTCTAAACCCAAATTTGTATGTAAATTAATTACAATTACGTCCATCCCAATTAGCTAGGCTATCATATAGAAGTTCCTTAAAATACGAGTTTACATTTCAGATACGTTATTCAAGTTCAACACGGCGAATATAATTGGATAATTAAAAGACGTTACAAACACTTTCAGCATTTGCACCAAGAATTGCGTTTATTTAGAGCAAAATTATCCATACCTTTACCGACTAAGAAACATCGTGATCGGAGAAAAAGTTATCCTTCTAGAGAACGTAAAACTTTACCCAGATTTCCAAAAAAACCCGATGCATTATTAGGGCAAGATGATGTGCAAAGACGTCGGGTAATTACTTAAAATTAATGGCCTAAATCTTAATTATCTTACTTAAATTGGGGGTTATTAACATTAGGAGCATTTACAAACGTACTTAAGAAACATTGTCAATATACCTATTTATCGCAAACACCATGAAACGGTAAGTTTTAGTTTCAATTTCACGTCACTCACGACCAAGAAGTTATTTATGAATTTGGGAATGAACTACTCCAGCTCAAATTTTTCGAGATTGGTCCAATATCCTTCATATGTGAATTGGGTGCTAAACGCAAGGAAGGTTGGGTTAAGAAACGTTCAGGCGGTCAACGTGCCACTGTGGGTTGCGAAATTGTTAGGCGTGCCTTTATAACATGCTTAGCAGTTTGGGCCAAAAGGTGGATGGTCATCAAAGACACCTTCTTGGCTCTAATACGTCCGGAAGATGGTGCGATTCGCGCCGTTTTACTTTTTGACCAAGGTTTTCACGTTAACGCCGGTCTGATGGATATGGGAATGTTCAATGGGCTTCAAATATCCAATTTGTCCCGTCATTTATTAATAAAATGCTGGACACGACGTAAAGTCCGGGAATGGACCCAAGAGTTGAATGACACTGCAAAGTCAACCGCTAGAGATTTTACTCAACCTAATCGATATGAATCATTCGCACCTGTTAGGGAACACGTGAACTGTCGTTGGTAAGGGTTTGCCCCTTGTCTCCAGTATGGTTATTGTTGGGTAACGCACGTATCGGACTTGATTGTAGGTTCACAGATGGCTCGACGTACTTTGAAGCGGTTGCTGATGCCCTTGAAATGGCCAAAGAAGAGATATTCATAGCTGATTGGTGGCTCAGTCCCGAAATCTATCTTAAACGTCCGGTAATTATGGGGGAGACGTGGCGTCTTGATCACATTCTTCGACGCAAAGCTGTACGTAATTTCTTTCCACTCTATTTTTTCTTATATTCCCTTGTGTGAAAGTTATCCGCCATATTGAGGGAAAGTCGGGGTTTCCTAATCCATAACCCTATGCCCTCCATTCCACCTTTTAGCAACTTGGAGTGATGGTGTACGTCCTCCTTTTTAAAGAGGTGGAGTTTTCTTTGGGACTGAACAGTTTATACAGTAAACAACAGTTGGTCAATATGCACCCCAATATCAGAGTTTTGCGACACCCTGACCACATTAAAGGTGGCGTCTTACTATGGTCTCACCACGAAAAGATAGTCTGTGTCGATCAGAAATATGCCTTTTTGGGTGGTTTAGATTTATGTTACGGGCGTTGGGACGATTACGTTCATAGACTGACAGATCAAGGTGGGGTTACCTTGACAAAGAAATTTGCGTCCAACCTCAGTCTCAACGTGGCACACATAATATCAACCACAAACGCCGAGCCACCGCAATCCCCTGACCCTGATGACGGGTACTTAGCGTCCCTCGATGAACCACGGTCACCATCGTCCCCCAACTCTTTAACTCCACCACCAATGTTTCCATCAACTTCTCCGCCCGTTCTCAAGTCGGAACCAACACAATCTGACGATACTATCACCGCTGTTGATGACCCTAACGTTTCTGCGGTAGTTGAAGATAAGGATGATGAACGCACCAAATCAGGATCGTATGCAAAATCGGAGACAGATGGTGAGGGTTGCAATGACGCGGTTGCAGCCGCTGAGAAGAAAAAGAAACGCAGAATTCACTGGAAGAATATTCAGAGAGCCGTATCTCTTAGCGACCATAGTGCTCATGACGATAAAGCCGTATCTGACGATGAAACAACTGGTTCCAAACCAAGCAGTACAAGATTCTCAAAGTACATATCACGTGCTGGTCGTACCAAACGCGTTGTGCAAGCTGTTGCTGTAAGTACCAATGTTTTCTTGTTTGTAGCTAGTAATAGACAGAAACCAATCTGAATAATCGGTTTGAGGACAATTGGTTGCATTGATCATCATGTACTTGTAACTCCAAGGGTGCAAACGGTAAACTTATCTTACAGAGGTTCCAGAACCTAAAGAAACACTCTCGTTCCAAAAGACGTTCCTTGGAGTCAATTGATTCATTGAATATGGGTGTCACGTGGGACACACTCGATATTCCCGCTGCGGAATTGAAACGTTCCGCGAGTGAAGTTGGACTTGCCGAACTTGGAATTGAAGGGTCAGCCAAGTTATGGTTTGGGAAAGACTACGTCAACTTTATCGTCAAAGACTTTGTGGAGTTGGAGGATCCATACAAGGATCTGGTTGATCGGAATGAGGTCCCAAGAATGCCTTGGCATGATGTTGGTGTTATGGTACAAGGACCAGCAGCCAGGGACGTTGCCAGACACTTTATTCAGAGATGGAACTTCACTAAAGTAAGTTTGTTGTTCCCGTGATCATTTGTGAACGCGTACGAAGTTCGGTCGATTGTTTTCTACAGTTTGAAAAGGCCAAACAACACGACCGTTATCCTTACCTAATCCCAAAATCGTACGAAGATTTCACAAACATCCCACCGTTGCCAAAGAGCTCAACAGGCTCTATGTTCACCGCAAGTTGCCAAGTAAGTACTTACTATTTTCACTCTAATTAAACTTAATCGCGTCATCGCACCAATAAGTCATGATAAAATATTGCGTTCTACGTCCGCTGCTTTGTTAGGGTTAAAATGAGGTGAGGAGATCTTTCTCTGCTTAAGACGTGATTGTTTAAATGTAAATTACCTGCAAGTAATTAAAGATGTACTTGCATTCGCGATCGGTTCTAGATTCTTCGATCAGTTAGTAGTTGGTCATGTGGGACCAAAACTACTGAGCAGTCAATACACTCGGCGTATGTTGCGGCAATTGATGCTGCTCAGCATTTTATATATATTGAGGTTAGTCTTCAAGGTCATGATGACCTTTTTTCAAGGTTGCGCAGAAACCAATGTTTTTCAATCATTCCGCGAATAGAACCAATTTTTCATTAGTCAAGCACCGGGTAACAACAATGTCTATAATGAAATTGGTGAAGCGTTGTACCGTCGAATATTGCGTGCATATCAGTAAGAGTAAAGTGGACATTTGCGTATTTGCAAATGTATTCATTTGAATTAATTCGTTGTGGTAGAAACCAAGAGGTCTTCAGGGTTTATGTGGTTATGCCGCTTCTTCCAGCTTTTGAAGGTGAAATTGGAACCGCAACTGGAACGGCAATTCACGCAATAACGCATTGGAACTACGCTTCAATGTCCAGAGGAGATGAATCTCTTATGGGGAGACTACGCAAAGAAGGTAAGTTTGACAAACCAAGGCTTAACTTAATTTTCAAAGGATTAGGAAAGTCAGACAATCGTTTTGAATCATAGTTAATATCCATTAAATAGGTAATAATTAGCGATAATGTTGTTAAGTACAGTAGAATTAATTAAATTACACCTTTATTTTTAATTAAAATTAAGTATTTTCTTCGTAATAATTCATTTTTAAAACTAGGCTTAATTTAATTTTCAAAGGAAAGTCAGGTAATCGGTTCCAATCATAGTTAATATCCATTAAATAAGTAATAAATTGGGATAATGTTGTTAAGTATAGTAAAATTAATTAAAATACACCTTTATTTTTAATTAAAATTAAGTATTTTGTTCGTAATTGTCAACATTTCAACCTAGGCTTAACGGATTTTCCAAAAAAAAACGTTGTTCTTTTATTTTTAAAGGAATTGATCCCAAGAACTACATTGCCTTCTTTGGTCTCCGTAATTTTAGCCATTTGAGTGGTAAACTGGTCACAGAATTAGTCTACGTTCATAGCAAGTTGATGATTGTTGATGACCGCGTGGTCATTATGGGTTCCGCAAATCTAAACGATCGCAGTATGATTGGGAAACGCGATAGTGAAATTGCTGTAATCGTTACTGATGAGGATTTTGAACCGTCGCTCATGAATGGCGAGACTTATAACGCTGGAAGATTCGCTTGCACCCTGAGGAGAACATTGTTCAGGGAACATTTGGGACTTTTGGATAAAAACGCCCCTAATATGGATATCAGGGACCCAATTTCCGATAAATTCTTCAAGGATATTTGGTTTACTACCGCAGCGGTCAATACATCGGTATTTGAGAAGGTATGTATGCCACTTTGTAGTATAATTCCTATAAAATCCTATATTTTTGAACCTGTCCTATATTATCCTATAATTTTACGAAAGGTCCTAATAATACTGATACATTTTTTACTCCGTTTTGATTGGTTGATTCCAGGTTTTCCATTGCATACCTACGGACACAACTCAAACATTTTCCGAATTAAAAGACTTCATGGCACAACCTGGATTAGCGACATCGGATCCTGATGAGGCTGAAAGACAAGTTAAAAAAATTCAAGGTCATTTAGTTCTAATGCCCTTAATGTTCCTGTTTGGCGAAAATCTTCAGCCAGCTTCCGGTACAAAAGAATCTCTTATGCCAGTATCTCTTTGGACTTGAACTTTGACCCTAATCAAAACCAATACTAAAAGGTATGTAAGTCATTTGTATGTTTCAACGTGAATTTGCATACCGGGGTTTTTATATCAATTATTAAGTTTTAAATTTTAGAATTCTCAATTAATTTTAAGTCTGAAATATAATAATTATACCATAATTACGTTTAAAACTTAATTTATGCAAATTAGCATGAAGTGAAATCGTTATAAGCATGTCGGCCATGTTGGATTGCAATTTGCGCGTTTTATTTTTATTAGGCTTAGCTTAATTCATTTAGATTTAAATTATATTTAAACGCACATAAATTAATTTTAGAGTATTATTTAATTAATACTCAGGTATGTTCTTCCTATTATCAAAAATAATTAATTTTAAGTTTTAATTAAATTCTAATATATATTAATTTCTTTAAAATCAAAATTAGGCCTTGGTTATAATTAAAGTTTTGGCTTTTGAAGTATTATATTTTTAAAAGTATTATAATAATTTTGGTTATTAGCTTAAAAAATTAACGGCTTTTATTTGTGCAATTAATTAAATTTTAATATAGTTTAAATATAATTTAATTTGATTACTATTAAATTTCGGGCCTTTGCAAAGTTTAGCGATAGTTTAAGTAGAATAGAATCTCAACGCAAAAGTAACTATATATAGGCTTGACCTACTTGTTAAGAATGTTTTTTATATTATATTCTATATAAAACATGAACTAATAATTCATGTTTAAATTTATAAATCCCGGTTTTTTGATAAATACGAATATTTTCGTTTGCAATAAATTCTTGCAGTTCCGTATAAAAAGTTTTTATTTATTTCAATTTGAAATGAGTAAAAAAGATTACAAAAAAGTATAGCTTTGACGCCTATGGCTGGCTGGCTGTCCTATTTTCGTGTGCTTTTACGAATGTCAGTAAAAATTTGAGATCTAAGCCTTTGTATTGCGGTTGACGAGATAATTTGTCCCGTATGCTTTCGGAGACCCGTTTCTCTTTCTTGAATGTATCTCCTTATCAAATTTGAAATCAAATCCTGCCAGGATTTAAGCCGTTTTAATTAAATTAACGTATATTTGTGGGCCAAGGCTTAGCATAAACCTACTTGATACAACAATTCGTAATTTTGTTGTTTTTCGCGGTCTTCGTCTGATTCCCAGTAACAACAGCGCTATAAATTAAAGAATTTAATTGCAGATCATTCTAAATACGTCAAACTCCGGTAATATGCTAATATATTTCTTAATTATGGTTCGATTTTGATGTAAGAGGTCTTATTTTGAAGCGGGAATAGTTTTACTTACGCTAGTTAAAACAAAATCTCGCCTATTTCCCTTCATGATCAATTGCTTCAAACTTTTGAATAACCACGCGCAACCATATAACGATGGTATCATATTAAATGGTGGCGGCAACGTATTCTGCTTATCGAAAAACGATAACAGTACCGATGACCTTGCGAACTTCCACTCGTCATCGGCGTTTCTCTAAAAACCAGCCGATCAATTGATCACTTAAAAACTAATCATGTTGCCACCTACCTACCTGTACTCTCATATAACTCTCGGCCATCATGGCAATCAGCATATTTAAAAGTATAATAACGGTTATCACGTGGTACAGAGCCCACATAGTATAACCAAGAAATTCAGTGAACTCGTGTCCGGCATTATCTTGACCCCTAACGACAACCGCGGCAACATCAGGACTTGCCATACCCAACCCGGCCCAGAATAATGTCTTGAATGTAGATGGCAGGCTACAAATTAAACTCTTAGTTTCAAAATCATCATCAAAGGTCATGATTAAGTATCCTACCTTACGAAGTCAGTTGGTTGCGTCTTAATTGTACCATTCATGTAGATTCTAATGCTATTCTTATAGTTCTTATAAACCGAATTAATACCCAATGCGAAGGCAAATAAAAACACGCAGACTATCAGGAAGAACCTAAAGACATCCCCTAACATATACCTTAAGGATGTCCCTAATGGACCCAACCTTGAATGTATCTGGTACCATAACATTAACCTAGCAAAAGCCAATATAGTGCACAACGCAAAGATCCCCTCTGCAATCAAAAATGGGTGATACCATGGCCAAAAAGCTCTTGTCCTGGGATTACTTTTAAACCCCCAAATATCCAACACCACAACTAAGAAGAATAAGATCTCAGCGGCGAGAAAGCCCGAGAACATAAATAAGTCATACACCAACCACCATGACTTCATAAACGCGTCAATTCCTAATAGATACATATCCAATAAGAGGTCCCATATATGTCCCAGCACCCATATTCCGACGGTAATCTCGACTATCTTTTGACGCGTGTTTTGTATCTCTCGCGATGTGTCGTCGATAACGGTGGCCAGTAAGAGAGCCAAGAAGAAGATGTAGCACGTCATGGAGTAGATGAAACGATTTAATGGTACACGGACTGGTTTTATTATGAAGGATGATGGGAATAGGATATAAGCTAATGCGGCGAATGGTGTCAAGATGGCGTGGATTGCTGTATGGAGGACACGCCGTTTCTTACTCCAGTGCCACCATTCTGGTAGACCATTAACCCAAGCCGCCCCCAAGACTTGTTGGCAACTTGGATGCACTACAAACTGTCAACAGTTATATGTTATAATCGTAAGTTTATCAGATATGTTCCATAAGGCGTCTTGTTACGAGAATCTATGACCTCGCTCTTTTCATGACAATCTCTCAGTAACCAATGACAAACTTATGGAGCATATCTTACGAACTTATGTTATAATGTACATCAACACCACCACCAACCTTTTTCTGGCCGTATTGTACCGCAAGCTGCAACCGACTGAACTGTCTAGGTCTTGGATCGTGAAAACCCTTCTTTTGCACTAAAATGGTTTTGACTTCGTTTGTATCTCGACATTGGTCCAATAAATCGGCCGCGAATTGCGAACATTGATTGGCTAAGGCGTAGTATTGACTCTGTGATTAAAATCATTGATGATTGCATACGAACTTGCATGTCTGGTTGGTTTTACGAGTACAAACATTATACCTTATGCGATGGGAAGAAGTCACCCAACCATCTCAACTCTTTACTTAAAGTAAATGCCGCCAAGAAAGGGTCCGTGTTTGCCAACATCATGTACGTTGAACTTGCCAAGCCGTTGTAAGCGCTTATTCTGGAAATGGACTCGAAAAGCGTCTCACCTTCCAATGGCTTATTCTTGCATTTCTCCTCGCATTGGCATTTTGGGTGGTGTGGTTTTTCAATCAGATGTCCTTTGTCCAGCAAGAACTTCGTGATCTCAACATTACCCTCAGCCGCCGCAACCATAATGGGCGTCATACCAAACCCGGGTAAGTTCCATTTGTCCGTTTTGCCATCGTCTGTCATACGGTCGTACCTGAACCCATCAAACATTAATTACTAAGAAAATAGGACCATGGTACGTGCTATAGTGATAGTACTTACACCTCAAGTAGAGTAGTTAGGATTGTAAGTTGATTTTCTGTAATGGCACGTAGAATAGCTCCGTATATATGGGATAGGCTGATACCATCTAATGTAAGTAGTTCCTCAACTAATGTCTCGTCGTGTAGACCAACGGCAACCTCCAGAGCGGTTTGACCAGTGTAGTCCGAGCAGTTGACCGAAACTTTCTCGGAATGGTTCTGAAGAATAATTGTAATCAATAGCTGTCCTCTTTAGAGCTTGTTGAAATTATAACAAAGCTACCGAAGCCTTAATTAAGAACCACACCCAAACTACAAGTATACTTATTGGAACCTACCTCAAGTAAGTAGCGACACATTTTAGCATCACCTTCGCGAACCAATCTTAGAAATTCGCGTTCTTCACGAGTTAGGGTATGATCGCGACCTAACGTTCTTTGCATAGCCATTGACGAGCCTTTATTAGACTCTGATCGAAATTCTTTAGACAAATCGCTCATGGCAAGCATTATGGGCAACCAGTATCGATATAAGACATAACCGTACCGTAACAAATTTTGCTTTGTTTGTCGGTGAAATTGTATTGTCATGCTTTTTTCTTTCATTTTTTTGTGAATAGTAGTTAGTGATACACCCTTTCCGCAAGGTAACACCCGATTAATTTATTCAATTTAGAAAGGCTATTTATTGTAAGTTCGTGTTTAGAATTTTGTTTAGTGTTAGTTGTGACTAGCATTTTTGACGGTTTTATAAGTATCATAATCAGAATAAGTATGACAATACGATTGATAAGTTGAGCTGGCGGAAATGATGGTTTTATTCAGTTACAAACTTATGGAACATATCTTATGAAGTCAAGGTAATACCAAGAAGCGATATCTAGTTTATTAGGGAGAAGGTATAAGATGCCTAAGTATTCGCACGGGCCATTGTCCTGCAGTCCCCCTTTCAAAATACAAGGGGGGGGGGACGTAAAAGGAGGCCACCGGGCTATTTCGCCTCTCCTCAGTCGGAAAATATGACTGTAATTTTCGTCATTCGCGTCGCGCTGACGTGCACGAGTTTTCAAGAACCAATGAGATGCTGGTTGTAATTTAGAGGCGGCGGGGATTAACTCCGGACACGTCTACGTTTGGACTGGAGATAAAGCTGGAAATGTGGCGCGAATTTATACCTTTTCCCTAATAAACTAGATATCACTTCTTGGTAATACTTATAGCTGTTAAGTCACTTTTACTAGAATTTTCTAGTCGATATTTTATTAGCTTCTGTATAGTTTACAAGGTAATTCATGAGATAACGGCCCAGGAAATGTGCTAGCAGAGTTTTTTATGTGATATAACATTGACAATGTAACGATCATTTTACAACTACATTACGATTGGAATAATTTCGATACATTAATTTATTTACCTACCTCGAGGAACTGTTTAATTCCAGCGAAATCAGCGTTTTTCGTTAGGTTTAAAAAGTGTTTGTCCAATGGTTTTATTTGCGGAAAACGTACAGTGTAGAATCGCGTGTTAAGACCCAAATTGGTCTCGGGGTTTATTGGATTGACTCTGCTGTCTGTAAGGTTTTTGCAAGAAGCGCATTCGCCAAACATGTTGAAGGGTTTCAAACTAGGCCTAGTTACACTTAAAGAGGTTAGGTTTTTGTGTAGTAAATCTCCCACGCTGTAGCCTGATTTGTAGGTTAGTGAAGCATGTCGTAATAGTAGGCTCTCTAGAACAGGTGTTAAAATTACATATACAGTTTTAGAACTGCGTACAACTGTCTAAAAGATATATTATTTATGCCTATAGTTTTTAGTAGCTTGGAGACTAACAAAATGCCATAAAATATCGGCTTTTCGATTGAAATTTTGGCCGCTGTTCAAGATGAACAGCGATTAAAGGGTAGTGGCACTACATGTTGATATTCCTTTGAATAAAGGCTGAGAGGTGCCGCCTCCATATAATCTATGTCAGTATAGTGAAAACCCAGTTTTAAATTTACCGCCTGTTTTTAATCCGTCCCCTTGTAACTCCCATTTAGCATAAGAAGTATTTAAATGCATCTATATTATTTTAATTGAAAATTATCTTTTCAACATGACAATAATTAACCAAAAAAATCATTAATTTTTATAATTATGTGATAAAAGTTTTACTTATTTCTGCCCCATTTTTCTGGATTTCGTCTGCTACTTTAAATTTTAAAACTTATCTATCGTCTGCTATAGTCATTACCACGTGTTTTTCGGCATGGTTTAAAGGTCTGTACGCGAAAACAACTTTAACATGAGATAATTAATGCAATTTACTTCGAAATTGTAAATTATATTTAAATAAGTTATAGTTTATTAACATAAATTGAAAATGAAGAATAAACCTTTAGCTCACAAGGATGAAAACACCTTTAAAGTAAGAAATACGCTAAGCCTAACATTTCATGTTTACTAAAAATGCGTTTAAATTACAGTTTCAAACATTCAGCGAGCGAATTTCAAACATAAATATCGATGTGATACATCGAATAGGTAGAACTACTTTAGTTCCTGATGATACGGAAACATTTTTCCTTGAAACTTTGCAAAAATGGAATGATTTGAACTATACTGAAGACTTTGGTTCGTTAAAACCTTATTTAATTATGAAAAAACTTAATTATAATTAACCCTAACACAATGCTAATCTATTAGACGCCCTAGTAAAAGAAATTGGTCATGATATTCAAAGTTTACCACAACTTGTTCATCGTCAAGATGAAATTGTTCAAATTTTATTAAAAAATTTATCAAATCCCGATAGTTTAGCATTAGATGCATCATTTGAGCTTTTAGTTGCACTTGCTAGAGATTTGCAAATAGATTTCTACCCATATTTCCCACAATTCTTTGAAATACTGGTGCAATTACTTGCTAAAAACGATGCTAAAATCCTTGAACAAGTTTTTACAACATTGGCATACCTATTCAAATTTTTATGGAGATACATGCTTAAAGATATTGATGATATTTTTGGGTAAATATAATTTATTTATTTTATTTTATTAATTCATCCCTTAGATTTTATTCTTAATTATCTTAATTTTAAATTATTAGCCTCTATTCTCCATTATTTAATCACAAAAAGGAACATATTCGTAATTTTGCTGCAGAAAGTTTTGCTTTTCTTATGCGTAAAGCTCCTGATAAGGAGTTACTATTTAAAATGGTCTTTCAAAATTTGGAAGAAAATCCTCAGGTATTTATAATAAGTTTAAATACATAAATAATTTAAATTATTTTTGTATTTAAAATAAGTTTAATTATATAAATTATTTAAATTATTTTTGTATTTAAAATTTAATCACATAAATAAATAATTTTTATTTACAAAATGAATCATTTTTAATTATAAAATGAATTATTTTTATTTATTAAATGAATTATTTTTATTTATTAAATGAATTATTTTTATTTATAAAATTAATTATTTTTATTTGTAAAAATGAATTATTTTTATTTGTAAAAATGAATTATTTTTATTTATAAAATGAATTATTTTTATTTATAAAATAAATTATTTTTATTTATAAAATAAATTATTTTTATTTATAAAATAAATTATTTTTATTTATAAAATAAATTATTTTTATTTATAAAATAAATTATTTTTATTTATAAAATAAATTATTTTTATTTATAAAATAAATTATTTTTATTTATAAAATAAATTATTTTTATTTATAAAATAAATTATTTTTATTTATAAAATAAATTATTTTTTTATTTATAAAATGAATTATTTTTTTATTTATAAAATGAATTATTTTTTTTATAAAATGAATTATTTTTATTTATAAAATGAATTATTTTTATTTATAAAATGAATTATTTTTATTTATAAAATGAATTATTTTTATTTATTACTTAATTTTAGAGAGTTTTGGGTATTGGACAATTATTATTTCACATGATGAAAGGTGTAAAGAAACAATTTCATAGTTGCACTGAACACAGTTTAACTGTACTTCTGGACTTAATTTGGTCTAACACTGATGTTAATATTGAAAGTAACTTAAAAGTATCGGCCTTACTTCAGACCGCTCTATCCATGTGTATACATGCTGGAAAAGAATACACTGGCGTCATCTGGAAAGTGTTTTGCGTAAGATTTATATATTTTTACTTTTTCGGTCGGTTGGAGTGCAAAAGTTATACAGTGGAGCATTATGGCTGGCTGGCTGATTGGCGGGAATTCTTAAGCCTTGGCAAAATGTTAGTTTAACGTATTTCTTTTTTGTTTCTGACATTCAGACTTCATTAAATTCTCTTCGTGAGAAGCGTAAGGTTGATAAAAACTCTACTGATCATATTGATAACCATATTGCGGTGGTTTTGACAATTCTAAATCAGTTTGTCGCGTTTAAAGACGCCATTTTGATTCTTAAACCAGCCCAAATCATTACTGTAAGTTAGCCTTAATCAAACTTCTCTTTTTCCACCCGCCCGGGCCAGTTTACGATATATAATGCGTCTATCCTTAGGCCTTGGTACCGATATTTTCCTTACCTAATCTAAATGACTGTTGTGGTCAAATTATTTTGGAACTTGGTTCATCCCTTTTGTGTTCCAAAAACGTAGTAATCGAATTCGAAACATCAGATTCGTTTATTAATTCCGTTTTTGAGAGTTCACTGTCGAGCGCGTTGTTCTTCAACTTTGCCGAACAGCTATTTGATTATAAGCGGTTTGAAGAAGCAGTATTGCCGAAATTGCTTAATTACTGCAACAAATGTCTGTCAAACAACTTAGTCAACGAAGTACTAACTGTTATTGCCAGTTTAATTGTTCATAAAAATGGGCCATTATCCGTTGACAAACAACCTGAAGAGAATCAACTTGATTTTAAATTGGACGAATCAAACAATCTGTTTAATTTATACAAGAAGAAATTAAGAGGTGCTCCAAAAGATGTCGAGGGACCATCCTTCAAATCTGAGATATGTAATATTCTTAAGCTTGTCTCTGAAACGTCAAATCTACCGGCAGTTTGGGCTTCATTAGTTGCTTCCCCATATTTAAGGTAAGCTTTTAGTTTTTGTTGATTTTATTCGCGAATAACGTGCCAAGGCTTAGTATCTGAAAGGACAAGGCTTAGCGTAACACGACTCATTATTTTCGTTATCTACAGTTTTACTGATAATATTGGTGAATTGGAAGCTGTTGCGTTGAAGCTTCAAAACATTTTAGTGTCAAATGACAGTCATGTCTTCCCGGAATGGGAATCATGCGCGTATGTACTTGCGCAAACAATATCGGCTATAGGCCAACTTGACAGCGAGGCCCTATCAAAGAATAGCTTTAATTACAAGTTTTTCTTTGATATTCTGAAGTAAGACGCGTAAAACAATTAATACCGAGTTTCTTAAAGTAACCAAACATTACTTTAAAACGCGAATTAGGTTGAATTCGACATCAAGTAGTATCCTGTATTTATTTAACGTTTATCGCAACGTTTCCCCACGGTTGAATCAAACGGAATTCGACGAAGTTTTACAAATTTTACTACCAAACTTAGCATCCCCTTATCATAAAACTCGTTTGTTAACATTACGCATCTTATCGTCGTACGATTTGCAATTACCCATAATTGAAGATGAAGACGCGTTGACCAATAGAATGAATGTCTTTGAGATATGTCTAGCGGCTGAGGAAGTTCCTCTAACCATTCAAGACTCGAGAAAAAAATTGGTGTTATTGCAAAAACTCGAGTACAATCAAGTTAGGAACCACTTACCAATTGGTTCATACGAATTAGTACCAGTTTATTACCTAATTGGTAATCTCTACGTGAACTTTCAACTCTTATGGAAACCGATTCAACAATATCTCGAATCGCAATCGAGAGGTTTAGGGAAATCATTTTGGACGGTTTTTCTACCACATTTAAAAGTTGCCGCTGATAATTGCGGTAAGTTTAATCTAGGCCTATTTTATGAAATTTCTAACCCCTTGCGTCATGGTGTGGGCTGTTACAGAGAGTGTCCTTCAAGGAATGGATCTCAAACCTAACATAACCTTACTGAACGACGACAGTCCATTGGGAGAGTTATTTAATGAGCAATTAAGTATTTTGTGCGCGCATGAAGACGTACCTGACTTTTCCAATCATCGTCTGTTATTATGGCAAGCAATGGCCAATTTTGCGGACTTAGCGGAAAGAAGGAATCGGGAGATTGTGTCCATGTACTTGACGTTTCTCGAGTAAGTACTTGTTTTAGTCCGTCACTTCTCCTTAGAATAGTGTTATCCCAGAAGTTTATAAGTGATATGGTCCATAAGTTTGTAAGTTATGACACTACCCTTTGCCCTTATCTAGTAATGAATACTTTCTAATGGATTCAACGATATGCAAAACGGAAGACATTTCAAAATCCAGGAAAGTAATTCGTTTCGCCATTGAGGGAAACAAAAAACCAAAACGTGTCAAAAAACGTAGAGGACATTTTCGCGTTCAAAGAAAACCAAAAACACCCAAACAAAATAGTTTAAATGACAACCAGAAACATCAACATCAACATAAAACCCCCGATCTAAAAGAATCAGCTACCATCATCAATCCAAATGATGACGCAACCCAAATTGTTGAAAAGGAATTAGCTGTTGATGACGCTGTCCTCGATGACGCAGTAGACGCACCCCGAAGAAAAGCAACCTCAAAGACCCTATCTGCTCACTTATCCGTTTTTGCCAAGTTTAAAAACCCCAAAGCAATCTTTAAAGAACCGGAAATGTATAAGTTACATTTGGAGCTACTTGCGCATAAAGACGAGTCCATTCAGAAACTGGCCTTCGGTTGCTTGATCACTTACAACCACGAATTTTTAACGCCTTACAAAACCAATTTCCATAATCTCCTTGACGACAAGACGTTTAAAACGGAGATAGTTTTGTTTAGTATCGATTCCGAACATGGCGTTATCGATAAGTCACATCGTGCCGAGCTCTTACCCATCCTGATGAGGATACTTTATGGCAAGATGTTGCGCAAAACGGGGTCCAATACCAGTGGCAAATCGAACGCGCAGTTTCGACGGTCGATTGTCTTGCGTTTTCTTGCAGGATGTCAGGAGAACGAGTTGAATCTCTTTTTGCAGTTCGTTTTTGCGCCATTTGTGCGGTATTTTGATGCCGATAACGTTTTTGAAATGGTTCAGACCATAAGAAGGGATACCAATCCTTCAGTTGTAATTCCGATTCGACGACAATTAAGGTAAGGTACCTTAAAAGAACAATTGCCACAATTAACATTTCTTAAGTTTAATTGGTTTAATTGTTCTTTTAGTATACTTAATACGTTAGGTACCGTCTTTGGACAGTTGGGGAGTTTGATCAAGTCCCTTTTACCATGGTTATTGAAAGTTTTACTTTCATTACTAACCACTGCTTCCTCATTACTTGATAAACGCGAAGAACTTCACCCCATGTTTTTAAATCCACTTAAAACACTGAGGACACAAGCCGTTTACAAACTAATACAATTCTTCCAAATGTTTGATCATTACGCCTATACCAAGGAAGAAATAGACGCCATCTTTGAAGCCGCAGTTTGGCCAATGGTAAGTTGTCTTCAATATTTTAACAACTTATTTTCGTCCGAACCCTGTTACTTCTTTAGCTACCTCGTCTTGAAACTGAGAGTTTGGTCACGCCGTCCCCGCTTTTAAAATTATTGACGTCATGGAGCGAGAATCCGAGATTTTTCGTTCTTCTTGGCAAATACCATCCGAAGAATAGTACGCTTTGTCCCATAGAAAGTTTGACGAAACTTTATATATCGGATAAAGTTCAACATGGCGTCGTGGTTGTTGTGTCAAACATGCTCGAGAACCTTTTGACCACCAAAGATTACGATCCAGATGAGGCTGACGAAGACAACGAACTCGGACCAGTATTGGATATAAATGAAGCCGCGAAAGTGACTCAGATGGACGTTGATTCTAATCAAGGTAAGTGAATACGTATTGTCCTCCAGTCTCTTTGCAATACGTTACAAGAAGGTGAGGGAAGTGTACTTGCACACAAAGCGGGGTAATTCGGGGCAATTAGTAATTGTAACATGATTCTTCCCCAACAACATCCCTTAACATTTATTATAGCAAGGTTAATTACTAAACAGAATCATTCATGCACATACGCCATTTTAAATAGTTCCCTCATCATTATACTATATCTATTAGCGCTGCTTAACTGTTTGCCAAGGCGTATGCAATGCATGCGATTGCGCGTTTTTGTCCCGCCACGTCAAGACAATCAAGGTTTGTGCCTGGTTGATTGCTGAATTGGGATTTAGAACCACCAAACAGTTATAGAATTCACCCTAGCACGGTGCGATGTAATTACACCCATCTTAATTGAGTTTGAGAGCAAATTAACAAAAATGGTGCCATGAGCCCGGGAAGAATCATTCATGTTACATAACTAAAGTATTGAGAGGATATTACAGAGTGTCACTCTTCTTCAATTATCCCATTCTGATAAACTTTCCCATCCCGTTAATTTGCATTCAGAACCACCCAATTACGGTACACTACTACTTATACCGTACGTCTCAAGAATTTTGCAACGTCTGCAACTGTTAGTCGAGAGAACGGTGAAAAATCCAAAGAAACTATTATCCAGTATGGAACTTGGTATATTATCGCGGATAAGCGAGTACCTTAGAGACCCCGAGCAGAGTTCAACCTTAGTTTCTTTACTTCTTCCATTTCTTACCAAGACGTCACGACGAAATGAAGTAATTAAGTCTTTTCATGTCCTTTAATTGGCCAATTTCTTAAACAATGATTTATATTACTTTCTAAATACAACAGGAAGTTGAAATATCATCTTTAACCTCTATTCGTAACCTTGTTCAATGGTCGAAAAATCCATGGCAATTTTTAAAACCATTAGCGCCCTTATTTTCAATATTGACGCATCGCGTCTCGCGGACAGGATTATGCGCCATTTTGAGCTCCATATCGGAGAGAGACGAAACCAAAAAGGTTCTAGCTACCACCATTTTGAAACTAAATGCTTGGCATCCCAAAATGATGGATGAACCCGATTATAACACTCGACTCGATGCCTTTAAGTTTATAAGCGAGTGTCTTAATGGTCCCCAGGACATTGACGTTGAGTTTATAATGATTGTTATATACAATTGCACATATTATATTCGAACTGTAAGTAGTAGTACACGTTAAAGCGTTTAGTTTATAGTTAACTCTAATTACTTATCCGCAAAGACCGAAGATTCGTCACTTCGCGATAACTCGACGCATATTTTACAACAAGTTTGTCATAAGTTAGCGTCGTTACTAAACAAGGACATTGAATTATTTCGGTTTCTTACTTTTGAAACATTATTAACTGAGATTCAAAAGGGACTTAGGAACTCTACTGAGGTAATATAAGCTTAACATTAACGTCATAACATAATTAACGCGTAAATATCAACCTTTAGACTGTGAGACACGAATTTATTTCAATTTTTGCGTCATTACTGCGATCGTGCGGCGAACATCCGCGTTTATCTGGACTCGCGAAACTTTGCAATCCTGATAAAGATGTGGATTTCTGGGAGAATATACGTCACATTCAAGTAATTGAACCAAAGTTACTTAAATGTGACTTATATTCTTGTAACCCTTTCATTTAAACAGATGCATCGTAGAGCTAGAGCACTTCGACGCCTGGCTACAGAAATTAAGGAAGGTGTTGTGACCTTTCCTCCGTATATTTTTACGTCATATCTGCTTCCCCTTACCACGTCATTCCTTACCAACCCTGATTATATGAAACATTCTAACTTAATTGACGCCGCTATTGAGTTATTTGGCGCTGTATGTTTTTGCCTACCATGGAATCGTTACGAGACAACGTTGAAGTATTACTTAGGACAAATCACGAAGAATAATGAGTTTCATAAAACCAATATCAAGTAAGGTTTCTTTTATTGGACCTTGGGTGTGTAGGCATACGTAACCGGGGGTTTTCCTTAATTTAGAATTGTTGTGGCGATCCTGGACAATTTTCACTTTGATTTGTCCAAGTCAAAGGGATTGGCCTGCAATCTTAAAGAACCGCCCAAAGCAAAGGCAAAGATAGTGAAAGAATTAGTTGAGGACAATGACAATGACGGAATAGAGGGAAATATCGATGACGTTGAGGATTTAAATGATACTGGTGTTGCAGGTAGGTGTCTTGTCGTCTCAACGCCAAGACACAAGTCTAGTAGATCAAAATGATATTTTGTAACCAATTAGAAAATGTTGAGGACGACGAAGAGGCCAAGAAAGATGAATTGGACATTGAAAAGGCCACTAAAATACACGTAATGGTTGCTCGAACCATCTTACCTAAACTTCATTCGTGCCTAAATCAAAAAGTATGTTCGAAAAATGCGTCATCATAATATGTTTAACGATTTCTGATGTGTTAAGGCGAGAACTGATGACGAACATAAACTAGCCAAGAAGAATTACGCTGAGGATGATGAAATTCTGCGCGTACCTATTGCACTGGCCATGGTTAAACTATTGCAGAATCTTCCAAAGGGAATGTTGGAACAAAACCTTCCAGGGTAAGATATGGTTTATTTTATGACGTATTTATTCTTAAACCATGATTTAATTTTGTTGCAATAATTTTATTTCAAGTGTTTTTTTGCGCATTGTGCAATTTCTCCGGTCTCGAGCTGACAGTATTCGAGACGCTGCAAGAGATACTTTATTAAAAATGATGTCCTCATTGGGTCCCGCGTTTTTATGGTTCCTATTGAAGGAAATGCGCGGCGTCATGAAACGAGGTTATCAAGTACACGTCATGATGTACACGGTACATTCTGTCTTGTCCAGCTTGACGTCCAGACTTCAATCCGGAGACTTGGACTCGTGCGTCGATAGTTTAACTGAGGTAAGTCATTTGGCCCTTTGGGGTTCTGGGTTGCGAAAGAGTCTAGAGAAGCTTTTAAGCCTTGGCGGTCGCATCGGGAATAAGGCCTTGATTTGATGCATGCGTTCATTTAATAGCTTAGTGTTCAAGAACTCTTTGGCGAAGTTGCTGAAGAAAAAGAAGTAGAAAAGATCGCGGGCAAACTGAAAGAAGCGCGATCCAGCAAAAGCTATAGTACATTCCAAATACTAGCCGAATACATCTCAGCCGTTAAACTCCCCAAGTTAGTTCAGCCCTTGAAAGATGTCCTATCAAATACCCATAGCCACAAGAATGTTCGCAAAGTTCAAGAATGCCTTCGACACGTTGTCTTAGGCCTTGCCGACAACAAGTCTTTAACCCCAAAGGACTATTTAATATTTTCGCACTCATTAACGTCAACCGCGACAACTGAAATGGAAAACAAAACCACGAAGGCCATTATTCCCATAGAGAAACCTTACGTTCGACCAGACATTTATTTAATCCCCGATGAACCCAAAAGGGGCGGAGTCATTGCTAAAACGAGCGTCAAGACAAACGCTCACGTGTTTCTCGAATTTGGCCTGCAATTACTGCATTTTTGTCTCAAACGCGAAACGGTGTCATCAACGAGTCAAGAACATTTGGAAATGTTGGATCCCTTCATTCCCGTTTTGAAAGAAGCCTTGTCTAGTTTGCACGTTAAGGTAATATCGACGTCATTGCGGTGTTTAGCGTGGTTGGTCAAATTTCCATTACCATGTCTGGAAACTATGATCGAACCAATTACAAACGGATGTTTTCTACTGCTTAACAAATATTGCGGAGCCGGAATGGGACAAGGGGATAACTTTGAAATGGTTGTCATGTGTTTCAAGTTGTTAACTGTCATAGTTCGCGATGTTGATTATCATAAGATCACCGATGAACAATTGAAAGTGCTTTTGGTCTATATTGATCAAGATATTCATGATAACAGTCGACAGGCTACGGCGTTTACGTTGTTGAAGGTAAGTGTACTAAACTTTGAAATTAAGTGTACTAAACTTTGAAATTAAGTGTTTTTAGGCATATTTGCAGTTTTTTTTTTAATTGTTTTTTTAGGCCATTTTGTCTAGGAGATTGAACGTAGACGAACTCAGCGCGATTGCGGTGAAAGTTCAAGAGTTGTCCGTCGTGTCCGAACAAGAACATATTAGAACACAGTGTAGACAAGTCTTTCTACAGTATCTTCTCGAATACCCTCATAACAAAGGAAAATTTGAACGATTTATAAGTTTCTATATCGTTCAGCTCGAGTATGAAAATGAAAGTGGTCGCGAATCCGCCATTGAAATGATAAATTCAATGATTAGTAATTTTCCGGAGGTAAGTTGTTCAATTATTTTGCTGAGTCATCGCTATTGTTGTTCAATTATTTTGCTGAGTCATCGCTATTGTTGTTCAATTATTTTGCTGAGTCATCGCTATTGTTGTTCAATTATTTTGCTGAGTCATCGCTATTGTTGTTCAATTATTTTGCTGAGTCATCGCGATGTGTTTTTTCTTTATTTATGCAGAAACTTTTGAATAAATACAGCGGAATGATTATGATACCAATGGCGGCTCGTTTAGTTAACGAAGAATCGTCAAAAAGCAGAAAGATAATCGCCGCAACTCTGCGTAATCTAATAACAAAGGTCTCTGATCAAAGAAAAACCAAATTGTTTGCAGTGATCATTAGCTGGTTGCAGAGTGATAAAGTAAGTACATATTACATGATTCCGCGAATGAGTATAATTAATTAATTTAATGAATATAATTAATTATTCAAAGATGTCACATCAACGATTGGGTGTTCAACTATGCGGCTTATTTGTCGAAGTTGACAAAGAACGCTTTATTGAAAGGTTAAAAGTCATTTTACCGTTTTATTCCAAGATATTAAATCCGGAACAGTACAATGAGGTATGATTATTAATTTAATTAACTTCTTAATTATTGCTACGCGTACTTAAGTTCTTAATTTTTTCAATTGTAAATGACGAAACAGATCGTTATTGAAAGTGGCGAAAAAATGGCCGATCATTTAGTTTATCACGCTCTAAATTCGTTCATGAAAATTTTGAACATTTGCGGATATGAAAACGTTAAATTAGTTGATTCGAAGAGTGTGTTAGCCGTATGGCAATACGCTGAAAAACATTTACTTCACGCACATAACTGGGTGCGACTAGTTAGTGCGCAGCTCTTTGGATTGCTGTTTTCAAATTATAAAGTAGAGGAATTGGTTGAATCGGTTGAGAAAAACGGGCAATCGACGGACTTTTTACTAAGCGACACAAGACAAAGGGTAAGTTACTTATTTATTTTAATCACCACGTGGTTTAACTAACACTAATATTAATGTTATTCTTTAGCTCAGAGATTTATCTTCAGATTTCTGCGCGCAATTAAATAGCGAAGAAATTAACGATGTTCATGGTGAACAAATAGTTCGTAATCTAGTCTATTTAGGGAAAGTAATACGCCGATTGCCTGTTAAAGAAAATGATGATGTTGAAGATGGAATAAAAGTCTCGTTGAATTGGATGATGCAAAGGCTTAGGCACGCGGCTAAGATGGAAGTATTAAATCCCAAAAGCGTTACAAAGGTACGGAATTTTATATGAAGTTTCGTTGTAGTTAGAGTGACCAAGGCTTATTGTGATTCGTAAGAATTCCCTTGTTAGTGTAACCAAGGCTTATTATAATTCTAGCGATTTCCCTTTAGTTAGTGTAACCAAGGCTTATTATAATTCTAGCGATTTCCCTTTAGTTAGTGTAACCAAGGCTTATTATAATTCTAGCGATTTCCCTTTAGTTAGTGTAACCAAGGCTTATTATAATTCTAGCGATTTCCCTTCAGTTAGTGTAACCAAGGCTTATTATAATTCTAGCGATTTCCCTTTAGTTAGTGTAACCAAGGCTTATTATAATTCTAGCGATTTCCCTTTAGTTAGTGTAACCAAGGCTTATTATAATTCTAGCGATTTCCCTTTAGTTAGTGTAACCAAGGCTTATTATAATTCTAGCGATTTCCCTTTAGTTAGTGTAACCAAGGCTTATTATAATTCTAGCGATTTCCCTTTTGTTAGTGTAACCAAGGCTTATTATAATTCTAGCGATTTCCCTTTTGTTAGTGTAACCAAGGCTTATTATAATTCTAGCGATTTCCCTTTAGTTAGTGTAACCAAGGCTTATTATAATTCTAGCGATTTCCCTTTAGTTAGTGTAACCAAGGCTTATTATAATTCTAGCGATTTCCCTTTAGTTAGTGTAACCAAGGCTTATTATAATTCTAGCGATTTCCCTTTAGTTAGTGTAACCAAGGCTTATTATAATTCTAGGAATTTCGTATCGCAATAGTTAGTGTAACCAAGGCTTATTATAATTCTAAAGATTTCGCTCGTTAGTGTAACCAAGGCTTAATAAAATCCTAGCGATTGCCCTCCCAGAGTCCCAATAGTTATTGTAACCAAGGCTTAACTTAATTCTAGCGAATGTGCGTTTTCAAATGGTTTGCCGCCATATCTTTGGACATGAATAAAGAAGAAGTTGAAGAAAAACTAACGTTCTATCTACCATTGCTCTGCCGAGAATTATCGGATCAATCCATTCACTGTATTTTAACTTTTATTTACTAGTCTTTTTCATTTTGTTTTAATTACTAGGCCTACATACATACCTTATTTTATTTTCTAGTGGTGGAGTTACGGAAACTAGCGCAGGAAGTTTGCGATCTTTTGAAAGGAATTGTTGGTATTGAAACATTTTCCAGAGCATTAGTAAGTGCCCAAGGGACACTTTCTGCTAAGAAGTACAAGCGGAAAGTCGAAAAGGCTACGGAAGCTGTCAATAATCCCGAAATAAACGCGAGAAAGAAGATGAAGAGCCACGAGAGTAAACAACAACAGAAGAAAAGGAAGTTTGAATCATTTAAAAACAACCCTAAAAAGAGAAAAACTACCAAATTGTCAGAAATAGCTATGTCTTCAACATGAATTAATAAATAAACAAATTTTGTTTGATAAACTTTGTTGTGTGGTTCGGTTATTGTTCCATGGATGAAGGATGCGCATGAAAAACACTCGACGCTCAATAGGATGTGCAACTCCCTATACTAAAAAGTAGACAAGTCGATACTAGCGCCGCCTGGCTATCAGCGCTGGAAAACCTCGTGGGAAAAATAAAAAATACTGGACATGAGAAAAAAACACGCGCTACCGTCAGGGTTGGAAATAAGGTGGATTTTGTAAGTGGTCCTCGGGACCAGTGACCCCTCATGTTGGAATTATTAAAGGACCAGTGATTCTTGCATTATTTTTTTACTGGTCCCATTATATAATTTCTAAATTGGTAAGATTAAGAAGCGCGTAAAGACACAAAAGTAAAGAAGCTGAAAGTTCTAATTGATTTTAAATTTTTCACTGTAGGAAAAAGTAGCGTATCAAAATCACAAAAACTGTTAACTTTTATTTCTTATTACAATTTTGCGACTAGTTGCCACCTAAGACCATTAAACACTGTGTTTAATGGTCTTAGTTGCCACTAAATATCAATCAACATGTCTAATGATAATTAACTAAATTATTAATTATATTAGAAAATAGAAACAGTAAAATTGAAACGCACGCTCCCGCCATATTTTGAAGTCTGCCTAACTTCAGCAGCGCCATCTAGCGGTTCGTGTTTGCAGGCAATAAACCTATTCATTTGGGACGTTTGCGGTGCAAACTTGCGGCTGCGTTTTCTGCGCGATCTTTGCTGGTAAATATTTTGATTTTATTTATATTTTAAGGGTTACTTTGCATTAAATACCAATGTTTTATCGCAACCGATCGGAAATTAAGCGTCGCAAGTGGAAAATTTATGCTTAACCTTGCCAAATACGTTTGTTAATTACGACCAAGGCTTAGGGGCCCACGG
Organism: Phalangium opilio; assembly: GCF_054372755.1. NCBI lineage: Eukaryota > Metazoa > Arthropoda > Arachnida > Opiliones > Phalangiidae > Phalangium > Phalangium opilio. Next base: position 4,640,788 of record NW_028324218.1, on the reverse strand, counting down.
TGCCGTTCGCAGACTGGTGCGGGTGTTACTACGACCAAGGCTTAGTATCCTATGTCTTTTGGGAAGTTGACTTGAAGCTGTTGCCCATTTCAATGGTGGCTACAGATATCTTTCCAGGTAAATATTTTATTTATATATTAAGGGTTAATTTAGATTAAATACCAAAGTTTTATCGCAACCGAATGGAAATTAAGCGTTACCCCCATTCCGCTATCGATATTACCCAGGCATATCTAGACAATATCCAGGGTTGTTTCTCCCACACCAAATCCCAACTAGACTCCGACACCTACCAAGGGAATTACAACTTTCTATTCTTGGTTGGTCTTCCCTAACAACGCGTCGCAATTTCGCAAATATTTTGACCTTTTAAGCTTGTTCAAAATCTTAAACTCCCCTAATCAAACTTATTTTTCTGATGCCCCCTCTATCGCTCCCACAAGGGGTCATGGTAAAAACTTATTATTCCACCGATATGCCCGTAAAGACCAGCTTAAGCACTCCTTTTTTCGTTACCCCCATTCCGCTATCGATATTACCCAGGCATATCTAGACAATATCCAGGGTTGTCTCTCCCACACCAAATCCCGACTAGACTCCGACACCTACCAAGGGAATTACAACTTTCTATTCTTGGTTGGTCCAATGGTTGGTCTTCCCTAACAACGCGTCGCAATTTCGCAAATATTTTGACCTTTTAAGCTTGTTCAAAATCTTAAACTCCCCTAATCAAACTTATTTTTCTGATGCCCCCTCTATCGCTCCCACAAGGGGTCATGGTAAAAACTTATTATTCCACCGATATGCCCGTAAAGACCAGCTTAAGCACTCCTTTTTTCGTAGATCGGTCCCCATTTGGAATTCACTTTCCCCTGAGATTGTATCATTAAAATCTATTGCCCAATTTAAGTCAGCACTGAAACAGTACCTCAAACTATACGTATGTGCCATTGTGTTGTTCGGAGCTGTGATGTTTTCTCATAAACCCTAGCTCGACATTCCCCCACAGGAGCAAAAAAAAAAAAAAGTTAACCATACAAAATAGGTTTGTTAATTACGACCTTTGTTTGTAGAAAACATAGCTTTAGTTTATTTTGGGGAGTTGTGGTAAAATGGAATACTGTATTCGTGATTCACATTTGTGTTGGGGGCATATTGAGTTCCCCATCCAACCATACTAAAATCTTGGGGATCTAGTAAATAGGAGCTAAGTAATTGAGGAAGGTAATTATAAACATACCCGCCTCCATAGGAATATCATTGCACCCAACTTTGGAGGCTCATAACTCTGGTTCTACTAGAGATACGGAAATGTCCTTTGAGTATGTTAAAGTCCTATTTGACCTCCCCACCATCCAACCATACCATGAATCTATATAACTATGAATATACAGCTGCGTTACGCTGTCTAACCTCTCGATAAGGTTTGGGCGGGGCTTAGCGAAAGGAGACATCAGTCACGTGTCTGCTAGTGTTAGGAGCGGGAGAAGGGAGGGGGAGTCCGGGGGTGTGTAAATTCGAAACGTCACTTCCTCTTGTCTTGCGATTTGCTATTAGAGCTACGCAAAACGCGTCAAAGCTAGGAGGGTAACACCCAAACCAAATCGACATGATAGAAGGGGCATATGATAGAGCTGTATATTCATAGTTATATAGATTCATGACCATACTAAAAACTTGCGGATCGGTTAAACAGGGCCCAAGTAATTGAGGAAAATATTCACAAACATACCCCCTCCATAGGAATATCATTGCACCAAACTTTGGAGGCTCATAACTCTGATTCTATTAGAGATACGGGGATGTCCTTTGAGTATGTTATAGTCCTATTTGACCCCCCCCCATCCAACCATACTTGGGATTAAGACAAGCAGGGGCCGAGTAACGATGTGAAACGTTCACAAAAGTACCCGCCTCCATAGGAATAGCATTGCACCCATTTTTGGTGGCTCATAATTCTGGTTCTACTACAGATACGGGGATGTCCTTTGAGTATGTTATAGTCCTATTTGCCCCATCCAACCATACTAAAAACTTGCGGATCGGTTAAACAGGGCCCAAGTAATTGAGGAAAGTATTTATAAACATACCCCTCTCCATAGGAATATCATTGCACCCAACTTTAGAGGTTCATAACTCTGGTTCTACTAGAGATGCCTTTTGAGTATGTTTTAGTCAGGGCCGGATTAAGGGGGGGGGGGGCGAGTGGGCACTGGCCCAGGGGTGCAACGCTTGTTGGGGGCACATTGCGTTAAACTATTTCCCCCTTAGCAACATTTGCTGTTCCTATTTTTTTCGACTTAAGGGGGCGGACATTATTCCGGCCCTGAAAATACTTGGGCCATTTAAGTTGATAATAATTTTAATCTGTATTTGATTGTTTGAATTTTATTTTTAGAGCTACCATCTGTTTCCAAAGGAGAAATTTATGTTGGATTCTAGAATCGATAACTATTTTTTTGGCAAAAGGCACCCAATATTAATCAGGTCAATGAACCCATTACAATCCCCTTCTTAATTGAGGTCTACACTAAGTGTCACTTTGATTTTATCCGTTGAAAGGGAATCTCATTACCAAAACTATTTAGACAGCCCGTGAGACATTTAGGCAATTATTAGGGTATTTAGTTTATTATTTATTATTCTATTTATTGTTAGAAGGGAAGCGCTGTGTCCTTTAATTTTTAGGGATTTTTCTTTTCGCCAGGACATAAATAAAATCTTACTTATGGAATAGGTGAACACTGGTCCTAGCCCTCCCTTTTAAGAATAATGAACGCGTAATCAGGATTTTAATAGGTGAGATTCCCTTTGCGGTATTAAGGTATCTAGTTTATGGGGAAAAGCGTTTGGCAACTCCTTGAGGGAGTTTTGTAGGATTTAAATAAATTTACGATTTATGTTTAAGGTAGAAGGTTGCTTATACGCTTTGTCCTTTAAAAGTAAAGTATCTAAAAAAAGTCAAGAAAAGAAAGAACGAGGTTTGAGGCGAAATTTATTCAATAAGAAACAAAAAAACCAAGTGTTTACAAAAATTTCGAACAAAAAAAATATTAAAGAGTTTTGTAAGTTAAAGTTTGAACGCAAAAAAAAATAATAAGTAGTTACAAATAAAATTTGCAAGCAAAAAAATTAAGTTAAGTGGTTACATGAAAAAATTGCGAGTAAAAAAGATGTATTTTGTGTCTTCTAGCTTCGATGATTTTCTCCGTATCTTCGAGTCAATGTTGAGAGAGATAGCAAGTCCGGAAGAAGACATCGTGTAGCGGAACCCAACAAAGAATTCTTGTCATCAGGAATGATACGTAGCAAGTCCAGAACAGCGGAAATCATCGTGCAACGTCAATCCAACAAAGGATGTCATCAGGAATGATCAGTCTAGAAATGACCAGCGACAGAAAAATCCAAGAATATCAGCTGCATCTATAAATGAAAACCTATTAATAAACCATCTTAAACTATTGCCTACTTTTGGGCCCAACAAAATGGATTTAAGTAATATAAGAAAAAAAAACCCTAAACTAATTTAAGGAAAACCTTGATAATGAAGATAATTTAAAATATCCCCTAATTTAATTTAAGGAAAACAGGCCTTTCAAAACTATTCCCACAGATAGACCCCGTAAATAACTAGAATTAAATGGGACAAGGCTTAATTAGGCTTAAGGCAACGGTCCTCTTGTCTTAAAATGATCTCTGCGGGACTTGATTTTCGAAAATCTGTCGCTCTAGCTCTAAATTAATTAATAATAGCCCCTAAACTAATTTTAGGAAAACCTTACGTTTATTTTAAAACTATTCCCACAGACAGTATCCGTAAAATAACTAGAGTATAATAAGACACGGCTCAATTTAGGCTTACGGTCCTCGTGTTTTAAAATTTTCTCTTGGGGGGACCTGATTTCCGAAAATCTGTCGCGTTATCTCTAAATTAATTACGTACCCCGTTTACTAGATTATAATAATAGCCCCTAAACTAATTATTTAGGGATTCTCTCTTGTCCATCATCTCGTTGTAAAATATTATTTGTTTTACTTGATTTTTAATAAATAAATAAAATTCACTAACATTTAACACTACCTAATTAATTTAAATACTTACGGCTTCCAGGCAACGAATGAACCAGCTGACCCGTAATGATCAGCTGAGCGAGAAAGATTTTTCCAAGCGACTTTCCTCGACCGCTTCCACGCAACGAATGAACTTCCAACTAAGTAAATTTCCAGCGTCCGGGGGGGGGGGGGGGGTAGGCGCTAAAAGCTCCTATTCGCGGTCTCTGGTGCGCCATATCCCAGGCGCGAGATCCAAATGGCCGAACACTGCAAGGCCTATATGAATGAACGTCATGTCACGTGACCGGATATGACGTCATGTCACGTGACCGGATATGACGTCATGTCACGTGACCGGATATGACGTCATGTCACGTGACCGGATATGACGTCATGTCACGTGACCGGGTATGACGTCATGTCACGTGACCGGGTATGACGTCATGTCACGTGACCGGATATGACGTCATGGCACGTCACCGCTGCAATGTGCCCCCAACAAGCGTTGCACCCCTGGGACCCCCTGCTGTTTCCATACTATTACCCCCTGC